>NC_142414.1:12692205-13009558 GCF_059516105.1 Syngnathus floridae | reverse complement strand
TAGCTTACAAGGAGGACTAAAGAAGCCAGAGAATAATAATGCTGGTCTTGTGCAGATCAATTAATCTTTGGAATTTAACACATTTATCTAATGTGAGGGGGAAATATATCTGTGAACTGGATAAGAAAAATGATTTCATTCAACACTAGAGCAAATGTGTTGCATACAAGCAAACTTTCCTATACTTTCCGTGGAGATCAATTGATCTACCATTGCGGAATAAAGAAAAACACAGGGTTTTGTCTACTTCTGTGTGATTTGTAAACACACAAAAAACAGACAATATCAATATGATGACCGATCAATATGATATCAATATGCTGAATGGTTGTAGTAACCATAATCACGCACTAGCTAACTTGCTCCCAGCTAAAGGACTGTTTTGCCGCGTTAGTCTGTACAAAATACTGATATATGCATGTGTGCGTGTCTAAATACATCGTTACGTTACATATTACCTGCAGCATGTAACATGGTTAGAGCTAAAGACAACAACAGCGTCGTTAAAACTAAGGAATAATTATTCCCTAACGTGAAGCTTCTTCTTCGTTCTTTCATGCATCCCGCCATGATGATAGCACCAGCTTGCTGTCTTTAGCCCCGCCCTTTCCTAGTTCGTTTTTAGCCTCATAATAAAGGCACCCAATCAGAATATCGCACTGACAGGACGGATTTTTTTTTTTTACTTGAAAGCTTTATTGATAATTGTACTCCATTCAAACACGTGGTTTTGGGTGTTGCTGTAAAAAATGACGTTTGAAACGTTCAAAATCTGTTCAATCTCGGTACTACATAGTTTATATATGTTATTCCAGACTTTGCGGACATTTTCTTTCCCATACAATAAATACTACTACTACTACTACTACTACTAATAATAATAATAATAATAATAATAATAATCACCATACAATAATAAAATCTGCGCCCAACATACCAGAAAATGCATTTGTAGTGTGCATTTGAAACCACATAGCACTGTAGCTATAGTAAAACTGATTCCAAACTATTTCATAAATTCGTTCTTGAGCTATCCAGTGCATTAAAGCACATTTTTGTTAATTAAACGAAAGAAAAGACCTAAAATAATTGTCAAGGAACAATTCTATCATCACATGTTCAAGGCAACAAGCCAACGATTCAAGCAGTACCTTGTACAATTGATAAAAAGTATCCAGGATCAAGGATATTCTAAACAAATCAACTCCATTATTACATTACACCTGTCATTAAAAGAAAGGTTGTTATCATTGATGCAATGTAACAGTATATTCCTTTTCACAGCAAAAGTAAGAATGTTACACAACTTTGGCTGCTGTGAGTCAGTGTTTACTCAGATAACCGAGAATCAAACATCCTGGATTCATTTCCAAAACTATGCCCAAAATGTTTTCCATTCCACGCAATATGTCTGACTCATATTTCCTTACCTAATGACATGATCATAGGCAATGGATAATTTGCCTATGAGCTTGGCTATGAGTTATGTTTTTTTTTTGAGTTATTTTAATTATTTCAATTTGTTCAAATGACATTGATTATTGTAAAAGAGGCCCAGGCACGCCCTCGACCCTTAGATTAGATTAGATAGAACTTCATTTATCCCACAGCGGGGAAATTTTCTTATCACTGTGGGATAAATAAAGTTCTATCTAATCTAATTTAAGGGTCGTTGTGAGGATAAGCAGTTCAGAAAATGGATGGATGGATGGATGGATGGACGGACGGACGGACGGATGGATGGATGGATGGATGGATGGATGGATGGATGGATGGATGGATGGATGGATGGATGGATGGATGGATGGAAGGATGGATGGATGGATGGATGGATGGAAGGAAAGAAGGAAGGAAGGATGGATGGATGGATGGATGGATGGATGGATGGATGGATGGATGGATGGATGGATGGATGGATGGATGGATGGATGGATGGATGGATGGATGATGGGTGGGTGGATGGATGAGTGGATGGATGGGTGGGTGGATGGATGGATGGATTCTTGTACATAGCATGTCCAATCTCTGAAAAACCCGACCTCAAGAATTCTTAAACATAAATTACTTTTTCCTCAACTATATCTGACTTACAGGTAAAATTCATCTCTTGTTACTAAAAAATTTTTTTCGACATTATTTGTGCAAAACTGAATAAAAACGGCACGACGTGTCCCATGAATGTCACATGACAAGATGCATGATTTAACGAGAGGCCAGCCCATGAAGGTGTCACGTGAGTTCAGGTCACTATATATCCGAGGCAAAGGAGTTATGAGTGAGCTATGAGTTATGTTTTTTTTAGCATTATTTTAATTATTTCAATTTGTTCAAATGACATTGATTATTGTAAAAGAGGCCCAGGCACGCCCTCGACCCTTAGATTAGATTAGATAGAACTTCATTTATCCCACAGCGGGGAAATTTTCTTAGCACTGTGGGATAAATAAAGTTCTATCTAATCTAATTTAAGGGTCGTTGTGAGGATAAGCAGTTCAGAAAATGGATGGATGGATGGATGGACGGACGGATGGATGGATGGATGGATGGATGGATGGATGGATGGATGGATGGATGGAAGGATGGATGGATGGATGGATGGAAGGAAAGAAGGAAGGATGGATGGATGGATGGATGGATGGATGGATGGATGGATGGATGGATGGATGGATGGATGGATGGATGGATGGATGATGGGTGGGTGGATGGATGAGTGGATGGATGGGTGGGTGGATGGATGGATGGATTCTTGTACATAGCATGTCCAATCTCTGAAAAACCCAACCTCAAGAATTCTTAAACATAAATTACTTTTTCCTCAACTATATCTGACTTACAGGTAAAATTCATCTCTTGTCACTAAAAAAATAACACATTTTTTCGACATTATTTGTGCAAAACTGAATAAAAACGGCACGACGTGTCCCATGAATGTCACATGACAGGATGCATGATTTAACGAGAGGCCAGCCCATGAAGGTGTCACGTGAGTTCAGGTCACTATATATCCGAGGCAAAGGAGGGGTCGCCATCCTCATCGTCATCATCATCATCATCTTCTGCTTCGTCACTTGGGGCGGGACTAGCGAGCAGCAAGGAGCGACGCAACTTCTTCAAAACTTCAACGCTTCGACCTGTTTGTCCTTGGTCCACGAAATTTACACACCTCCAAAGGTAGGCTATAAAAATATGAATAAAGTTACACCTCCCTGCGAGGGTTTCCTGCTAAATATGTTGTTTTCCGATTTTACATGAACGCCACGCCATAATCTTGCCAATTTGTTAAAAAGCTTCCAAGTTGTTGTTAAACACGTACGACTCGCTCCGTTCCACACGTCGTCGACTAATTGACACGGCAAACTTTAGAAGAAATTCAATAAGGCTACTAACTGGCTTGATTCGATGTAATTTAGACGCTGGACAAAGCTTGCTTTGTCCTCGTCGGCATTGGTGGTAGTAGTTAACGGTTCGAGGCAGAACTGAATTCCTCCCCCGCCAGGCGAGGTTCTGCTCGGGTCACTTTGCTTGAATGTCAAGGGTCCATCTAGAGTTGAGCTATTATTAGTAACTTAAAAACTTTTGTTAAAGCGAGTTTTTTTTTTAAATTGATCTGTAGATCTTACTTGATTTTATCCAAACTAATATGTTCTGTCAGCACGGTTGGGGAAATGACTCAGATGTTCCTCTCATTTGGGAAGCAGCTGCTGCTAACGTACTTTTTTTTTTCTCACACACTTTTAGCATCAGAGGGGAAATAAATGAAAAATGATTTGTTTTCTGCCTTCCTTGTTGATCCAGGAAGCCGATCCTCTTCAACCATGACTCTCGAGGGCGGAATGAAATGCGTCAAGTACTTGCTCTTCTTCTTCAACTTCATCTTCTGGGTGAGTCTCTGCTGTTTTCCACTAACTACAGCTCGGGAATGAAAAAAGGAAACTGGAGTTGTTCCCATTTTCCATCATGTGAAATCGATCCCGCGCGCGTAATTTACAGTTTGGATTGATGGATTAAAATATAAAAAACAAACCCCCTAAATTGCACTGAACAAACCGTTAGGATAATTGAAACAAAAAACACTTTGGCTGGTGTCTTTGGACAAGTGTTAAATAAATCTGTATAATTTCTTTATACATGATATTGCTAGCATTGACTCCAATGTCACTAGGGATTGGCATTAATTAATATTACTAGTTTTAACTGTATTGCTTATCCGTCCTTGTCTTGTAACTAAAACATTAATGTGAAATAAAAAAAAAGAAGAACAAATCACGATGACACTTTTAAACATTATATAAACAAATATTTAGTGTAAGAAAACTTGAATAGAGCAGACAGTCCGCGACATGCTCTTGGATTGCAAAAAGCACTTCACCTTTGCCATTTCCCCTAATCTCGTGACAATTGTTCTTACCAATGCAAATTTATTGTAGTTTGTGCAAATACCAAATTCCGCATTATGACAGCAGCTGTCGATTTGAGATGTGACGTAACTGTGCAGAGTTATCAATTATTACATTTTGGTATGAAAGTCTATGAAACACTAACTGGTTAAGCATGTGGTGAGACAATTTGGGCGGGCTCTTTGCTTTTTTGCATTTGGCAAACTATTGGATAATAACAATGTATCGGTAGATACTTCAAATCATGTTTTTTTCATTGTATCATTTTTTTCTGTAGCCGTATATTTCTTTATCAAAAGGAAACAGGAGGGTTCATGTGAAAAACACTTGATCATTGTGGTGACTGCAAGAGAGCAGGAAGTTTCATAGAGCATAAAAATAATATCATTGTAGCTTTTTAAAAATGTGTGAACAACATAGAACAAACAGTTTTATTAGTCTAGTAAATAAATCAGCGCACTTATTTTGGTCTTGTGATTCAGAAAAGCCTCTTTTGCTTTGTGTATAAGATGAAATCACCATGAACATACACTAGCGCCTGACTGACCAGCTGTCTCCAAAAAGTGTGACAAATGATAAAAAAAAATTGGGCTCACAATTCATGCTGTGAGTTCATCTGAAAATATGTGTGTGTGTGTGTGTGTGTGTGTGTGTGTTAAGCTCTTTACAGCAAGTGCAGATGATGGAATGCGAATCTTATGACCAGATTGTAAAGTTCGCAACAGTGTCATGTGACTTTTTTTTTCTTTTTCCTCCAACTACTTAAAGTTCAATTGTTGTTTGACAGAAAAGAGGAAGATGTCGGTGACAAAGAAGATTTTATTCTCTTTACATAGTTACACAATTATATTGTTTGAGGTAAAAACAATTCTCAAATTGCGTAACATGTAAAGTAGTAAATTCTCATGTTATTTCAGTCAGTTTGTCTGAAAAAATAAAGTAACATTACAATTAAGTAGTATGTATGTTTTTTGAGAAAGAAATCTTATGAGAATTTTGCATTTTTATTAGCAATTACTAGTAACTTTTCAAGAATAAAATTTTAATCGAAATATTTAGAATAAAGCTGTACAAAAAAAAAATCATAGTAAGAAAATAAATTACCATTTTTTGTCAGGAAAAAAAAACTTCTATTAAGAAGAGAAAGTCCTCTTTCTGTGATAAACTAATTCTTTTGTCACCAATCAAGGTAGATATTTCATAAGAAAATGTGATCTTCACATTTTTAGAATGCAGAAGAATTACTGTTATGATATAGATATATGTATATTAAAACATTTCTTCCAAGAACAATTTTAAAAATGGGTATACACAGTTGTATAATGAAGTGAAGTGTTTTTTTTTTAAATGCAATCAAAATAGTCTTATGTTGGAAAAAATGTGTTCATATGATCAACAAGACAAATATGAAGAAAAAGTGTAAATGTAATATTTAAGATAATAACATTGTAATGCTGTTCAAATAGTGGGTGGGGCGGGTGCGGTGCGATGCCAGGGGAGGAATGTTGCATCTTTTCGTGGCCCTGCCCCTAAAGTTTACGGAGACTCAGGGAATGTCTTGGTGCGCATGAACACGCCTTTCGGGGTTAAGATGAGAGGCGATGGGTGGTATTGGGATCGAGATTTACGCCCACCACTCCATGGAGAAAACTCAAATCCATGCTGTTTTTCAAGCAAGGGCTCAACATGCGGCCACCCCTCGCGCTGCACCTCGTTGTCATGGTAACGAAATCCTTTTGCTCTGTTGCTCCAGTGGGCAGAGCAATGACGTTCTTGGGTGAGTTAGGGCTACCCCCACAAAACAGCTTCATTTGAGCAAAGTGCACTAAATTCTTCATGCTTGTCATATTTTAACAAAAGCATGTCAGACATATTAGAACAACTGTTTTAAATGATTCTATGCCTTGAAAAAAGTGGTTGAGATTTGAAGTGGACATTTAGTTGCAATGATCCATACACAGTAATACATCATGTCAGAGAATGAAATTATGAATGTGTTGTACATATTTCAACTTTGCGTAAACTCCTCATCCAAATTTTATGCAAGTTGTCATATGCGGTTGATGTGCTTGCTGCTGTTTGCCTGTTCTGTTGGCTCCTTTGTTTTCCCGAAGCACCCATTAGCTGCCTGTTTGACTCGAGTTCAAATATTTACACTGCTAGCGAGCTACTCGGCAAAACGACATGGCCTCTGACATACGCAGGCTTGGCGAGTAACGGAATACAAGTACCGTATTTAGAATACAAAAACAATTTAGTCTAGACGTAACCAGAAAGTTGGAGATGTTGCAGGGCGCGACCCATGACATGGAGAAATGTAATTGATTTTCACTTTGCTGCATGGGAACATGCTCTTGGATATTTATCATGTCACCATTGTCATGTTTGCAACATTTATGAGTTCGGGTTGGTGCATCTTGGTCGTAATCGTTTATCTCCACCTCTCTCTGGTACAATAGGTAGTAGAGCAGTAGTTTCTTGAGTTGCTTCTCACTGTCTAAAAAAACTGACTTTCACATTTGTTTCCGTGACACACTTTGAATAACAAATGCTGAATAGAGGAATATTTGCCCAAGTCAGGTGGTTGTCTGAGGTTTTATTTTTTATTTACCCTCATTTACATAATTCCATATGTAATATTTTGTTCTTGTGATGTTTTTTGTAGGTTGTCTCTATTATTAATATTGTCATTATTATTATTTTTAATAAAATGTGTAGCTACAAAGTCAAATTGGTATCGAAATCTAAATGTAACAGCCCCAAGTATCACTTTACGGTGCTCCTGCCCAAAAAAAACTGCACGGACTGGTATAACAGACAGACGTTAGTTCCTCTCAGGGTTGAACTCATGGTGAAGGGAAAAAAAAAACCGCGTAGCAGTGCGTTTAAAATCTAGACTGAATTTCACAGTTTGACTTCTCGAGTGTTCAATTTACTGCTTGTGGTTATGCTGAATGAAATATCGCAAAGTGACAAATTAATAACTGCTTTGAGATACAACATTCCTAGTATATAGTATTTGACTTGCGAACACCAACTTGAAATACAAGGCCTATGTGGTGGCAGTGTACTCTTTTCAATTCACTTGACAATAAGTAGCAGTTTAGCAAACAGTTCATTCAAAAAGAGGCTTCAAACTGTTTTTGGGCTACTCCCAGTTCAAGTTTATTCTAAAGCTACAATGTCGTGCAGCAGAGGCCAGTCAGGTTTTTGGACATCATTCTTTTCTCCCACAGTATTTGTGCGATAGTTACCTACTTTTAAAACTAAGTTTAAAATTCAGCTTTTTCCATATTATAAATATTTCCCTCATTTCTTTTATGGTCTCGTACACCCTTTAGGATACTTTTCAGCATGAACCGATTTCCCAGCATCAAGTGAGGCAATTCCAATTGATTCAACATTTTCCCGTCACAATGTGTGTGAAAGATCTTATGAGTTGAGCACTGACGCACGAGTGTCTGACTATGTACACTGGGAGAAGTGGCGACCGCAGACTATTGCAACTTCCTTCCATCTGTTTGGTATCCTTTTGCTAACTCATCACGCCCGACTAATGTGCGATTAGCAAAGTACTCGTGTGTAACAGGGCAAGTGAGAAATTCTGTCAAAACAGTAAATACACAGAGGAATCAAAGTATGCCATTTGTCCTGAACCCCTGTGCTGCCTTTTATTTACAGTTATGTGGCCTGGCAATGATTGTGGTGGGAGTCCTGGTTCAGGTGTCCTTACATCAAACCGTTAAGATCAGTGACGTGTCGGCTTCAGGAGCGCCCATCGTCATCATCGCCGTCGGTGTGATCATTTTCTTCATCTCCTTCTTCGGCTGCTGCGGCGCCTGGAAGGAGAACTACTGCATGGTCACCTTGGTAACTTTGCTGGATATTTAGCATTTAGCACCAAATGCCAAAAACTCTCTAGTGGTGTTTCATTGTTTTGTTTTTCATGTTTTTATTTCTCTCCTTTTAGTTTTCCATCCTTCTGTCATTGGTCATCCTTGTTCAGATTGCGGCAGCGATCACCGGTTACATCTTCAGAAACAAAGTGAGCCAGTTTGCCCACTCTGTTTAGATATATATTGAAGGTTCTTTCCAAATCTAAAAATGAAAATGTGTCTTTATGCAACAATATTGCTAAAGAAATCATGGAGTTGAGCAAGAATGCATTGTGTGAAAGCCGGCTACCTTGAGCAAGCAAACCTGGCTGGCTATTGAACATTCATTTCAACTCTTAAGTGAAGCCCAGCGAGACAATTTATCAGTTGTTATTTTGTCTTTGTTACTTCATTTCATCCAGCAGGAATTTACCCATTACTAGGCCGGTGAGGAAACAAAGTTACTCAGGTTATCTTATCCCCAGATGACCATTGACTGGATTTAAAATTGCAAGTCTGTCAAAATGTTATTTTCCTAGGCTTCATTTTAAGCAAGTTGGAATGAGTTTTTACCTGACCTATACTAGCGCAATGCAACATTGTATGAAAAAAACAAATGCCTTTTTAAAGTGGCATTTTGTCTCCCAACAAAGGTGTCTGATGTAGTCCAGGACAGTCTGGCGGATATGATCAAAAGTTACAGCAACAGCTCGGCTGAAGTCAAAGCCAGCGTGGACGGTCTTCAGACGGACGTGAGTGGCATTTATTGATTTAAACACTGACTCCACCCTGACACAGCAGCGCCGCATCCTGGGTTGTTGCCGCTGAATTGTTTACCTGCCTGCACATCGTTCATCGATGAGCTCCTTCGTGCTTTCAGTTGAAATGCTGCGGCATCAACGGCTCCTCCGACTGGCGAAACTTCCAGCCCGACGGCAACTCTGTGCCCGACTCGTGCTGTGTGAACATGTCTGCTAATTGTGGCATTGGCACCATGATGGACCCTGCTAAAGTGCACCAAGAGGTAAAGGTCAAAAGTAACAATTGGAGTATTCTTTGCATATAAATAATTATTTAATAAATGTATATGAATATTTTCAGATGCTGGAAATTAGTCAAATAATCCGGTAAATGTTTTTAAAATAGTTTTATTAGGGTTAGGTGATGTGCATGTTTTTTTTCCCATCCCACCCAAATGTGGTAATTTCACAATGTACAAAGCAACTTTTTCTCCATGACGTCCTCTCCCCACTCTCCATGTACTCTAGCTTCCTCCGATATTCTAAAAACATTTAACAGAATAATAGTTTCGTGTTGAGCTAAAGAAGCCCTGATTTCACACAATTATTGACTAAATCGAAATGATGCAAGTGCCGTTGCTTACCTGTTCAGCAACAGTACACAACTGGAACATGTTAATTTTGAGTGGGTGTGGGTATCTGTACTGTAGTAAAAAGCCATGCAAGCACATGAGCCTCTACCACTAGGCTATGATATACTACATTCATTAGACATTTTTTGACCATGTTCCATTTGAATCAACATGCCCATGAGGCGCTTTGTAGTCAAGCAAATACAGTAGAGTACTGCCTAACCTTTCTCTCTGATTTCCCTGAAGGGTTGTCGCAACGCACTTGAGGCGTTACTGAAGAAAAATATCCTGTGGGTGATCATTGCCGCTCTTGTTCTGGCTTTCATTGAGGTACGTATTCTATGAAGCAGGGGTGTTCAAACGTCAGCTCAGAAGCCTTTTCTATTATAGATCCTGTGCATAATATGCATGCCCCGCCCCCCCCCAAAAAAAGATCCCAAATCGAGGGGGGCATTATATGCAGAGGCCAAACCTCAGACTTAAAACTTGAGGCGGAATAAAATAGTAATAAAAGTAAAATTCGATACACAAGTAGCTCAATAAATATTTTCTACCCAACATAAGCGTGATGTGTGAAGTTAGTAGATGAGAGCGTGGAATAGGATTGAAGTCCCCAATGACCAGTGATGTGGCGCTAGATGGTAAAATTGGAATCTCCAATTGCTCTACGCACATCTTTACCTTGAGGACGTGATTAAACTGCTTGCATCCTTTCCTTTTTGGATGTGGCCTTTGGAAGAAAACGTTTGGACATCTGGGATGCAAAGCGAAGAATGATTTCTGAAAGGAACACATCAACAATGGAAATGCAAACATTGACTCATAACTAGTCGAAATGCAAACATTGACTCATCACGTGCTGCACATCCTGTTGCCGGGCGGCGTTTGAAAAGCCGGGCATGTTCAAATGATTGTCTGGTCTTTTCCCTTGTAGGTGATGGGCGTCGTGCTTGCCTGCGTGTTGATGCGAGGCATTCGGAGTGGCTATGAAGTCATGTGAGTGACTCATGTGGAAGATCGCTCACTTTGCGGGGGCTTCACTTTCCTTTTTGTAGTGCCCAGAACAATCTTGCAGCCCTTTTAGTGGTTACATGTTGCATACGTAGGCATGCAACATCCATCCGACAACACTGTCCACTATTTCTTGATGCTTGTGATTTTGAATATATATGCTGTTATGTTAGAATTTGTGAAGTTTTATTTTTAAAGCTCGTTGGTTCCTGGTTTGTTTTTATTAAAGAACCTTTCCATCCAAATTGGTTTGAAGAGTAAACATTTATTTCTTGGGGGATGCACTCTTTGCAATATGGCACAGCAACACATCACTGAACAAGAGTAAATGATAGAACAAAATAATGCCGACAATGTATTTGAAATGTAAGCAGTCAGTTATCGCCAAAGGCACAGTAATTAGATAAAGACTTGTTTCTAAATTTTAATAAGTAAACTCTAAATTGCCATAACCCAACAGTTTGCTTCACTGCAGGCCAAACAGCGGTTACATTTTTACCACAACCATATAACAAATCTGTATTTTATTTTTTTGGTCTGCATTTGATCCAATAGCATTCTTTTTACAATTATATTTTGCTAGCTTTCACTTTTAATACAAATGTTTAAAAAAAGAAAATGCACACTGAGGTAAAACAAGAAAATGCAACACATGCTGACAATTGCAAACGGAATGTTTCTTAACAATATCCAACTTAAATTTATGACGTTTCACCTTTAATTTAAGTAAACTGAGTTTTTGATGTCATGAAATCAGTGATGCGTTTCCAGTGATAGGCTGAGTGAAGTGTGTAAACTGCCCTCCAGTCAGACCGACGCTTAACACTGAGATACTGCAGTGCATACGATGTGGGAGGTTTCAAGTGAGCTCAGCAATTTTAGATTTTTTTTTTTTTTTTTTTTAAATCTCTTAATCATGCCATCAAACAATGTTTTGAAATCAGTTTCCCTATCAAGAAAGCAACAAATGCTGTCAACTGGTGAGAAGTCCCTCAAAGCAGTGGGACTGTGCGGGTTCCCATTAGGTACGGCTAATCCCATTCGGGAAGTTGGCGGAGAGGAACACGAGACAGTGCAAAAGGAGCGATACATCCGACTCTAGGGAGCAAAAAGATGACAAGATAACATTTAAAAAAACTTACAAATGTTGGGAGCCGTTTGAGCAAAACATGAAAAAAAGAAAATACATTATGGGGGTTGTTACCTTTGAGTGAGGAGGAGATCTGAAGCCATTGGTACAACCACTCTCTACACTGGTTGACAGCGAGACGATCCGAGTTGAGTCCCCTCAAGTAGCAGGCCTGAAAGCGAAAGAAAGCCCGACTGTCCGTAGCGGCTCTTCAAATGTGGCACAGGTGGCCTGGCCCAAGGTCAAGGGTCGCACCTGTCTGACTTCAGAGTCGCTGAGCTGGTGCGGGCCCAGCTTGTTGAGGGCTCGGTCCAGATGGAGCAGCTCCAAGGCATGACTGGACAGCCGTCGGCCAATCAGGAAGCCGGGGAGGCGACGTGTCAAGAAGAGCAGGGAGCTTATGTTTCTCTAAAAATATGTTGAGAAAGCACATACAATTTTGTTATTCCACTCGAGGAGCAGAATGCAAGTGTGAGAGGGAGGTCGAGCTTTACACATTAAGCCGCATTTACAAACCGAATTCATTAGACAATACAAACAAAATGTAACGGAAAAATTGGATGACTTGGGCTACGACAAAGGAAGCGAAAACAAACACTGGGATTATCCACTTGCATTTCAAGAACCACCAATAAAAGACTGCGGTGAGTTTGACATTTTATTTAGTTTTTTTAATTTCTGTGCTGTTAGGAAAATTAAGTGGTACTTTTGCTTTTTGAGTTTTCTTCTCGAGGGAGACAAAACTTTTACCAACCTTATGAGCCACACTCATCTTGCTCATGCCAAGCGGAGTCCCCGAGAACAGGCTCCGCACTGCAAGGATTTCGGACACTTTCGGGTTTGCTCCATTTTGCACCTGAAATTGAATAAAAATTTTTTTTTAAAAAAAGTATGTTTTGCTTTTAACTTTTCCGACTGCTGCAAGACACACAAAAGGATATAGAGTGCGCAATTGTTTTGGGGGGGAGAGAATACTTGCAGAAAACCCGCACAGGCACGGGGAGAACATTGGATATCAGATATTTCAAGTTATGGGTTGTTGTGTACAGATTTTTTTAGGGGGAAAACTACCATACCTGTGAGCACAGAATGTCGAGGCGACTCTTCAGCTGCGAATCTTTGACCTTGCCGCTGGCACGCTGGAGACCTTGCAGGATGGGTCGGTGCTGACACGCCCTGAACGAATGATACAACTGGCGAAACTCTACCTGCTGCTTCGGAGTCCAGAAATGCGGGATCAGCACCTGGCGGGGGAAAAGGTACCTGGATTGGGACGGCGGATACAATCATTCATTCAGCCAAATATTTGAAGGGCTTTCTGTCACTTGGGAGTGGGACTCACATCAAGACGAAAACCAGGTAGTTGGCAAAGGGAGGAATGGAAATCAACACCAGTGGGATGCCTTTCAACATGTTTCGGCGAAACTGCGACACACATTACGGTCATGATGGTGGCACTTTTTTGAGAAGCAACTGCTTGAATGTGCTCACCTGTCTGAGTTTCTCCATCTCCCTGTAGGATAAATTTTGGAACTTGACTCCGTTTCTTGACATCTTTGTTTTGATCATGCTAACGTCTCGGGCATCTCGGAAAAGAAGTTTGAATCCTTCATTGGGAGGATAAAAAGAATTGAATTAGGGTACACAATGGATTGGTTGCCACCCAATCGCAGGTCACATATAAACAAACAACTCATCACATTCATACCTGCAAACAATTTATTCCAGATTTTTTTTTTTACTCTGGCTAAAACACGGAATAACTATGATGTGCAACGTCATTCATATGAAACCCTCAAAAACAGCTAATCTACATCAAACCATTTATTCCAGATTTATTTTACTCTGGCTAAAACACGGAATAACTATGATGTGCAGCTTCATTCATATGAAACCCTCAAAACCAGTTAATCTACATCAACTGCACACACTCCTAGTTGTTCAAACATTAAGTTAAATGTTGGATAAGCATTACATTATGAAAAAGACACAACAAATATCCAGACTGGTTTGGAGCCACATTGCAAAAATAATGTAAATGTGATTCCTTGATTTTTGTCACTTGGTTAAGTCTTGAAACGTAAATGACTAGTGCATGTGACTTAATCTAACCTTTGGCCTTTTGACCTCACCTTCTGTAAAAGTGTGGTAGAGCAGATAGAAGCGTGGGAATCGCCTTTTGAGGAACCCCTCATATTTGGTGTTGACCCACTGCAACCTGGACGTCACATAGCGACCAAGCCCTCGTCGGACTTCAGTCGTTGAGTAATGTCTACATAATAATTCAAGATGGGGAACAAATAATAAGTAGTGCAACAATACTTGGGAATACTCCATGCACAGCATTACAAAAAGAAATCCTCTTGTTCAAATTATTTAATAATAACAGAAATAATAATATGAGTATTAAATAGGGAATTGCTGCAGGATGTCAAACTCTGCACTGTCAGGTCGGAAATGTCGGTTAACAGACAGTCAAAACAAAAAAGCACATCATGTGATGACAACATCCATGAACGTTCAATATTTTAAAACCAACCTGAACTGGTGACACACACAAGGGCCGTACAGTCCATTGGCAATTTGGTTTGTCCTGACGCTCCAGAGTCGAATCAAAGACAAATTGTTGGCGAGCATTGAACAGGACAGCGCCATATCTGTATCGCTTCGTTACCGTAATGACGGAAATGCACAATAACAACAGCCACAAAGCATGCGCGCTTCCCGTAAATTATCTTATCAATATCGCTCCATAATATTGTATTAAACGTGTTCTTTCATATGTTTGTATTTTAGTTACATCAGTCAATCGTCCTTGCTTGCAACTATTTTGTTTTTTAATATTTCCGCGATTGCGATTTTGAGCCACACCTAAAATTGCGTCTGACTCACTTTTTCTGTCCAAATAGACCTGCCGTACTAAAGTTTTCCACGGGCTATACTGCGCATGCGTGATCTGGCCTACGGCACGCGTACTAAGGCAAAAAAGACCGCTTTAATTTATTAATGCGGTTCCATGCTCGCAAACATCGTATTTAGTAAAAACATATATTTCCACTGACAAAAGGTATTGCAAGCATTTGTCACTGTTACTTTTGAGTTTTTTTTATGGCTATCGTACATAGTTTGTCCAAGTGGACTTGCCATAGTACTTCTGCTGCAGCCAGCTCAATTTCGTATGCCGTATAAATTGAAATGCACATTTTCGCACGCAATTACAGATCAGCATTGGGATGGAGTCCGTTTTCTTGCGGTTCGACTCGTATGACTTCGAAGCTGATCAAAGATTCCAGCAGGGCCTGCAGACATTACAGGCCAGCGTCTCTGGCCAAGAAGCAAACTTACTGGACGCGAAACTCTTCTTTTATAACAGGTAGGTTGGTCTATGTCCCCAAATCTACATGACATGACTGGAACGCCTGTCATTCTAAAGATTTAACTCAACTACCACCAGCACCCTAGAAAGGATTTAAAAAAAAAACAAAAAAAACCTTTTCAACCTAAATTGAACATAAACCAAAACCACTTTAAATTCAATATGTGTTTATTTATAATATTTATCCACAGCAACTAATTACATTTGCAAAACTAGTGTTGTCACAGTGTTGCCAGCGACAAAAACGAAGTTTGTCTCAGAAAGAGATAACATGAGCAGAATTATTTAGAAACTCTGGCTCACGACAGATAAGGGGCCCAGTGGAAGGCTGTCATTGCTGAAGACATTGGTGCCCATGCATATGTTGGAAAAGCAGTGATTTATGCACGTTTTTGACATGAGACATCTTTTTTTAGGTTGAAAACAAAATGATTTTAGCCCTTTTTTGCCATGTCATTCACAAATACAACCGCTGCTAGATTTGTGAGTGGATGACCAAGGATGCAGATGTGGGACTTCTGCCTACAGATGCAGCAGCGTTTTACTGCAGAGATACAATTTGATTTTCATTTCCAGCAATGTGTTATGCACGTTGCCAATGATGGTGACACAGCTTGAGAAGAAACACAACACAGATCCATCCGCTTGGCTTTTTTATGTACTGTTTGCATATTTAGAATTGTATATAAATAGAGGTAATTTTGCAAATAACACAAAATGTTCTTAAAAAAAAAAAATTGTAACTCGAGCTTTTACAAATTCTCTGATCATGATTTTCTTGTCAGGTTTGTGGAGCCCGTGGACGCCATTAGCTACAAAGCGTGGTCCATCTCTGCTTCCAAAGTGACACCTTCATCTTGCAGCGATGCTGAAGAACAGAAGTCTGAAAACTCACAGGTAAAGTCGCTTTCCTTTGCCGAGGTTATGCGACTCGTCCAAGAGGGCAAGGACTTACCCGGGGTGACAAAAGTGGAAATACAGGCAAGCAATCTGAGTGCGACTCCTTCACAAATGGAAAGAATACGCAAACCCTGGGAGGTGGCATCAGCGCCCAAGTGACAAGTCACTCAATAAGTTTCGTTTTTATAAAAAGTAGCTATTTCCTACAAATGTAAGAGCATACAGCCGGTTGCTCAGAATTTAAATGATGGGTTCAAGTTTGACAGGGAATTACTTTTACAAGATTAACAGGAACAAAAAGTCCGATCTTGCAGGTAATGAACAGAATATTGTTGGGACAGGACGTCAAACGATTTGGTCCTGGCCTGTCATTTCAGTTGTCCACCATTTTCTGCATCATGGCCTAAGCTCAAGCATCAGTTGTTTTCCACTCGTGGCATTTATAATTAGAGATTTTTAAATAACTGCTAACATGCCATACAGTACTTTGAGGCATTTCAGGCACACTCCTACCCAAGGCGATATTTTTTCGGAGTGGCGTGACGTAATTCCAGTAAATTCTGAGGCATCGCCCTTTCCGGTAATGTTGTTTTGAAGTGGTTGTACCGCTTAGAATTATCGTCAGTTGTTAACGTTTTGGGGTATTTCTAGGGACTCCGCTTGTGTGTGTGTGTATTGTTATTGTTAACATTCGCAGAAATAAATTTGTCGTATATGATCGCACCAAAGCCATCAATCTTACAAGGGTGCCGTTTGTCAATGCTAGAAAATCCCGGAGCAGTCATGACAGTTCTCAAGCTTTACTCTGTTCAGGCAGCTTAACGATATTCCTGGCCTTTAAACTTTTGTTCTGTCTGTATGTATATTATTATTGTCTGTTAAAAATTGCCTTGCAACTCGAAAAATTACTAAAATTGTTTGAATGTTTTGAACGAACCTTGACAAATTGTGGTTTGAACGCAACATTTGCTGCCTTCAAATATCCTGACAATCGTCCACCACTCTAGTGTTAAGGTAGAAGACAAAAGTTAGCACTGTTAGCATAGCACCACAGGTTAAAAACAAAATGCCGTTTGTCTCCATGTAACTATGACGCTTGTATTGATGCACACCTGGGCAATAAATGTGTCACAGTATGTTATTCTTTATTAAGGCAGCAACATTTAGCCAACTTCCAGTCACAGTGGAATGCTTATAAAAAGCAGCAAGTAATCCAGTAACATGGAGGCACACTAGACAGACTCAGTGGGACAGTTCACACATTGAAACATAACAAATCAACACATTCATCATAAAAATCATCAAGATTAAAAGAAGTTTAAAAAGTGGATTTGCATCCAAAAAAATCCAGCACCAATATATTGCATTTTCATCATCACATGGTTGATATGACATCACTGATGATTAATGTCAGCTATCTAAAAAAAAAAAACACTTTTCTCCTATTTATAAGTTAAATAGAAACTATCAAAATTAAAGAATAACTGAAGAATTGAGGTAGAGACCAGCAGCCTGTGCCAATAAACAAATCCTGTTTTGGCAAGACTAGCGAGCGACATTTGACATACTATTAAGATACAGAATGTTTGCAGAAGTCACCTTTTGGTCGTTTCAGTAACTCTCACTGCTGAGGGTAACTTTTTGGTCAGAAACGTTCTCTTGGTAGGTGCAAGTTCTTATATTGTAATGTAACAGCTGCCTCTGGCTCTGGAGCACACGCTCAGATTTCACTGAGGTATTAAAACAAGCTCGTAGCATTGTAAACATTTTTATGCAGCAGCCATAATCTTAACTGTGTGTCAGTGTGCTCACTCTGTTTAAAAGCTGTCTGCTGATGGCCTAAAAATACTTGACGGCAATGTAGGTCTGTTGTGCTGTTTGTGACATCATACAGTAGATTGTAGCACCATTTAAATTGGGAGTTTGCGATTTAAAAAGGTAAAAAACACAAACCATTTTTGTCATATTTTTTCCCTAGTAAACTACCAACGGGAAACTTATGTTACTCTAATGGTCGGTAGCTCAGTCACGCCTTCTGTTTCTGATTGGAAAGTACTCGAGGCAGACCACGACGGCAGTTTTGCAATATAACAAAAAAAGTTGTTGTTTTTTTATTACACACTTCCCTTTAACCTAAGTAACCATAAGTTGTGACATTAAAAACAATAAAAAAAAGTATATCCATCTATCTTTTTTTTCTTTAGTAGGATTGCAAGAGTGACCAGTGGGCAGCCAATCGCAAGGCACATATTGAAAAATCAAAACCCACCTTCACAATCTCACCCAAGGCCAATTTACACACATGTTGTTTGAATTGTGGGAGGACACCGACATACAGCAGCAAACATTTGATGTTCCGGGAAGATCTCTTGCGTTCGTGCATGGAAATACCGTATTTTCTGGACTAGAAGCCGCTACTTTGTGCACAAGTTTTGAACCCTTCATCTTGTAGTCCAGTGCGGCTTATCTATGTATTTTTCATGACGGTGGCGATTATGGAAATTAAACTAGCTTATTGTGCTGCTTATATATAAACAAGACTTTCCCCTAATTTTATCTGCCGTGGTTTTTAGTCCAGAAACGGTATTCACGCATTCGGGGCCTTACGAACTTTGCTGGTGCGATTCACATTCAAAATAATCTTTGAGTGGCGCCATCAGGTGGCGAATGACGGCGACACTCCAGGAACGCCCCAGGACCCTTTGGCGTTGCAGGCGGCCCATGTTGTTTACGTCCGTGTAATGTTTAGGGAAGCCGAAAATCCTAGACACGCACAAATAGATGGGACACAGTGACATTTTGGATGTGTGAAAATAAATGCAAATGATCCAGTTGCACCGAGTGCTGTGTGCAGCTTGGCCACTGAGGCAGGATCATACAGAGACAGAATTTTCACAACTGACTGTAGCCAGTCCTATGAGTTGTTTCTCGCAGAGGATAAAGGATATATTCCCCTGAATATTTTGTGCTATTGTCTGTCTATGTTTTGCGACACCTTTTGTGTTCAAATACCCATTTGATGTTTACTGTAATTTCTTGTATATAATACAGTACACCCCCCTCAAAATCCAGATTTTCCCTTTTCCACTGGATACTACACAACTCCAAATTGCTGCTTTTTATGCTCAAAAAAGGAAGTATTGTCCGTATTTGATGAGGTTTTTCCAATGAATTTGGTTGATTAGTGACCAACTGCATACAGGTTCAACTTTTTTTGCAATATTTTTCCATTATCATTTGCGTCTTGTGTCACATGCGCACGAGATGATATGTCCAAATACTTACTGCTCCATTTCGGTACACCACAGGTAGTCATCTTTGCCGTTCATGATGACAGGAAGTCCCACTTTCCCTTGAACCATGGAGTTTGTCTTTGTAGTGATGGTTCGCACCTTCTCCAACTGCACAAATACACCAACTTATGGAATGAGCAAAGCATGTGCTATAATATTTTTGAGCCCACCGACCGACCAACCAACCGAAATGAAGCGGATGTTGTTTTCCAGATTGCTGCCTTAGAGATTTGTTGTTCTACTACATTGCGATGTGGATTTGAATTGAAGGAATTGTTCAGCTGAAAGCTGCTCTTACCTTTGCCACACGGCCAACTTCCAAACAATCCTGAAGATTTACTTTTTGATCCAGAGATGCGGCCACCGGCCTGAAGAGGAACAACACATTTTTTTTATTACGAGCATACTTAACCACCTCTCTTTATTTTGTCAATACTGCATGCTACGGCTTCAACACAATTATGCGGTGGGTGGCACCTTGACATACGAAGCATCAGCATAGATCAAGCCCTTGAAATATAAAACGTGTAATTATTGTAGGATTATTTTCTATTTATTTCTCTTTTTATGAACAGGAGGCCACGAGCCGTCTGGGTAAATTGTGTCATTTTAAATTGTATTGGAGGAAGTGATAGGCTTCACCATCATTATGTCATCTCAAGTTTTGACTTGGCTGACTTTTTAGTTCTGTACTTTTAAAATCCACTGTGTACACATTTGAACAAGGTCTAGCGTTTCATACCTATTCATGCCTGGGAGGTTTCCCCAGAAGTAGCGAGCTCGATGTGCAGGGCTGACAGTTACGGCATCGATGATGATTGGATTGCACTGAACAACAAAACAATGGGACAAGTTAGTGCAGTGTGTTCCCCAGCGGCAGTAATTGAAAAGGATCACCTCTAGGAATCTGCAGATGTCCGTCTTGTCTCTGCTGGACATGAAGACCACATTTTCAAAGAGCCAGAAGAAAGGCCGGTCGTCACCCTCCTTCGGCTTCAGCAGCGTCAAAATGCGGTAGAATTCAAAGAACAGCCTTCCGGTGCCCTCTGCAGGATCGACAGTTAACCTCCAATCAGTTTATTTTCTCCACAAGAACAATGAATCCCACGTGTTCCAGTGCCAAAAGTTTGAATCCGACTTACCAAACAATCCTTTCCGCAGGGGATTGACCATGGAGAGGTCGTTGCAAGGACTTCCTCCAATCAGTAGGTCAAAAGGCCCCCATTCAGCAAGCTGCAACACAACCACTTCCAGTTTATTGCTTCCTCCAAACCACCTACAAATTTGTTTTCATGCATGAGACCAAGCGGCTTGGCCAGGGCACGGAGTAACCGCGTACGTGTTTCCTTGTGATGGTGCGGACGTCGTTGATGTATTCGATCTTGCCAGCGTGCTTGATCATCCCCACCGCGATGGAATCCTCACAAATCTCGGAGGCAATGTAGCGATCCACTTTAAAGCCAAGGTCTTTGAGCACCAGGTATCCTGTCATGGTGGAAGAAAAGAGCTGTATAATCGTCCATTATGCACAAAACGGCTATACGATGCATGTCTATACGTACATCATACATATACACTCTCACTTGAAGCATGAAGTGTAAACGCAGCCTAAGCAGGACTGATTTAACCTGAACTGACCTGTTGCGATGCCGTCAAAGAGTGACAGAACCTTCAAGGGCTTGCGTCTATCTGCGGGGATGGCCGGGTAAATTCTGTGAGGCTCCTGGGAACAATCATATTGGTCAATGGAGGCAAAAACCCGTGATCAAAAACAAACACAAATTTTACATTTCTGCGACAGTGTTGGGACTAACGGCGTTACGAATGCTGTTTTAGATTTCCAGAAATGGATGATCTACTTTGAATTTGGATCATATAATGCTACTTGTGCATGTATGGTACAGTACGTTTTTAGGATTCTAAAATCAAAATGGTAAAGAGTATCATTTGTTACTGAGTTACAAAGTGTGACACAATATACTCACAAACTCCATGGCGCTGTTGTTAGCAAAGAAGTCTTGGACTTTAACGCTCCAGTCTGGCCTGAGTTTGAGCTTTCCCTGGCACTGCGTTGGCTGGCAAATGTAGCAGCTCCACGGGTCAATATCCTTCAGCTCACGAAAGGTTCCTCGTCCCACGAGGATCTCCACGCACTCCTTACAGAAGCATCTGCCGTGGACACAGCACAGCACAAATGTAGTTTTGACACCACCTTAGAGAGTAGCTTTCCAATTGTTGAAAAATTCACTTCACTTGAGGGTCGATTATTTTTATGTCCTTAGAATGGTGTTACATAGCAGGCTCCCATTTCCACACACAGATTTTTGCATGTGGGTTGAACTCTGACCTTGACCCTAAGTATACTTTATTCAAATTTACCTGCAACAGCTGGCGTTTCCACAAAGAATGACCTCTGACCCGCCACAGCACACGGTGCAGTACGACTGGTAGCCATCTTCGTCGTAGCGATACAATGTTTCAGTGAAGTTCTCCTGCGGACAGTGATCTTGTCATTTTTGACTTGTGATTTCCAACCCGTAGGCCGCAGCACATTCGTGACAAATAGTGACATCATCAGATTTGTAATACAGGAAAAACAGATAAAGTCATAAATATTTCATTGTATATACCTTTTATGACATTTTAGTTTGGTTGTGCGCTGGGATCTTTTCTCATTAGCTCAAAAAAGGTGTCTTGTGAACTGGACCAGAATGATGACATCATTGCAGACTAGCTTACCTTGCATTTGAAACAAAGACCACCTTCGAACAATGGGTGCTGCACATCAACGTCAGGCGACCCGCAAGCCAAACAACAATCTGAAATAACAAACCTTTCCTTTAAAATGTGTCATTTATAAAACAGTATAAGAAGGAAATCATAAATGACCTTCAATTTTGGTGCCTTTGTCTTTAAGCCTCTCAATTAAAGTGTCTGTAAAACATGAAAGTAAATCAGTCAAATATGGTTTTTTTTTTACTTGATCAAAAACACAGGAATTCATAATCTGCAGGCTGTAATTTTCCATAGGTGCGAAGGTGAATGTAAATAATTGTTTGACTGTCCGCTCGACATCCCGTACATCCAACCACGAACAAATCAAAGTGACAACTTGACTGGAATTCGGATTGTGGATGAGCGCGTGGAGTCCACATACCTCTTGTGAACGTGTAGTTGCAGGTGCTTGCACGACTCTTATAAGCTTGTTTCTTTTTCACTGGTGGCTGGTAGTCGGACTGAGCCGAATCCGAATTGGACAATTGGCTAGCTTCGTGAATAACTAGTTAAGATGACAGAGAAAGAAATGTTTTTCAGAAGCTTCTTTGAGCGAGAACTGCAGAGCGGAAATGTGCCCAGTAGACTGTTCAACTTACCTGGTGGCGCAAATCCCTGCGGCCCTGATGGTAGAAATCCTTTCACTGCCCAGTCCAGCATCAGATTCATTTCTTTATCTTTATTTCCTTTTGCCTCTTCAAAAGACTTCTCAGCGCGCTCACTTGCAAGCTGCAGGTTATAAATTGGGATTAGTGTGCATTTTGCAGACAGCGGTCATTTGTTCATGCCCATGAAAAGTGAATGTGTTGCCCATTTAACTGCATTTGTCTGTGGGGGTTGTATTTTTTTAAACCCCCAAATTTCTTGAGACCAGTAAATGTAAAAAAATGATAAATATACATAAATAATAATAACAGACTTTCCCTTGACTCTATGAACAATATTGATATTAATAGCACATAATCAACTATGTAGATTTTTTTAGTGTGTCAATTGATGCCGTTTTATTTGCACAACTCAGTTTATATAACTAGAAGGAAGATTAGAAGCGAAACAGGGAAGAGTAAGACCATGCTGAGAAGTGAAGAGGATGGCAGAAGATAAAGAAGAGTATGGGGAGAAGTACGGCTCAGGAATGTATGCATGGCAAACAAAGGTGCATCTTCAGTCACCTCCGTGGTGTCTGAACTGTCTCGTCCAGACTTTGTCCTCTTGCCGCACTCCACTTTCTCTGAAATCTCCTGTCTGGATCTGATTGCCTGCTTCTCGGCTAACTTGGCGCGCATAAGTAGACTCTTGGCGTGTTCTTTGGGATGCGCCTTTTTCAAATGGTTAAACAAGTTGGTGGTGTTGCCCCTACACGTTTTAACATTCTCCTTGCACATTTTGCAGAGCACGAGCGCTTGAGCAATGTCGTCTGGCTCGAAACCAAACCATTTCCAAATCACAGAATGTGACCCCCTTTTGGGCACTAAATAGTTTTTGTCAGACATCCTAAATTTTGTGTGTAAGGATAAAAAATTATTGTTATGGAAGTGCTACATAAAGATGTTGAGTTTGTCCAATTAGTTTTGTCGCACTAAGTTTTGTTGATTGTATTATTACTGTTTGGTTTGACGAATTACTTTTGTCCCACTAAATCATCTTTTACTGTCATACAAAATCTGTTTATGTTTTATAATTGACTAGGCTTTCTTTCTGTTTGTCCAATTAACTGTCGCACAAAATCGCCTTTGACAAAGAAAATTTTGTTGAATATTTCACTTAATATCGCTCTTTTTACTGTCCAATCTGATGTCCCACTACAACATAGAAAATTTCGTTAATTACAAGGTAATCATCGACGGGACTGTTCAGTTTGTTCATTTACTTTAGTCCAAATTGCGCTTCAACGATCAGGAATCCGGGCAGTTCACGTGAGTTGGGAAATTTTAAACCCGGCATGCTCAATCTCGAACAGTGCGGACAGAATCGGATCAAAAGTCAAAAGAAAGCACGAGGTGTTCACGTTTTTTTCTCCTGTTGCTTCATACGGACTACACGGGAAGGGGGAGACTTTGTTTTTTCAAATCGTTTTCAAATGTTTAACCAATTAACCGATTGGAAAGACGAACACGAAACTACCACTTTTCGCGAGGACTTGCCGATTCAAGTTACTCGAATTACACGTGCAAATCTAGTTGAGATCGACTTTCAATGAAAACGCAGCGATCGGTGGCTTTGTCTCCCCTCTTTGTGGTCCTTGAGAGTGCAGATGTGGTCGAGGCTCTCCGGTGATCCGCTCCAGGAGGCACGTGAACGCAACTATCCAGTCTGCAGATATTTTGATCGCGATTCTTTCGAAAGCTACAAATTTGCGACGATGTTCACAGTTCGAGCCGACTTGAGATGTTATTCTTGGGGGCTGCCGGCGGAAGTGAGGAAAAACTGACCCTGCCGGAAGCGTGGAAGGCTTGGGAGGGGGCTGCAAGAGACCCTGCGCAAATGGGGGGTCGCACGGGATCGGACAAAGCATTTTTTTTTTTTGCTCCCATTGACTCAAGTCAATGAAACACGCCGGGCCATTAAGTCACAACTTTAAAACCAGAGCCAAGCAAACATCTAAATTAATGTGGCCCACTTAAAAGAAAATGAAGTCAACTTTTTTGATAAATGTATTTGCTCCTTTCATTTAAATCTGCAAACTATCTACTTTTAACAGATATTACTAAGACTTTTTTTTCCCACCAAATCCCTTGACATAAACCTAGCAAAAATTAGAAACATATTTCAGATGGGCACGACCCATGTGAGGATAAGTGGTTTAGAAGATTGATAGATGGAATTAAATATATGGTATAGTAGCAATAAAATGCAGGACCCCTTTGTTCACACTGTAAACAACAACAATAATTTTTGCATCTCCAAAACCATCACTTATTGGGAAAATATCCTGTCATGTTTCCTAAGCAAGGCTCTGGACTAACTTTTTTTTTTTTTTACTAGGAGCACAGTGGGCACTAACTTCAAATTTCAAATAAAAAATGTAGGTTCAGCCACTGTGAATTAAAATTAAATGTTCACGTTTCCACTCATTTTGGCAATATTACTAATGTATGGCCTGAACACTATAATTATTAATGCCAAAAATGAGTTTGACACTCTGTACCATTATTCAAAGTACACAAATGATCAAGAACACGATTTTTAAATGAGATTTAAGTTCACCTGTAAGACATTTAAATATAGGAAAACCATTCAACAAAATGTGACAATGAAGAAAATAATGAGTTGGCCTTTGTTCATTCATCAGTGGTATTTTCCCCCAAATTGCCAATTTATTATAGCTGTATTGTTATTTTGTGTTATCTGTAATGTGCAGCTTTTGTGAAATGCACTACATAAGTAAAGTATTTTATTTCTTTTTTTTGCAGTTTTTTCACACTGCATCTTCTACAATAACATCAATTTAAAATACGATGAAAAATTTTGAGATCCATGATCAAAACGCAGTAGACAGAAAGTCGTGTAAAATTGAGGCTTAGCTGTACTACAATAGCTTGTGTACAGCAAGTGTGTTAAAGAGGAGAATGTCGAATGAGACAAGATTTTTATGTCGGGAGTAAGTTGTTTGTGGAAAAGAGTCTATGTTGCAATCTGTAAACCATTTATCATGAGTTTGGAGTTCTGGTAATGTTATGGTCCAAACTATTAATATAGGCAATTAAAATCATTTTTAAATAGGAGGTTGTCAAGTATTTGTGGTTCTACATGGCAGGCATCTAAACTAAAACCAGACAACAACACTGCAGTAGAATTATACCGTACCGTGTGTGGTCATCATAGCTGATCGCCTGTTGATCTTGTTTTCTTACCTCTATGACTTGGAAGATGGCGGCCTTATAAGTGGGCAGGCTGGCAAATGAATTTTTGCAGAAACATTTCGTGAACTTCCGAAAAGGCATCAAAGCTTCCGTCGCAATCTGTGATAGAAAGTCCATTTGTGTAGACTAGAAATTCACTTCTGCGGCACATTAATATCAAATAAATAAAATAAAGTAGCTCGGCAGCAGTCAAACCTTTGAGAAGGTTCCATCGCCAAACCATTCAACCCTTCGTACACCTGGAGGGGAAAATTTGGTTTTCCAAGGAATCACCAAACCGGGCCACCAAGAGAAACCCTCAATCTTCCCCCATATGAGCTCTCCTGTCAAAAAGCCGTTCCCATCCTGAAGAAGGGGAAAATCAAATGTGTTCAATCTGATCTCAAAAGCATTGAAGTTTTTTATTTTAATGATAAGTCCAACTGTATTTTGCACTTTTGAATGACCTGGTAATTGGCTTTCCGTCGTCCTTTGTGCGCTGTATATCTGTTTGGTGTGTTTTCCACCTAAAAGTTAAGAGGGGGAAAAAAAATCAATGAATTGATATTAATCTTGGTGGAATATCCATGACCCAAGCTTGATGAAAAAAAATTCCATAAAGAAAAAAAAAAAAATTACCCCACAAAATTACATGATCTAATCTGTTTCTATTTGCGCCATTTACATGTCAGATAATTTTTGGGCACGTGATGCTGTTTGAAGCATTTTGACACGTTTACTTGAAAAAGCCCAAGAATTTTCCCTCGCATGGGCTTATTGGTAGATATTTATTTACTGAAACCTTTATTTTTACTGCAAGCCAATCAAAGAAAAGTTTTTCCAAATAGCAATATTATTTGCCCTCTCAAAGATTTCTCCAGAACCCATCATCCAGTCTTCATAATTCTTGGTTTGTTTCCCTCTGGTTGAAGTGGCCATTCCAACCACACTCAGCATTTTGACAGGATGTCATTTTGTCAGGGTGCCATTTAAAGGCTGAATTGCTTGACCTCTATTGAGCAAAGGCACACATTGGGGAAATCTCACAGCACACCACAATCTAATGAATGAGCATTGAATTTGTTTGGCTGTCAGTATACAAGTCTGACACCCAGTGATATTAAAAATTATATTTATCCATTTCTGCCATCACACGCAGTTTATAGATTGTAAGTTGATAGATAAATAAATGAAATTGTGTATGGATAGAAGAGGAGGAAATATACCCTTTCGTCAGAGTCGCCGTTCTCTACAAGTAGGCTGTCATTTATGGTCAGGTCTAAGAAAAGAAAAACATGCTTTATTATATGCTCGTTTCATTGTGATACACTTGAACCAGTTTGCAAGCTACCTTGGCATTTGGATCCATTATAGACAAACGTTTGTAGCATCTAGCACCACCAATATATGTGCGTACACGGAGAATATACATACTAGACTGTACTTCTATTTCTTACCTTTTAACTTGGTTAGGGCTACGTGGCATGGCTTTATATACTTTGTATACTGTTCCTTCAGTTCTGAAAATAAAATGGAATGGATATGATTATACCCCTGCAGATGAGAAATGCTCATTCAACTTAAATAAGCAGAACTTAGTCATTTTGCCTTTTTTGTTTATTCATCATTTATAAGTTGGATAATATTGTGAATTAAAAAAAAAATAAAAATCCCCTAAACATTACACATGAAGCAATTTCAAAGACTTGAAGCACAATAATAACAGTTTGTTTTTTAACTTACCCGTAACTGTGTTAGCTTGAGGTACTGTTTGGTTATCGGGGCTGTCTGACATGTGCCCGCCATTGCTCTCTATGGAGCATTCACTGTCAAACAGAGAGTCATCATCTGCAATTCCCAGGTCCTAACATTGGAAATAAGTGCAATCAATTGTTAGGACACCCTCTTTAATTTAAAATGATCCCAATTCTCGGACTTTCTGCTCCAAGCACGTCAGCCACGCTATATAAACATCGCACACCCAGTTTGTCCACATTGCTATCCCGTCCTGTCTGTTTCCTGCCTTCCCCAAACTGACTCACGTTGCCCACCTAACCTGTTGCTCGACCCGACTTCTACCTGGCCTGGCCCATGATTGGATCACTAGTTCTGCCTACGCCCTACCTGCTTTGTTTTGGGCTCCATTTTCTTCCTAGGTACAAACTTCTGCCTGTCCCCGACCCTGGTTCGCCCTTGCCAGCTTCGCTGACGCATCTTCTTCACTCCATTGCCTGTGATGCACTTTCCCTTTACCTCCTATACAAAAAATGAGAGTACTGTGACACATTTGGTTGTCCTGTCTGTCTGATCACAAAAAGTGGTGTCAATTAAGACCGGGCTGCTTAACTTAAGTAAGATTTTTCAGAATGCAATGAAATTCTATTTTGCTCACAAGCAAAACACAATTTTTCTGTATGCACACAAAAAAACCTGATTTAATGATCGAGCTTTTGGCATTTGGAAGTTATAAAGCCACTAAGTTGACAGGGAAGGGGATTTTTTTTTTCTCTCATGCCACTTAGGACTTTATAGGAAGCATTATCATGCAAAAAGGCCTTTTCTAACGTCATCCTTTGTTGAGCATCACCAGACTTGGCCCAGCAGTGTTTCTGGTTGCTACCTTGCCATTGGCTAGCGGCTCGGGTTCACAGTCCTCGGTGGAAGAGGACAGTTTCCTTATGCCTAAGGATGTGAAAATGAAATTCCGATTAATGCTGTGATCAAACCATAGCCACAACTTTGTATGACTGTCACCGTCACAAAGAATGAAATTACTTTTTTTTGCGGGTTTAGGTGGCGGATACAGGCTGATGTCACAGTTGTTTCTGGCCGTCACAGCATCGTACTCTTTGTCCGTCACATTGGCTGTGTAGAAGGCTTTAAACCAAGATAGGAACTCCAAGTTTATTTCAAAGTCCCCTTTAATGAGTTCGTTAGCTGGAATGCTCTAAAGGGAAACGAAGAAAATGTGAATAGTTTTAGTTCGAGGATTTAAAAGGCCAGTCCTGATATCCTGAGATCAAATATCACAATGAGCACCACTATCTGCAAGGATACGACCACCACAATAAATAAAAGGAGCAATAGAAATACAGAAATACTGTGTGTATACACGTGTACACGTGAGTGTACATACAGTACGTATGTTTATGTACAATGGTACCTTTACTTACCATCTCTATATAATTCATAATAATGAACCAGAAGCGCGCTATGTTAGCTCCCATAACAATTTCTCACAATAATTTAATCTCTGCAAGTTTTTTTTTACATTTTCTAATGATCATTTGTACAACCTCGTGTGGTCACCCTAGCTTGTGTGGACACCATGTTGGTGACCCCTGACCTAGAGAAAATAGCTTTTGTTAAAGATTTACACTCAACCCCCGCTCTTTGTGAGGGATAGTGACTGGGCTTGCCGCATATAATTGACGCCCAGTAAAATGCAGCGGGGGATTTCTTCCCCTCTACTTTAGGAAAAGAAAAAAAATTCTCCTTTGGGTTTTTTCAAAGGCTGATAAATGCATGTTTTCCACAAAAAACAGGGGGGAAATGGAGCAGGGATCCCAGAAAAAAAAGATTAACAAAAAAGATGAATTCCTCATACATGAACTCTTAAACGCAGCACGACTTTATTCAAGCAAATGAACACTACCTTTGTGATGTGATTCTTGGTGAAGGCCTCTTGGAGGAGACTGAAGTTGTGCTTGCAGTCAAACTCAGATTGTGCATCAAACTTCACTTTGCTGATTTCGATTGAGCCTGGGATGACGCAATCCATGATCTGGCAGTGACACGCGCCTGTAATAGTAACGTGATAACAAACACACACAAACGGTGGCCATTTTACTTTTGGGAAGAAGCAACCATTTTGATTTCCTGAAATGACCAACCTGAAGAAATGTGCTCTATCTCCAGGAAATTGGTTTTCAGAAGATTATTCAGCCATGTCAGCAAATCCAACCCATTCGTCTCATCTGGGATTGAGTCCGGGCTCACGATCACTTGTTTGCTCATCTTGCTGAATGGCATGAAGGAAAAACAAATAAGAAGCAAATGAATGAAGATGCAGGATGGTTCTTTGCATGTTGTTCCATCCAAACTGATACTCTATATCCAGTAAATGCTTTTTTACTGGAGTACACAGGTTGGATCAGTGCTTTGACTGGAAGGGGAAATCAAATAATTATAAAAATCTTTACTTTAATATGTTCTATGTGCTCTCACCATTCAAAACATGGTATTCTGATCACTGCTGCGTTTGTGGAATATAGCCATTAGGCACTATAATGTTATTTTCTGCTGATAGCATGTGGCAAAATGGATAAAAACGGGTGGATTTTGCTGCTTAATCAAAATACTGAGTTTAGACAGGTGGAGGCACATAAAAACATATTGTAAAGAATTTCTTTTGGACTTCACTTCCACTTTAAGTACAGTGTGGAAGTACTCTGGCCACCACTGTTTACTGTACTAATTCAGGTAGTTTTCTTACTTCTGAATCGCTGCATCGAGCTCATGGAACGAGTCGAACTTGTCTTGGAAGTCTGCCGGCTGATTTGGGCACAACGTTGTCCGTGTTTTAAAGAGGCGCTTGCGTCGCATGAAGCGGTAACACCAAGTGGATCCTCCCAAAAAGTCGGTAATATTCATCGCCTTGGCAACTACCAGGGCGTGGAGACGTAACTCTGTAGTTGACAAGTCTATCCCACCAGCACGTTGTTCAAGCGCCCATCTATGAACTTCTTCCTCCAGCTGTGGCCATCTTGCTTTTAGCCCACGATTTGCTTTCTTTGTTTTCTTCATTGCAGAAAGAGTAACCTTCGCTTTTCGCCACATTCTCACACCTTTCTCACTCACTCCAAACATTCTTCCCGCTGGCCGATTACCAAGTTGGACCGCATAATTCACAACTTGTAGCTTGAATTCTGCAGAATATGATTTTCTGTTGGGGGCCATTGTGTTCAGTCTTTATCAGTTGTCTCTCATGTAATGTTTACAGTAAACTTTTTTTTGTGGACAAATGTAGCAGATACCCGTAGTTGTCAACATTCAAGAGCATGTGAAATTATATATTTTTATTGATTGATTGGTTGGTTAAGAGATCTTGCTGATTTCTAAAACAGGAACAAAAGAGGGACAAAAACATAGAGGGATGTGAACCAGGGAGCAATGACATAAGTAAAGTTTTATTTTGAATTTGTGAGTTTTGATTTTTTTTTTTGTTGGAAAAACTCCGCGATGTACTGAAGCCGCGATAAACGAACCACGATGTAGCGAGGGATTACTGTATTGTGAATTGCGTCCTCCAGAGATTAGGTTTACATTTTGCAGCAATGGGCTTTGCTTTCATTATATTGTTAATAGTTCAGTAAACTCAGCACGGGTGAATACTTAATTCATCTAAATGGCACTCCAAGGTAAATACGTTAAAAATTAATAATCAAAAGCAAATTATTACCGCTTTTCACATTTATCGGTACAGCGGCATGCCAACACGGTGGAAGTTTCTTCCGTAGAGATTCAAACTAACGTGAAAAGACCGCAGAGAAATCAATGTGTTCAAGTTAGGCAGGCGCAAAGATAGGCAACGTAAAATGGCCGCCAATTGCTTCACTTCTCTCAATGACGAGTAGGTCCGTGGACAGGACGCGCCTTGCTGCAATATGATTGGCTGCAGGTCAGGCGCCGCTGCATTATGACTGGCTGCCACGTCTTGATAAAACCCGACCTACTTTATCCAGGCGCGAAAAGAAAAAAAAATACGACCTGAACGAGGCGGTGTTACTTTATATCCAGCTAAACTAAGCCATCCTAACCCCAACCGGAGTCTTAAACTGAACCAAAACCAATGTGATTGTTTTGATTCTGTACAAATGTGACCCGTATTTGGAACGCGCTCCAATCTCCAACACTGGTTAATAACAACAGAGGTGCCCCCACCATCCGAAAACCAGGAGACAAATAGCGATCTAAAGTCAAATTCGTGCCGAAACTGATGACTTCGTGCAAGTAGTTTTGCAGGCAAATGCTGCAGGTTTTCTGTCTTTTGTTTCGCTCTACTTGCTTCGAGTGACAAAAGGTGATTTGTCACCAAACTTTATTCCAAGCAAGAGACCATCTGCCTCTACTACGCGTGCATACACGCGTTATTACACGGCCCTTGCAAGAACACGATGAAAAAGACAATGCAAGTTTGGATTTCGTTTGTATGATTAAAAGTACATTACTCCAAGCTAGTGCCGAAATGTGTTTTGCATATGCCGCCGATCGGTCTTTGTTACGGGGCGATCATTTCGGTGCGTTTTACGTGGAATTCAAAAAGCTGAATGTAACTGAGGCTCTATTAATGCTTGCTTGTATGAAAGTTTAATTTAAAAAATGGCGCGAGACTTACCGTTTCTTTTGCCTCTTTCCTTCGGAAGAAATGTTCCTCTCTCGACGAGTGCTGGCCGGAAGCACGTTTGGCGGGGCCCACCAGTTAGGACGTCCTCGGCTCCTTGCTGAGCGGTGCAGGTCCGCACATAGGGTACAAAACAAAGAACAGCGAGGTAACCGGCTGGCTAGCTGCTCTTACCCAGTTAGCCCGTCAAAACTAAAACAGATGCAATTTCTAGAGGAATTTTATGTTCATATATATTTCATGAGACCAGAATTGTCATTAATACAGACAATTGCTGTAACTAATTAACTAATGCTGTAACTCCCGAGACCAGTCTCTAGAGTCCACATTTTGAAGTTCTTGATCAAGTCTCGGAATGGCCCGACTGGATTTTCTATCTAATACAGATCTGTTATTTTAAAAAATGGTATTGCATTCATACCAATAAAATCCGCACGTGGCGCTTCTCAGATTTATTTGATTAGCACATTGCCCTTGATTTCATGCCATTTAAGGAAAATCCATATATCGGGATATATGTTTTTCAAAATTGATCTTTTTTGGGGGGGGGAACATCAAAAATACTAGCGGTATCGGTACGGGTGACTACTGGTATCGGTGTGGTATCGGACATATGCCCTTTGAACTTTTGGGTGTGACATTATCAATTCGTTATTGTTCCCTGACTATGCAAAGTTCTTACTCACCACTTACCATGCATTTGTTTGTTTGTTCTGTAGACACGCCATGTACTTACTTACTTCGTCACATTCTTAGTTTAATCATGCTTCCAACTGTTGAGGATAGAGACCTCTAATGCTGGACTTTAACGTCAGAAAGCACGCTGGACATCAGGGAAGATTTTGTTGGTTTAATTTTGAATGATGCGCTCCAGAACAATGCCATGCAGTGGAGTTAAATGAGTATTTAGGCAAGCAAACAAGTAATCAATCCAGTTAGCAAATAAGCAACAAGCAGTTTATCGTCAATGACTATTGTACCACTGTAACCAACATGTATGAACACAAACGTAAAACAGGAAGTGGTATCGCCTGAAAACAGCCTTCAAAATAAAGCACCTTACCTCAAATCAAAGCACGACTGAATAACCTAACTAACATGAAGAATTCTTAACACCAACCTTTTGTTTTCATTGTTAGGCAAAACATTTCCCTCTGTCCAGAACATTCTGTAATAATCCAAAGCTGGCGTCTAGCATTAGGCGACATATGATGTCACATCAAGCGTGAATCAAAACATAGGATGTAATAGAGTACTGAACATTCTTTGACGCCTTTGGCGGTGTCCGTGATTTAGAAAAACATCAGGCATACATTAAACAGTTCATTAAGGGTCATTAAGGTATTCAGGCAATATACCAAAAAACATTTATTTCAAAGTACACAGAAGTTACAGATCATGAAGTTATAAAAACATTTGTCATTACCACTTATCAAAAATGTCTAGTTATGTCTTCTTTATTGATTTAGTGTATAGGTATAATTATATGCTTAAAATGTTTTTATTTATTTAATATGCAAATATACTTGTCTACTTTATTCAATGAGGTGTGAGCATATCTGTTTTTGTAGCTAGGCAGGATTTATTGTTTTTTAGCCCCATTCCTTCACCTTTATTATAAGTCCTTAATGACATGTGTCAGGGTATAAAAGTAATAATTATGTGCCAAATCAGTATTCTTGTACTATACCTTAATAGCTTATGCATACCATGACCTAATCAAGGGCTTATCTAGTAGATGTAATAAGCATCTAAAATCAGTTGCCCATTAATCCAGTATGCTAATGATTGTATTCAAGTAAAATAGTTGGTTCACAAACTTCCTGGGTGGGGGGGAGGCCATACAAGGGAGACGTTTTTTCAAGGAACCTTTCATAATCCAAATGCCAATCACATATAACGATGCATGTTTACCGCCTTTAATGCCTGGGAATTCAAAAATTGTCCTATTTTCAAAGGTGGCAGGGGAGTGTTAATGTTATAATTACACATACATATGTATTTGAACAACTTGTGGTATTATGAGTTGAGCAAGGACAGGGCATAAAGTTATTAAAAAAAAAATACTACGGCTAGTGTGAACCACTCAAGAATGTGTTGCCACTTCTTGTCACTGTTCGAAGCAGATGTTGTTCAAGATAACCCATGAACAGAAAAGCAGTTAAACCACTTGGGGGTCCCACTCACACGCGCACACATTCTTTGTTAGTGTCGGCTTCCTCTGGGCCCCTTTGAAAGGTCAGAACAGAAGACAGGATTGCAACCTGGGAATTGGAGGCTCTGCGCTTCTCTGCTCACCTTTTGTTGATTTTTGCATTTTTGAGTATGGCAGGAGCCTTCGCAACTTAAAACTTCATGCTGTGTACAATAGTGACCTACAGAGGAAAAAACTCAAATTGGAAAATGTTACTTACAATAACTGTGCCGAAAGATACTGGACAACTTTCCCCAACAGAGGGCAGTAAAAACCTGTATTTGCATTTACATTACAAGGCATCTGGAGTTACTCAACTGTGACGTCACATGAGAAACAAAAGTTTTATTTATTCAGTTTGGGGCATATCCTTGCATTTGTGTGTAAGTCAATTTCTTATGTGCCCTTGTGCGCTTTCAAGTCATGGCGATTCTCCCTTCTAAGCGTCTGATGCGTAACCGTTGAAAACTAGAAAAACGCACGAGAAAACGCAGCCACTGACGATGGGTGACCCGTTTATTTTTTAGTATACCTGCAAGTTCTGGATTGTGGTGTTTTCCTGAAACATGTGAATTCCATAGAGCAGCAAATCTGTGCTGTGAGAGATTATCAGGTGGCAAAGTTGTACTTTAAAGTACCATACTAAGTAGTAGGAAGTTGTAGGCCCACTCACATAGTAGTAATTATATGCACAAGGAGGGAAGTAGATTTTTTTTTACAATGTAAAGTAATCAGTGTGTATAAGAAGCCAAACATTTCTGCCCTTTTCAGGCTATGTAGGAATAATTGGCATGTTTCAATACTTTTGTCCATGTTGTGCACAACACACATCTTAAAAGGCCGAGAATGAGACGGGCTCTCTCATATGCCAATTTGACTTGATCCCTCCAGCGTTGCTATTGGATGACTGGCGTAGTATGAAGGAGCCGTGCTTTTCCACAGGGCTGTGCCTTAAGGCTGTGTGTAAAACCTGCGATTGCTCTCAGAAGCTTGTGAGACTGAAAGTGTGCCAGGCAGCACTGTGTGTATCAGCAACGCACTTTTTGGCACTCGTCATACTTTTTGATCGTTGAAAATCATAGTTGGCTTTTCAAATCTTCAACTGTTGAAGTAACATCTTGCTCAAACAGCGCTGACTTAAATGAAACATTTAAAGCTCAGACTTGAGGTACGAACGTAGTATACTTACAGTGAAATTAGTTCAACCGATCACTTAAAATCAAGCAGCATTTTGGTAGATATTAACAATTATTGTCAAAAATAGACTTCAATTAATTTTGATTTAAGACATCAAAATGACTCCGCCATTGACCTCAACCGGAACTAATTTGCTTCATGCTGTAGTACCAAATGTGGAATCCAAATGCATCACATTCATTTGATTGGTTATCATGTTAAACCCTGAAATATATTGCATTAAAACATGAACATTATCACCCTAACCAAATTAAACACATATATCAAGTCAACACTGTAATCCAGCTTTCTCCACCCTTTGTACCCGCACACACACAACCATGTTTTCCTCTCGCTCCATCTTGTGCTGACACAAATCTTCTCAGTGTGGTGCATGTGAGGTGGCAATGAGCTCCGCTGTTAGTAGTCTGAACCTCGCCGCCACATTATCGTCCATCTCCATTCTTTCCGCTTTCCTTTCTTCATGATTAACCAGACTCATCACCCTCCGTGATGTGTTGTTTCCTGTTACTTGGTTACCAGTTGTCACGATTTGCCGGGCCGTTTGCGTTTCTATGGCGATCGTGCCCATTCTGTCGTCTCCCGATGGCCCGTAGCCACCCCGGCCGCCCGGCCGGGCCTTGACCCGCAGCTCGCCGGCCGCTTCTCCTCCCGGCATCCGTGCCTCACGGTCCCACCGGGATGTCAGTGTGCGTTGGCGTCATCTCCTCACTCACTACAGCAGACTGGAAATCCAGCTTGTGGAGGGCCGGGGTTGTGCTTGGCTGGGCAGACAAATTTAGATTTGTTAGACTAAATGTGCACTCGCCACTCAACTTGTGGCCTCTGCGCAGCTTCGTGTGCATTAACGTCAAGCACAACATCCGGTCAGAACATAAACAGAAAAGGAAGCGTATTTCCTAGAGGGGTGACAATTAAGCAATGAATTGACAACTAATTGACATGAATCAACAATTGTATTGGTAATCGATTAATCGTTTACAGTAGTATTTCTCAAACACCAAATCTACCACAAAAAAAATCGGACTCTTGAGATACCACCACAATGACCAAGATTAAAAACATCTACAAGCACAACCGTTCACGGCATTCAAAAGCAAAGCAGGAAAACAAAAGTAGCTCATGAATGTAAAGTTGCCATATTTTATGCAAATCAATCGCGCCAAATCATTGTTTTTAAGAGATGGAAAAATAGCAATCTTTTGAAATGTTTCTTTTTAGCTCCTTTTTCTGGGAGGAGGGGAAACATCATTCCTTTTACAATGTAATATTTTTTTAAAAAGTTATAGTACCAGTTAAGATTTTCCATTATCTGAACCACTCAACAAAATAAATCTCATGCAAATATAAAGTTGGTGTTATGATTCACGCATCACGAGAGAGAACCTGCATACAAGATGTTGAGAATCCTACTTTTAATGATACCAAAATAAATGTATTACATTCCGTGTTAGGAGAGCCCCACAATATACATGAAATGATGCAAGTTGCGCTTTGTGGGGATGGGTCGGCTCTCGGATGGGACACAAAGGAGCTGCAGTTTTCAGCTCCACCTTGAGGGGGGCAGTAGTGGTCAAGTTGTTTTGAATGATGCAACGAGTGGCGTCAACTTGTCAGCCTCACTGAGGCCGATTCCTCATCACCCGCCGTCAGGCTGTGTGCCACGCTTTGTCTTCACTTCAACACTCATTGCTCCACGTCACTTTGATTCTTTGCCCCCGTTTACCGGCCGCATGGTGCTGTGCTGTGCCCCCTCCACCCGGCCGCTCTCTTTCAGGTTCTTTCACAGAGGATGTGTGATGAAATAAATGTGTAGCCTTTAGGCGTGACTATGACTGTAGAAAAATGAGTCCAAGGCCTTTGTAAGGATAAATTGCTGACAAGCCTTTTTGGTGGATGCGGGTCACCCGAGAGTTTGTAGATGGGTGCGAAAATGCTGTCATCAGTAGATTGAGGACCTTAAAGTTAAATGAATGTCCTTTCATAGTCTACGTCACAATGTTAGCTGGAGGCAAAAGAAACTTACGCTGGAGGCAACAAAACGGAAGCCAGGATTAAACGCCGCTACGTGTCGAAAAATGTATTCTTGTTGTGTTGTTTGGTTGCCAAAACCGTAAAAGTACATCTTAGCGTCACATCTTAGCGTCTGCCAGTCAAAAGAAATCCCAAACGGCTGTGGCTGAACGCAATTAGGCAAAAGATTGGACTGCGAGTATCACCCCCGACACTCGTTTTTGCAGTGCACACTGAAATTCATAATCGCTTATGCCCGGTACATCCTCGTCTTCTGTCCCGGTCATTGACTTGGCTGTGTTTGTGACCGCACGACACAACGGTCCTCACTCAATTTGTTATATTGTAAATCTTGAACATGTTCATTCAAGACTTAGTTATCCCTTATCTTCTCTGTGTTTAGTTTATAGCGAGCATTTTATCTTATTGCAGGCATTTTCGATTGATGTTGATCACGAGTCAATCGCGATACAAACTAATATTGAATAATCACCCAGTCTTAGAACTGGATGTTTTTGCCTCCAGCTAAGCCACGTCACATAAATGACATCACATAATTTATGAACTTTGAAGAGGCCAATAGACCAGAGGGGTGCACTACAAAGCGAGCTTAATGGCTTAGCGAGCTGTGTTGAATCTAAAGCCAGGATTGTTACGAAGGTTTTGTCGATCTAGATCATGCAAAGCAAGCCTGGCTGTGTTTGGTTTCCTTCATATGATATATGCCCCCAGGGGGTCTTTTTGAAAATGAAAGCCTTTGAAAAGTTGTGGTTTCTCCACATATACCTTGTTGGTGCTTAGAGGAGGATAATAGCATATACATCGGCTGTCTTCATGAGCCGTGACTTTAGCACTTTGTTTTTTCTCATCTGTTATGATCAGATGCTTCATAAGGGCTTTACAAAAAGAACTGTGGACTAAACCAAAAATAGCATGTTCGAGAGACGTTTCCATGACTAGCGACTGAGGGGAAAAAAAACAACCATAGATATGAATAGGGAGATACGACATGCGTAGAAGAGCTGTGTGCTTACATTAATATTAAGCTAATGTCCACATTTTTCCTTTACATTGGTCAACAAATGTTTACAAAATTTTGAAATTAAAGGTGCACTTTTCTCGATTCTTTTTTTTGCGCTGATTCCAACTCTGCCTGTATTTTTGACTAGCACCATCAGGTTTTTGTAATAGCAATACAAAATATAATAACGATTAGATTTGTAATAAAACATGTAGTAATATTATAGACTAAGGATTAGATCAGTAACAAGTGGATTGTTTTTCCTGAAACGTTATAGCTATAAATTACAAAGCATGATGGAATCCAAATTGAGCAACCCCTTATATGTAGGTCAAACCTAAAAACATAATTTGAAAATATTGCAACGTTAAAAACATTTTTTAAATAAGCATCAACGATACATTTAGGGACGCTTAAAGCCATCTTTTTAAAATTGACACTTTTATCTTTGATGGGACGGTCGCCCCTCCCAACATGGCTGCCATGTTGACGTGTCTTTCAGGCTTCTCCAGCCCACTTTAAGCATGTTTATTTGACGAGAACAGCACAAAGTAGACAAAAAAACTCTGCTGATGGCACCACCGCACTTGTAACTGACACAGTGGCAAATTATGGCCAATTACAGCCAATTCTGAAACTTATGTTTGCTCAAATCCAAATGTGATCCATGTTTATTTGTTTTACTTTTGTTGCACGTAATTCTGGAGGACGGGTTGCTGCTTGTCTCTTCCGCATGCACACTGGTCCAAAATAATTGCAGATTAGCGGAAGACCAAGCTGCACTGATGTCTGTGTACATGAGATGAGAGTGAACTGACTCAAGGAAATGATGATGGATCAGCCTTGCAAAGATTAGCCTTGAAATGTCCCCCCCCCCCCCCTCACACACACCTCCAAAAGGGATGTGCAACCTACAGGATCTGGCCAGTCCTGACCAAGAGACCAAATGATGAAATGGAATGAAATGACTTGCACAGGCTTCGGCCAATCACCACACGCACAGAAGTGCAAGTACCGTATTTGACGTCCGCCAGCGGTTCCAACGTCTAGGGTGGGGCTTTTTGTCCAATGTTCCATTTCGCGAGCGCGGATGGAGCCACGAGGACGGGCCATCCCACTCACCCTTTGCACGGCCAGAGACTCTGCTGAGCTGCTGTCATGGCAACAGCAGCAGTCACTGCCGCCAGCTTGGGCCTGTAATGCACAGGCCAGGGGGAGTCACACACAGGCTCCCAACTGCACAAATAAGACCCCCGATGAAGGGGAAAAAAATAGTCAGAGCATGTGGGATGCTTCCTCTTCTAATATAAACAAATACTACATGGATCATTCTCATAGAACTTGATTGATAATGGTAAAGACACTTGGTCTTTTTTTTTTTCCCAATTTAGATTTCAAATTTGAGTCTGATAACCAAGACATAAATACACTCAATTCATGGCAGTCCAATGCAAAAATGATCGACAATAACGTCTTGAACTTTGCTGATTGAACCCATTGACTTTGGCAAATGTTAGTGCCCCATTGTTCTTCTTGTATAAGGTTAAAGACAAAACAGCTTCTAATTGTGTAAGTGGCTCAGAAATAACAGCATCTATTTTGCTGTCTGCAAACCCTGGCACTTCTAATCACAGATTCCTCTGGTGTATTGCAATAACAAAATGAGGCTCCCTCCAGTGGTATTAGCTTGAGATGAAAAGATGGCAAAAAGAGAAAAGAAAAAACCCATAGAACTAAACATGGAACGAGCATATTCAGAAAACCTGCTGCCAAACATTTTGTTTGGGACATATAACGGTAAAGACTTTTTGATAAAGGTGTGAAAAATATTTCTTATGAACCAATTTTTGTCGTAGAAACAATTTATTTTTGAGTGGTAGCAACCGCCAATAATTGAAATACAAATATCAGGATTATGTATTGTCCCAAAAAAAAAGGGAAAAGTCCCAAGTTTTTGTTCCGACTACTCAAACAATGAATTAAGTAAAATGGAATACATTCAGGCGCCCTGACTGGCCATTTTACCATCTAACAAGTTAAAATTAATGTGAAATAATTTCATTCTACAAGTAAAAACATTTCTCCAAACAAAATGCATTTTTGGGGAACACTTGTATAATCGACAACTGCATTTATTTCCGCCTAAAGTGAAAGTAAATTAAGGAAAGAGGATTTTTTTAATGCCAGATGTTGCAATTTTGTAAATTTTAAAAATCCCCCGCTGCATCTCATAATTCTGTTTGAATTATAAACATATTCTAAGGCCCATAGGACCCCTGCCTGTGGGACGAGTGGCCGGCAACATCCCCTGTGCAAATTAAATAATAATAATAATAATATAGTCTTATACAAAAATCTCTTCCTTAAATCGGACATTCTGTGGTGCTTGTTGAAATCATGCATAAGTAGCCTATACTAATAATACTCTCATACGGTTCACTTGTGTGACAATGCACGGGGCGCAGACGAGGAAATGAAGTTGAAGTCCTTTCTTTCACTTCTTGTTCCTCTTAGAATTGCAGCGGCCGTATTGCGATCACACAAAGAAGCCCCTCCTCCCCCTCATGCTTTGTTGCACAACGGGACGGTTAAATCATAACCCAGCAAATTTCTCCTTATACGTTTGCAAAAGTCTTCATAAAGACCAAGACGTTGTGTGCCTTGCATGTGTGCGGGATAGGTTAGGTAATGAACATTTTGGATGTTATCTGTCGGGACGTCAAGGAAAAAAAGGCACAGATGCCATTCAAACAGGTGTGAGGAGAAGCGAGAGGCGCACGACGTGATCGAGTCGCTCTTTGCAGTTCGAGCCCCCCCCCCAAGCCACCCCAGTCGGAAGTAGGTCGACAGAAAGTGAAAGCGACGTGTTGTTTCTTTTGTCTTCTCTGAGCTCAAGGTTTTACGCACAGGTGGGAGATGGCAGCCCCGGTGCAGGACGTCCCCTATAACCCCCCACCCCCCCAACCCCCGCTCTCTCTCTTCTCCCTCCCTCCTCGCTCCTGCTCCTCAGCTCATGATTTGAGGAAGTGACATTTTATCACCGCTGCGGTCCGGACAGCGGCTGCAAACAGGTGTGCTGTCGTCTGTCCGGCCCGTGTCACTCACGTCTCGGAAGCCGAACCGAGCTACGTCGGACGTGGGACGGCGGCGCTGGCGGCAGGGCGGGCGGTGGGGAGGAGGAGGAAGCCGCTCAAGTGTGCTCTTTATTAGCCGGGCTGTTGGATCCAGACGTGGAAGAGGAGAGAGAGAGAGGGAGAGGGAGCGAGAAGGGGGAGCGAGGGCGAGCAATGGCAACGAAGAAGGCGGCGTGCGTGGATGCGCCCAAAAGGAGCCGGAGCCGGAGTCCGGTCGCGTTGGAGGCGGAGATGTTCAGTGAATTTCAGGACTGGTGCCTCCGCACTTATGGAGACTCTGGCAAAACAAAGACCGTCACCCGGCGGAAATACAACAAAATCATGCAGACCTTATTGCAAAACGACGAGTCGGATGGTGTGTACGTGGACAACAGCCACATTAACGCCAAATTCAAATTCTGGGTCAAGTCCAAAGGATTTCAGGTGGGGACCAACGTTTTGGGAGAGCACAACAAGAAAGGAGCTGCGGCGAAGCCCGTGCTGTACGTCCCGGTCAAGTCAACGGTAAAGTGTGATCGTGTGCGTGCGTGGCGTCTGCGAGATGTCCCGTCGCCGTCCGCAACTTGTCTTCGTATCTAAGCTCGAACGAAAGAACATTTTTATAATAACTACAAAGCCCCCCAAAAAACACGCCAACATTTCGCGGGCCCATCTCCACCCAGCGCGATAATGCTCCACTTTGTCCGTGCATGCACATCCCAGCGTGAGCGGCCCCGTGCACTCTCATCCTTGCTGCCATAGCAACGCCGCTGCCTGCCGGCGGTGGCGATGCTGAAAGGCTGTTGTGCAGCCGTGACAGCGTGAAGCAACACCAACATTGACATTGCGGCTCCATACTTTTTCACCGGACCGAAACTGGTATGCAGTTTGGACTCTCACGGGCTCCCCTTTAGAGGGGGGTAAAGAGGAGGGGTGAGGGGGGGGGGCATAATCACCTGGTGATTAAGGGTGGAGGGGCTTATGACATGCACTCCTTGTCCCATCTAAACCAAATGGCACACACCTTTGTGTTTTCATGCGAATGTTGCGTTTTGTGTCCAAAATGTGACCGTGTGCATTGTGACGATGTTGGCCGAGTGTCACTTTTCATTGTCCTGGCCAAGATGCGGATCGACTTGTGCCTGTAAGCGCTCGTTGCTCTGGCAACACCTGTGTGCTCCACCAGCCGGCTTCTGCCGCATTTTGTTGTCGGCAAAACATAAAAGTCATACATAGCTGCATATTCGCAGGCCGGTCATAAGTGGGAGGGAGCATGGGGGGGAGGGAAATTGGTGCCCTGCTGGGCTACGAATGAAACAAAAGGGGCCGATAGCTACGCACACGCATATTGGGAGTTGGTGCCGAGCGTCACTTGTTTGTGTCCGATGACGTAAAAAGTAAAGGTCAGGTCGCATGTCCCACTGCAGCTCACGGAGTTATACGACTCGTGTCATGTTTGCGCTCAGTGAAACAGTGAGGTGGGTGCATGTACAGGCCACCTCCATTTTAAATACGCCTTCTGGAAATCATCAACCCCCCCATCCCGCCTATGTTGTTAACAAACCAGAGGACATATTGGCACGGATTAGGGTGTGAATGCGTCGATTCTAGTTGCGTGGTAGATCCCTCCACAGGTGCTCCACCTGTGTGAATGCACAATTTCCACGTGCGCCTTTTGGAAGACGGTTAATCTCGTCTCTGTGCCGTATTGTGTTCCCCTGCGGACAAGAGGGCAGGTGGAAAGCGTCGAGTGTGTTGGGTGTCTTTTGTGTGCAGCTTTCTTTTGATAAAAGTTCCTGCAGTCGTCTAGATTGGGACAAATCTCACCCGGTGTCTCATAAGCTTTGTTGAACCAAAGCACACATTTCGCACTAAATCAGAATAAAATCCCAAAAGAGTATGTCCCCAAAAGTGAACAAATCATTATGGGAATGGTTTAATGGTTCCCGAGAGACAACCAAGCAAAATTTGTCATAGCTTCTATGCCTTGATTTCTATTCTTTGTGTCTTAGGATAAGGGAGACTAAACTTACATCACAAAGATCGGACTTGTCGTATAGTGTTTGTTAAAAAAAACATGAAAGAGTCACAAAAAGCAATTGAACGACAGTGAGAAAAGAGCTACAAGATGGCTTCTGGAACGATGTCAGCCAAATCAGCGTCCGTGGCGGCGTGAAACGGCAAGCACTTACATTGGCCAGACTTTCTTGGCCATGCAGATTGACTCCTCATCAGTACTCATGCAGGCAGCGTTCGCTTGTTAAATTAGGTAGCTTAAGAAAGCCTTAATCATGACTTCGCCCCCTGGTGGTTGGCTGACCACTGGTTGAGAAAGTGTTTGATTGAATATGCAACTGAGCTCACATTTTATATGCAAATATTTCTGACGGTCATTTAATCATTGCTGCCAAAATCATGATCACAATCAAAATTTGATCAATTGTAGAGCCCTTTGTGTTGTTCCACCGTTTGTGATGTCCTCATTCAGTTAGCCATTGCTGAAAGAATTGCTCTAACTGCTAGCACATCAGTACCGTTTAACATTACACTGTATGTAAGCTAGGCAGTTTTCTCCCTAAATCTTTGTTTTATGTTCAGTTTTAGAGTAAACCGCAGGGCATTGGCAATAAATGCATGAAGCCTCTGTTTTGATGAGACGATTTCCATTTGCCTAATTTCCTGGGAAGATAGTTTATTAACACTTGTATCTCAAGTCTGCACTATTGGTCGTAGCAAAAAAAAAAAAAAAATCAGCCGAATGATGTGTTCGATCTTGGAAAAACTCGTAGGTGGCGTCACTCTTATCTAAAGTCATCGCTGTATTATTTATCTCTTATTGAATACATCCATTTCAGAACAATGAAGTGAAATTAGATCATTTCTAGTAGCGCACCTGATGATCTCTCCCGGCACAGCAGCTTTGAAACACTGCACAAAGCACTGGAGGTCTTATTGAATTAAAAGTGTTTTATTCACGTGAGAGGACTATACACTCTTTGTAGCTAATATTGTGTGTGTATGTGTGTGTTGGAGGGGGGGGGGGGGGTTCTGACTCAGCAGCATTTGGGAAATGGAAAGAAGAAACATAACATTAGGCAACTGGAGCTGCGTCTGCGACTGTGAGTCAGAAGCAACTGCGATGCATGCATTTGTCTTCTGGATTATTCCAATGCAATTTTGCTTTGTTTAGCATTTTGTTAGCGTTTGTCACAAATAGGCCGGGGTGAAAGTGCCGCACACGTGGTTAACGGTCACGGCCTCGCCGGGGGGGTGGGGATGGGGAGGCGGTCTTGTCTCCGGACGCCCCGCTGCAGCTGCTCCTGGACCGTGCCAAGTTTCTGTATGGGGGCAGGCGTGTAAATGACGGGAGGATGCATGGGTGGGGGCGGGGTCGGACGGTGGCTGATGTGCACACAGAGAAGGCCTCTTCTGTGCGTCCGCCAAGCGCACAAGGCGGCTTCAGTGTGTGATGGGACAAAGGCTGCCGGGCGAACAGTCGCCACTCCGTCAAGACGCTTCTGTTCGAGCGAGCCACATACTGTATTCTGCTTCTTCTTGGTCGCCTGTATGTCGGTGTTGTCTCGCCCTCTTTCTGCATAGCTCTCCCGGCAGCCCCCAGTGTGGAGAAGCAACCTCGTTTAGCTCCCATTATGTCCTGATTAGGGATGAGGTGGGGGCGGGGGGGAATAGACGCACGCCAAAGGTGCGCCGCAAAATTGCCTCCAGCAAAAGCATCAGTGAGGCTACCAAAAAAAAAAAAAACGGTTGCCGTAACATGACCCGTTTGCTAAAGATTACATATCAAGAAAGAAAATATTGCAAGCGATTGCTTTTAGTTGCCATGTCAACTGAAAGCTGTAACTATGTGTGACTAGCGTCACCGCAGATTTCAGTGGCCGTGTTGCAGATGCGTGTAGCCGTCTAGAAATCATGCGACTCTAGTGAAGCAAACATTGCAACAAAAAAAAAAGGAAAAAACCTCAGGTTAAAACCCGGGCTGCAACTAACAATTATTTTAATCATCCATTCATCTGTCTAGAAGTGAAACAATGAATCGACGACAAATCAATTATTGAAATCGTCAACGATTTTGATAATCAAATATTTAGAGATGTTTGAGTTGTCCAAATTATCGGATTTTAGCCTCTCAGCAGTAACAATTTTCTGATTTCTGTAGTACTCCATTAAAGCAGACTTCATGTCTATAATTATCTTTGTGTGGACTCAGAATAAGAGAAAAATAATAGAAGTTATTTGAGCTCACAGATCCCTCTGGTGCATTGCAACAACATAATGACATTAATGGTAAAAAGAGTTTCAGTGACTTTTGAAAAAGAGGCTTCTAAGATGCATATGTTTTCATTGTCATGAAAAAGACATATTAAGCAGTTGGAAGAAAATCCTATGTATCCATCTTTAGGAAACATGTTCAAAATTATGACACGTACCCATTAAGACATTTTGGCATTAAAGTTACGAAAAATATTAAGTTTTTGTTGGGAACAATTGTTTCATTTTTAAAGATGTTAACTGTCAGTAATTCAAACATTCAAATCGGTAAAATGAACTGATTTTCAAGAAAAAAAATGTAGCTGGGTATGTCTTGTCCACTCAAACATCAAATTGAATAAAATTGGATGAATTTACTCGCACTGACTGACTGTTAGGCTACTCATACATTTCCTTTTTTTTTGGCAAGACGAACAAGTTCAAATCAATGTGAATTAATTGACTCACATAAAAGAAAACACATTTTTTGAGGACCCTCAAATATGGATTTTTCTTCTGCCTGAAATGAAAGTGACACAAGAAATGAGGATGTTTTTCTTTTTTTTTTTTTTTTTTCTTAGGAATTTCACGAATCCGCCTCTGCATTTGCGTACTTAGTTTTGCTGTTTGAATTGTAAACGGCTTCTAAGGCCCGTACTGTATTGCATGCAACCAGACAAAGGACCCCATGCTTGCTTTGTAACACAACGGGATGGGTGGATCAGCCAGCAGCATCCCGCATGCAGGTGTAGTAAGCAAAAAAAAAAAGGCCTTAAATCAGTCATCAGTCAAATAAATATATTTTCAAAATGAATTTCAGTGGTATATTGATCAAACAATATACAATTTACACATCTACGTGCTTCTTATAGTAAGCAAAATGTTTTTTTTTTTACTGACCTGAAGCTTTAATGGGAAATGAGCACTTTATTTTACTAGCGAAAGGAATCAATAAGGAAAATTTGCCAGCTTTGTTAAGTCCCCATTTTTTTGTGACTGGGCAGGAGAGACAATTAAACCGGCCAATGTGGTATATCCACAATCGTGCCTCCCTCAATTTACAAAATAAAAGACTTGACGGGGCCGTCGTCTTTGTGCGGTGGATCTTATTATTCTTAACCATCTCGGCGACCGGAGATGTTTGCACCTCAGCATCAGCCGAGAAGGGGAACATCATCATTATTATCTGATTAATTAGGCCACGCTTCCCTTGAGAGACCATCTTTTCGGGTAAGGGCCACAGAGTCAAAAGAATACTGGCCCTATTATTCCACAGCATTTGCATAAATACCTTTTTGTGTTTTTGAATCTCCTGCGCTTTTGTCCTCACTTTTTGTTTCATGGCTGTCTGGCAGCACTTATCGGCGGGCCACATGGCCTGGCTCAAAGGGCTTCCCAAATGTTCACTGCCCTAAACGAGAATCGGAAAAGCGCTGATGAGCTTGTCCTGTCATCAGTGCAGATTTCATAAAGAGTGAAGAGTGTGCTCAGACGGAACATCACTTGAAAAACAAAAACTTGTGATTTTAGAACCATTTAAGCAACATACTAGATTTGAACTCAAAACAGTTGAACAAGAGATATTGACTACTCAAGGCATATATTATTTATCATCTACAAAAATATCACAACATCTTACGGAGTCACGTAGGAGAAGAAGCACCACAGTAGTATTTTTTTTTGTCCGTAAGACTGCATTCTACTGCTCCCCGGTGGCCAAGGCAGGCACACCAGAAGGAGCAACACGTAGAACTGAATTGCAACATAAAATGATGTATGCACTGTTAAATTATTTGCATTCTATCTATATTCCTACTCTCTGCTTTAACAAAGCAGAATTTTATAGCATGCTATTTCTCTTTATCAAAGCACAAACAGACGGGAACTGACTGAATAGAATTTGCATTTATTTCAAAGGGAAAAGATGATTTGGAAATGTTTTGAGAGTTGTGGTCAGAGAACAAATTCAACTTGGATGTCAAGCCACCTGTGTGTTCATCTCGTGATTTGAGATGCATGTGCACCCGCGTCCAAATGCTAGGTACATTGTGCTCGTACGCACGCACGCTGGTACAAAGAGGGGGTTGCTGATCGACTGCTCGGCTGCACGGCTGCTCGGCTGCTCGGCTGCTTGGCGTTTCCTCCCTTCTGTACCCTCTCTGTTGCCATGGAGAGACCGCTCTTTGCTTTCCCATAGGAGGAGAAATTAACACCATTTTTAACTGGCCTGGGGGCCTCCCCCCTGTGTGGGAGACAGTCAGAGTTCCGTTCCTACCACACCCACACACGTGTGTTTAAGTCATCGATAAACACCCCCCCCCCTTTCACATTCCTCTGTTGTCATTTTAATACCTTTCCTAGGACAGAATTTGACAAAGTGAGACATAGCCGAAATAGACTGTGTGATGATGTGTCCGCGGCTCATTTACATATAAGAGCAGAGCCGGTCCCGGGACTGATGCTCCTATCACTGGTTCCGTAAGATATCGGGAGTGTCACACTCGCCATCCACCAATGTTTATCTTGGGATAGACGCACACGTGCACAGGACAGTGGCTCGGAGCTGGCTGCAGCTAATGTGGATTTAATGACAGGCTTTGTGAGCGGAGGCAGAGGGGAGAGGATGATGGTAAAAAGAACGGGCAGCGGTGAAGAAATACGAGGGGGAAAAAAGCGATTGGGGGTAATGATCTCTTATCCCCATTTGATGTCACATGCACCTTAACCTGCCACCATTAATCAAACGTGCACACACCGCTTCCCGCCTTTGTCCCATTTACGTGTCCATTAGCTAGCTGATATTTACGCACTCCTTGATGATCTGTCACAAGTCACGAGTACTAATAAAAGTCTTTTTAGTCCTTTTTAGTCACGTAAAATGCTCCGATACTACCACACCCGATATCAGCATGACATATGTATATATACACGGTTTAGTTTAATTTGTTCTATGACCTTGCTTGGGATGTAGTGAATCTGTTCCAGCACTCACCAACTACCAACATCCTTTTTTTTTTTAAAGCAAAATCTGCATTGGACAGTATAATAGTGAATAATAACCTACAGGAATACCACTTGCTTGCCACATAAGATGCAAACATGGGCACTGATTTATTGTCCTTCTGTCTTCTGAGTTGTCTCGCTTAGTGGCACATCGTCAGCTGATATTGTTCCTCCACTGCAAGGAAACCAATGGTGGCCGGATATTGGGAAGTTTGCTAGAGGCACCTCGAGGTGGTGGTGGTGCGTGTATGCGTGGGGTGACATACTCATTTTTTTGTTGCTCGTACCACAAGGAAACATCAGCGAAGCAATGGCGCATATCTGGGAAAACTCCTATGTGGAGGCACTCATGTCTAACAGCACCACTGTAAGACAAAAAGTCATTTTGTGGACGTTCAGTGCAAAACCCCTGGCATGGGATCTTTTTGCGTGTCCATGGCATCTCGTCCAGCAGCTCTCGTGGCCTTCTTGCCTTTGTGACCCAGCTGCTTTCCGTCAAGCGCCCCACCTCCTCCCCCTCCTGACCTGGCTGCCTGTGTGCAGGACCTCTCCTCTCTCGCCATCAGCGACTCGTGTGCTCTGCGTGTGCGCGTGGACGTGCGTGCAAGACTGCCAGTGGGGGTGGGGGCGGCCGACTCAAACCCTCCAGTCTCCTAGCAACAGAGCGGTTTGTTGCGGGACAGGGAGTCGAGGCGAGGATGGGGGCTGGTCGTACAGTGGCTGGGGAAGAGAGCAAAGTCCTGCGGGATTACCACCAAAGAGCGAGAGTGAGAAGGAGGAAAGGCGTGTTGCGGCGTGTTGTTCATAATGTCTCGTTGCCATTTAGGGATGCTGACATGTCTCCTTTGCTCTTTAAAACGCCCCGCCGCCGCCGCTGATGAGACCAAGCTGCGACTCCATTCAACAGCTGTTCTCCTCTCCTCATGATGCTTCCAGCTCTGCCCGCGTGACGTGTACTGAACTCGAACGCGCGTATGGGACGCACAAACACGCTCACTCCACAGCAGGACATGTTCAGGGGTGAATGTTTCACTCACTGTTTACTCCCGTCTGGAAGCATTTAAGCTGAGACGGCCTCCCGGTGACGTTCGCTGCATTGTCTTACCTGTACACAACAGGTTGCCAATATTAGCTGTGTCTGTATTCCAAAGAATACAATAAGAAGAGGCCTGCAGCTAGTGAATATTTTTGGAGTAAAATGTTTTAGTATGTATTAAAACTGTTTATATGTGTGTGTGTGTACACACACATATATACATATATACATACATATATATATATATATATATATATATATATATATATATATATATATATATATATATATATATATATATATATTAAAGTTAAGATTCTTATATTTATCAGTCAGACCTATTTTGTATTCAAATTTGGCATCATTTATTCCGCAGATTAGTCTTTTTAATCCCTCCACAGGTGGTTTGGATAGAGGAGTCCTTGTGCACTCTCAATCTCTCTATTGAACACATGGTAACAGAACTCCGTAAACACAAACACATTCTTAGCCATTGACCTCAACTGATGCCATGGCATTGTACACTACACTCTAAAAAAAAATCCGGTGCTGGCTTAATGTCAAAAAATTGACCCGACAATTTGCATACACATGCAAATTATTTCCAACTCATATGGATATATATACATACGTATGGCAGCATGGTGGAACGCAGGTTTGATTCCACTTGGCATTTTGAATGTTCTAAGTTAAATAGTGGCTCGAAACGATTCTTCGATTATCCAACCTGTTGTGAATTAGTTTGATCATTAAAGTTGTCAATTCAATTATTAATATTTACACTTCAATCAAGACAATCCTTCAGTGATACCCAGAAGGGAAATTCAGGCGTTAAAGCAGCAGTGAAAATTCACGATTAATTAGAGGTGCTAGAATTAATCAATTAATCAACAATTAACTGATTGTTGAATTAGTCAACACTATTTTGATAATCGATTCCAACTGATTTATTTGTCTTTTGGAGGGTAAAATAAGACATTGGCAAACATCTGCTTTTACTTTGGAAAAAAATTATTTTTGCATATCTTATGACATTTTACGAACCAAACAAGGAATATAATCACATTCAATTTCTTTGTGTATTTCCTCTGCTCTCAGTTTAAAATAGAGTGCTGTTTTTGAAAAAAATGATAGAAATTGAAATATTTTGTTTATCCAATTCATCAATTATTCAAAACAATATTCACCAGATTGGTTGATTTTTAAAAGAATCGTTAAAGAAAGCTTAGAAGAGTAAAAATAAATAGCAAGAAACCAGTTACTTATTTTGTTTAAATGATTAAGTAGAAAAATGGTGCAGAGGCCTTGACTCTGAGAATATGATTGTGTCCTCTCGAGCGAGTGCTGCAAACATCCGTCTAGGAGAATTTGGGAGGAATTCAGCAGAGATGCAGCAGTGCTGTGGGTGCAATGCACACCCCTCACTTGTATGAGATTATCTAAATCCAGCGTGAATGGACCTGACACCATTGTCCCAAGCAGCGCTAACGCTGGTGATGATGTCACCAGAGGCGGGATGGTACTGGAGTGGGGTGCTGGGGGGGGGGGATACCGTGATGATACCTTGCTAGATTACAGCCGTGATGATGAGGTGGAGGATTGTTATTATTTCATTTATTAGCGTTACATTTAGCCCATGCTGACAGGGGAAAGTGGCTGGGAAGAGGCGGGGCAGGCCGGATTAAAACAAACCCACTCTGTGAGCTGGTTTTAGTTGCCATGGCAACGATCATTACCTCGCACTTGGGAGAGCCGGAGCAAGAAGAGAGAAGGAGAGGGGGAGGGCGGCAGGGGGTAGGGTAGCGTTCGTGGGGGGGCGTAAGAAAACAGTGCACAACGGTCCGTCCGGATGGGGCAAAGAAATGTCACCAACAGTACACGAATCTCAGGGAAGGGATGGATGGAAAACATTGTGCATGGGACAACTTTTTCTACTCGGGATGCTCCTCTGACAAGGAAAGATCATTCCCAATGACCTGAGAAAGCAACTCATCATGCTTCAATTTCTCAGCCATGACTTCAGTTAATTGCTTCCCGGGACGCTGAAACGACTCCACTTAAAATTGCAACTATAAGGGGGAAGGAGTAAGAACTGTACAAACACGGGCGGAGAAAGCAGCATGTGACACGGTGGATAGCGGCGGTTGTCCTGGCGATCCCACTTCCACGGTATGTCACGTGACCCTTTGCCCAGCACACCTGCCCGAGAGAAATCAGTGGCAGTTTCTATGGCGACAGGGTCAGCGGTGCAGGAGGCAGGACGGGCTGCCAGAGGTGGCAGTCGGTGGGAGGGACTGTTGGTCTTCAATGGGTTATTTTTAAACGCTATGAGATGAGCGCTTTCGCGTCCTCTCCTGCTGAAAGAAAAACGCTTGGTAGGACTGTCCGAACCTACGTGAGCAATCGTGTACGTGTGCGCAACCCTACCGCACACACCGCGTCGTTTGCCCCTAATATTAGATGGGTCTGATGCGTATGCCCCGCCTCTTGCCCAAAGTCACCTGGGATAGGCTACGGCTAACTTGTGGTCCTGATTAGGAGAATCAAAAGTGGGTGGGGGGGTCGATACATAAAGTACACACGTTTTTTTATTTTTTTTTTATAATAGTGGGTCGTGGTAGTAGCGGAAAGTACTGGGACCAAAATACAGCCCCGGAATATTCGCCGACGCATGGTGCTAAATTTTGGCGCACCCTGTTGTAAGACCGAGCCCTCCGTGTCTGCGTTCAGTGAATATATACTTCTGAAAAGTGTGTGTTTTTGTTGTTACAATCAACACTTGCAATATTTGCATCAAAGAAATGTGGCGTTTGTGTTTTCGTTTCAGTGTGCGGACGGCAATTCAGCTCAGGACAACTCGTCTCTGAAGCGCGTGGCTGTAGTGGAAGATTTCTTTGACATCATCTACGCCATGCACGTGGAGATTGGCGCCGACCCTGGCCGGGCCCCCAAACACGCAGGCCAAAAGAAGACCTACAAAGCGGTAATTTTGTCACACTTTGGTGTTATAATTCTCTCTATAATGTATCGTTTTTAGCATTAGTAGTTTCCAAGGGAACAAAAAGAACTTGCACAGATGCGTCACATAACCGCTGCCTCAAGAACAAAAGGCAGCATGAGCCTCCAGCTCACAAACACCACCATGTGGCTTCTGATACCCGGGACTTCTGCAATGGGACAAAAATGAGCTCCTGCGTGATTTTGCAGCCACGTTGGACACTTTTGCTGGACTTTGGTAATGGCATCCCTGCCCGCCCCTTGCCCCTAAGCAACCAAAAAAAAGAAACCAATTTCTGCTTGTGCCCCTGCCCTGTAGAGAGGTCCTGTCACGTCTCATAGCGTGTCCCCTTTTGAGGAGGCAGCATTAGTGGGGCAGGGCATAATATGGAACTGTCACTGTGGCCTTCTGGGACGAGCACGCTCCTCTGGGTGGCCTTTCCCTTTCAGCTGCCTCAAGGGGCCGTGATGTGTGTGTATGTGCGTGTTGGCGGGGGGGGCAAAGGAGATGGCGAGCAGTGGCAGCGGTGGTGGGCCCGGTGGGGGTGGGCACCCCTGCTGTCTCTCCGTGGTCTTGTGAAGGTCGCGTTTTCCAGGGAAACGCCAGCGGGGACGAGGAGGGAAGGGCGACGCTGGAGAGCGGGGGATGGGGGGTTTGGGGGGTGGTGGTGATGAGGCCGAACATGACACCGACATCGAGGTGGAGATTTCTGGTAAACACTCAATAAGTCAACTCAGAGATTAATTTATTTATACATTATAAATGTTTCAAGATACTTGATAATGTTTTAAGATAATTGATAAAAACGTGCAAACTGCAAGATGGATGATGCTGATGATAATTCATGATTTTGAAGTCCCATTTTGTATACTGCTGAGTTTTAAACCATTAACTTTTGGCTGTAACAACACTGTGTGGCAAATTTTCAAAGACATTTTTATTTTCATTTTCCTATGGTCCCTATTGTAAATCACTCATTCAATCCCATATCCAATATCCAACGTTAAAAACCGATTGAATTTTTAAACCATAACAATGGGGGGAAGGGTCAAGGATATCTCAGTGCATCCCCAAAACATTTTTCTTATACAAACACCTCAAATTCTTCTATAATCTAGTAAAGATTCATTGTGTTCCCTTCAGGGGACAGGTGGAAATGTGGAAAATACCCAAAAGTCTATTATCTGGACTGGCACATGGGTGGTCCAAGCATTTTTCAAGGGGGACCAGTGTCCCCACGGGCCCCCCTCTAGCATTGCCAGTGAACCCTACTTAGAGCGGAAATGTGGATCAGGGCTGGGCAAAAAAGAGAGACCAAGATGATCTCCTGGAGGGATAATCACATTAATGACAATCTCACAGTATCGCATCTTGCCCCTCTCAGAAAAAAAAATAAAACGCTGCAGATGCACTTTCTTACGCCATTTTCATGTCCACAGATAGCGGAGACCTACGCCTTCCTGCCTCGAGAGGCGGTGACTCGCTTTCTAATGAGCTGTGGCGAGTGTCAGAAGAGGATGCACATCAACCCCAGCACCGCAGAGTTCAAAGGTAACACAACCTGTGAATGGCCCGCTCGCTCAGGAAACATCATTAAGTGATGGGCTATTTTCAAAATCAACCTTTAAGAGCACACGCTGCTCCCATCACCCCCCCAGCTGATGATTATAAGGCTCCGATAAATAGATGGAACAGTGCTCTTCCAACTTTTTACACTTCTAAATAGCTTTAGTTGTACAAGTAACACTATCATGACCAACATTCAAACACAGATTTCATTGCCAAAAGTAATATTTTATATTATTGTAAGTCACTGAGAGAACATTATCACAGTATGAACATTAATAGTGAATTTAAATTAAAGAGATAAAACTAGTTAAATTATAATTAGTTAAAAAAAAACTTTGGACAAAAAAACTTTAAAATAAATTCTGGACTTATTATAGATGATTAAAAAATTTAAAGCCACTTCGTATGCACATTAACACTGTTGGGGGGGCTGTATAGCATTTAAAAGTTAACTTTTTAAACCAGTTTAATAGTTCTAAAACAAACAGTTCAAAAAGATTATATGAAAATGTATTGCACTTAAACTTGAAATGTAACTGAACTTGACTTAACAAATGTATAACATTAGAAAAAGAAAAATGAAATCATTGTAACGTTATGCACATCTTGAATATCTAATATTTTTTCTTACAGATTACTCCCAAAATAATCCGTCCTATTAGGTTCAGTGCAGATGCTAAAATGTTTTTAGCTGTGAGTGATTGTCTACTCGTGGCCTGGGATTGGGTGGCCACCAGTTCAGGGTGTGCCTGGCCCCAGTTGGGATAGGCTCCAGCTCACCCCAAACAAGAGACACACTTGGCGATGGATGGATGGATGGATGGATGGATGGATGGATGGATGGATGGATGGATGGATGGATGGATGGATGGATGGATGGATGGATGGATGGATGGATGGATGGATGGATGGATGGATGGATGGATGGATGGATGGATGGAATCGGATGCAACAAAGACTCAAAAGGCTCGCAGGAAGCCTGAAATAGGATGATGGAAGACTCCCCCGAGTGGACGACGGGGGGACTGCAGACACATTTCTCCACTTGAGGCTTCTGCGAAGAGAGACTAGCAGACAACTTAAATTTGGTCACAGAATTACTAATACGACGTGATGTAACTGTTAAAAAAACAAAATACAAAAAAACACCTCTATAGGAAAAAATAGACTCCATAGTTCCTCTAGAACACAAAAGTAATAAATGTAGAGTGACATTAAAAATGTGTTGAATCAGGAAAAAGCTATATTCACGGCACTATTTTTTTATTTTATTTTATTTCTTTTTTGTCAGAAAATGACCGTCCAACCTCGCTGGTCCCTGACCTGATTGACTATAACATGCCCCTGACTGCCACCTACTTGAAGCAAATGAAGTTGCAGTGCATGACTGCCACCGAGAGGGTAAGTAAGTCTTTGGTATTTTTTTTCAAAGTGGAAGAACTGTATTTCAACCACCTATAGAAGCGAGAAGTACAAATGGAAAGTTTAAAATGAAAGGGTAGAAACAAAGGTTTTATGTGTTAACAACTGAATACAATGTATTTGATAAACTCTGGTGAGGAGGATGCAGACTTTGCTCATTCAATTCCATGGCTCTATGGTTGAAACATGATATGACACTTGTTTTTGTGGCAATTTTTTTTTCTTGGAAACATAATACAATAATAAGTTAAACTAAATGGCCAGTTTTCCAGATTTGTGGAGCAACATTGTCTTTCAGTTCTGAAATGACTGACAAAATGCTCAATTAAGTTAAACTTAATATACTAGTCGGCCTCCTCCGCCGTTCCCTCTCCGTGAATCGGGATTAAGTTTGTAGGCGTGACGTCATGTGCCAGACTCCTCCCACCTAAGGGAGGCTGTGACAGACCGAACCCCCTCCTCCCCCCTCCCCCTCCTCCCCTTCCCAGTGCGCCTGCTTTGCTGTGAGCAAAGTGCAGGGAGCGGCACTCGCTTTTAGAGCCAACTCGCGCATGATGTTCATTTTGAGGGAATCGAGAGCCAGGCAGGGATTCGAGGGTGAGTACAATCAAAACAAAGCCCAAAACGGAGAAGCGTGCGTTTTGTTATAGTCGCAGAGTGTTTAACAATAATTCAGCAGCAGCAGCGATGGAGTGATGGAGACTACTAGGCCGCCAAGTATTGTGTGAAGCATCACAAGCGGGCTGCATGAAAGCTGCAAGTGTGCTCTGCTCTGCTCTGCTCACATTAGTTGGCAACATCAACATAGTTTATTTTGAAAGGAGCCGCACGCTTGAGCCACTGTATTAAGAGCACACGAGACTGCCCTCTCTTATTCAGCGGTTCCTCTTGCTAATCATAGCAAACTACGGGGGGGGGGGGGGGGTCTGTGTGGTATCCCAGCCAAGACCGGAAATTTCACTCTCCTCCACCTCATCTTGGCAGTGGTACAAATAATACTTCACTAGATTTTCAGGTATCTTCATACTTTTTTATCATGACTTTTTACTGACTCCCCAAATTTGAAAACTTATATGTGTACTTTCTACAATGCAAATTGTAAGATAAAACAAAACACATACATTTAAATTCTAGATTTATTATACATAGTAAAAACTCAATTGAGCAATGAAATTTTTACTTTTTGCTTTTCTCCATGTATGTATACAAGTGGGAAAAAAAGCTATTTTAAAGGATAATAGATAAACCGGCGCGCACACACATATATATACACACAGTCGTGCGCTTTTGACAATAGGCTGGATTTATTGTACAGTGTAAACATTCATATGAGCAGGATTACAAAAGCAGAATAAGTATACGAATAATAACAAAAGCAACGTGTGGTTCACAGATTATGATGTTTTTTGAATTGTTTATTAAAAATATTTACAATACAAATAGCAAATGCAGTGTTTCCAGTTTGTTTAGGAATTCTATTAATAGCAATCAACATACTAAGAAAAAAAGACAAAAAATACAACTAATGGCAGAGAGAGATTTAAATGAAAATCTGTGTTTGAAAACCTATTCATGAATATTCATCAGAGCTTCACCTAATTTACTGTTTTGGTTCGTAAAACGTTTATTGTTTTACAAAGCAAAAGCAAATGCTCCTTTCATGGAGGATGATATTTTCCGGAGATTCATTGAGGAGAGGCTGAAATTCTGAGGATTTGTACAATTTTAAATTAGACAAGGTCTGTAAGGTATTAATCGATTTTGAAAATAGTTGTTGATTCATCGATTGATTGCTGCTCTTCTTCTCACTAGTAGCAATAGTTAAAAAGCAATTAAAAGTTGTGTACAAAAACTTTTCTGGTCTGTTGTACCAAGTTATTGAATTGTATTTTGTATACAACTGACAGTAAAAATTCATATTTGCTTTTGTACTAAATATATTTTTGAGTAGAACGCTTTAAAAAGTGCTTCTGTAAATGAGTTGAATCTTTACTGTTACTTTTGCCATTTTTTACCACAATTATCTGTACTTTTATCTACTTAGTGTGAGTAGTTTTCAATTAAAGTTCAAGTCAAATCTACATGATAAAAAGAGTCAATCCCAATCATATGGGAGCTTTTACTTTTAAGTTACGGTAGGACGGGGTCATTGTTTTTATTATTGTCGTATGTTTTAAAATGATGTGCCAGAAATTAATTTCAATTTATTTTGGCGACCCCAGATAGAGAAAGCGAGTACATTGTTATAGCAAGATGTCGACTGACACTTGGTAACTTTCACAGGGGCCAAGTTCAATGTTGTGAAGGAGGTCAAAGGTCAGGACAGGCTGTGAATAGTTAGCAAGATTATGGTGCCTTCTCCTCTGCTAATCTTCAACACTTGCGCGTGTTGGTGAAAGGCTACACCAAGTATTTTACGTTAGTATTCAAGACAAGGTGCAGCAATGGATTAATCAACAATCAATCGCTTATCAAATGAACAACAACTCAAATGTTACTAAACTTTATATTTCTACTTTTACTTTCTTTTACTTCTAAAAGATGAAGTTGCTTTATAAAAAAATGTCCCCATCAAATAAAATATCGGACGAAAATACAGTCTTGAAAACCTTTTTTATTTGTATTTTCAACTGAAGGTGGACTTGCATTTTTCTTTTTATCTTGGTAATTGTTAAGAACTTCATAATTTAACGCTTTGTGATTCGGCTCGTGTCATCACTCTCAAGGACTGAATTGGAATCTGCTCTTCTGTTTCTGCAGGATGACTCGTCGGTGAGCAGCGAGGACATGAACGGCGCCGAGCCCGCTTGGGCGGCAGCTGACCGGCCGCCAGCGCCTGAGCCCGGGACTCCGAATGGAGCGAGGCTCAGCAACCCCGCAGCCTCCGTCAAGGAAGATGACGGTGAGGCTTCCTGAAACATCCGTGTCTCAAATCATCGTTTCATCCATTTTAAGATTTTAGTACTCATATCTCAAATTACTGCTCCTAAATCAAAGCAAAACAAAACTTTCATGAGGCGGGACACCCAACACTGTATCCACTGTATTCATCGTACGAGAACACACTTGCTGTTTGGTAACAAACAGCTTGCCTTGGTCTTAGTGGACTAATCCAAATCGGTAAATCCACTCTTGCAGCGGGTGGACCGCCACCGCTGCCCCAATGTCAAATACCCCTCCCTCTCTCGCAGGGTTCAAGGCTTAGAAAAGTAGGACAAAGGAGGCCACGATGAACCCTCACACCATGCACATGACGGCAATTGGTGCAAATCACACAATTCTACCAAACACATGACACAAGAAGGAAGCATTTTTGAACACACACACTTCTGCATTTCACCATGAAAAGCGAGCGTCATTAGCTTTACAGTCACATAAGCGGTGATTCAGTGAAAATGAAAGCCGTGAAAGCTTTTCTTGCATCTGCTGATTCAAAGGATTGATAGTTAAAAAAAATAAACTCCATTAACAGCACCATCACCATGTAATGAGATTATTGGCATCAAGAACATGGGAGAAACTGGGGAAAAAAGGTATCAAACAAAATAAGCATGACAAACGAAAACCACACTTTTTAAAAAATTGCTTTTCTTTGAAACTTTCTTACAATGGGGTTTGGTTGTGTTGCATTGCTGTTATTGCTTTTTTATTACCAGTCGGACATAAAAATTCTACACCCATCCCTTTTCAGTACTTTTTTTTTTTTTTGCCCTATATCAGACGTTTGAAGGTTTTGTTCTCACATTAACTAGTATTTGGAAGTGTTTATTCAGTTCTAGCCCCCGTTTATGCCGTTTGCCCTCAGAGCTAAAAAGTTCAACCTTGGTCTTATCAGAACAGAACACATTTCCTTCCACATTTGTCTGAATCTTTCTTTTCTTTCCCCTCCAGCAGACGACGACTCCTCAGAGAGCAGCAACGGCAATGGAATGCCAGCCATGACCTCGCCCGAGGTGCAGCCCGCGGGTGCCAATCCCCCGGAAGGCAGCGCCTCATACGGCGAGGTGATGGAGAACGGCGTAAGCGCTCCCTTGGACTTCAGCACCACTTTGTCTTCATCCTCCTCGGATGAGCAGCACCCCGTCAACCTGAGCGACCGACTGCTGCCCGCCGGGTGTTCGCCGCCAAACTCGTTCGCGACAGACCCGAACAGGAAGTACCCAATCAAAACAGAATATGCTAAGGTAATCATGCAAACTTGACATCTTAGGAGAATGTTTGTGTTTTTAACCCTTACAAGTGGGGAAGTAGAAATAAACATGAAATAATGTGGTTGCAAAAGTGTGGACACAGCTATGGATGCATGCGTACTAGCAAACTTATACCAAACTTAAACCACTGACTTGTGCATTTCTGCTAATATGATAATGACATAATACCTACTATATGTTTGCAATCATGCCATTTGACGTGCTCGCACATTTTTCGGCAGTCGCCTCCATACAGCTCAGGAAGCTACGACTCCGCGAAGACCGAAATGAGCGTGTGCGCTGAGGACTTGACCTCCGGCCGCGCGCAGATCATCGATGATGACGACGACGATCACGATGAACACGATGACAGCGATAAGATCAATGACGCTGAGGGAATGGACCCTGAGAGACTCAAAGCCTTCAATGTAAGTAACCTGCTTGTCTGGAGCCTTTTTTTTTACAATTCCATGGCGAGCTCTTCAGTGAATAGTCAACCAAAGTACAGTCGTGCTTTGAGATGCAAGTTTGATTTACCCTCGTATCTCAAATACCTGTGTCTCAAGCTGTAACTAATGATTACTTTAATAATCAATGAATCCGACGATTATGTTTTCGATATAAACGATACCAGGTTCTCCATTCATTTCAATGGGGGAAGATAATTTGAGTTACGATTGGATGCGGATTATACGGGTATTGAAGACAACCACATAGGCTAGCAGCTTTCTACAAGGAAACTCTGCTTATTTTGACTTCCTCCTCGTATATCTGAAGGTCTAACAAAAACTATGAAACACACAAACGATGCTACATTTCTGGTGATGCAATGATTCAACTTTAATTTTCGCTGTGTGTTTTTGTTTTCCCATCCTCCCCCCTCCCTCTTGATCCTCTCCGCCGTACGGACGCCCATCCCCTCACTGCCTTTGCTCGCTTTTGTTTTCAACTCTGCACCACTCTCTCTGTCATCACCACCCCCCTCCCCACCCTTCATCGCCCCACTCCATTTTTTCTGCTCTACATCCTTTCCCTCCCCTCCCTTCCCCCTCTCTCAGATGTTCGTGCGTCTGTTTGTGGATGAGAATCTGGACCGCATGGTGCCCATCTCCAAACAGCCCAAGGAGAAGATCCAGGCCATCATGGAATCATGTGGCCGCCAGTTCCCTGAGTTCCAGGAGCGCTCTCGCAAGCGCATTCGCACCTACCTCAAATCTTGTCGCCGCATGAAAAAAAGCGGTTTTGAGGTATTAATATCTGCCTTTTCGCCATCACATCACACGTCCTGCCCAAGGACAACAGGCGCCTGGCTATTTTATGTTTCATAAGATTATCCTGTAAAATAATCTGGTGATGTTCATTTAGACAGTTAACGTGTTGTTTTTGAAACATATCAATATTTGCACAATAAAACATAATAACGGGGTAACAAGACAAAGACAGATAATTGTGCAGTCGAGCAAAAGTAGCCCATATTTGAAATCCTCCCCTTAAAAACAAAATTACTCTAAAAGACCACCTAAATGAACAAAAACGTATTTCTGAAATAATTATTATAGTAATAATAAAGACTCATAATTCTGATAATGAGAGCTAAAAATAAACAAAAGCATCCAAACAACTCTAGAGAAAGACAAGAAATGAAAACAATTTATACAATTAAGATGAACAAATTTGTCTCAGTTTAAGGCTTACTGGTATGATCATTTTTATTGACTGGACAAAAGATACCTAATCAAACCAGACCTTCAAACGTTTTGTAGTGAGATAAGAGCTTAAGAGACCTATCAAAGGAATTCCAGAGTTTGGGGTCACAGAGTTTTGAAAAGAATTTATGACTGGAGGTGTAACAATGAGGTCATTGAAAGTTCGTTTAACCGTGGGGTTGAATATCAGATGAGAACAGAAAGTGTGAAAAAGTGCCTGGTATGTTTTTTTTTTTTTTAAATCATAATCTACTTTTAATTTAGTTTTACAATTTTATCTCTGTACGATTTACACTTACGACATACACTCAGTTTAGTTTATTCCTCCTTACTGGATTAATTTATAGATGGGAAAAAACAGCAACTCTCGTTGTGCAACTCAAAACACAAGTCAGTGTTAGTCACTCGCATTCAGCCACCCTGGAAGCCCCCTGGCGCTATTGTATACAAATGTTTCTGAAAAGGTCTGTCCAGAGTTTGACATTCATTCAATATGCACTACTTTTGCTGACAGATAAGACCAACCCCTCCTCACCTCACCTCTGCCATGGCTGAGAACATCCTCGCCGCCGCATGCGAGAGCGAAACCAGAAACGCCGCCAAGAGGATGAGGCTTGATATCTACCCAGCGGTAAAAAAATAAAAAAAATTATCAAATGCAATGCACAATGAAGCGTCTCGGCTGTCTGGGTGTCACTAAAGCAAAACATGTGCTCGCAGGAAGAACCCGCCCTTGTTGACAAGCCCAGCACCAGGGAGCCCGCATCCGTGGCCCCGTCGGGCTTTGTCATCGCCAGCTCAACTTTTGCCCAAGACCAGCTCTACACCAACGGAGGCCTCAACTACAACCTGCGTGGCTACGGCACTGTCGCCGGCAACCACCAGAATGCTGGTGCAGCACAAACCAACGGTGAGCAGCAACACTTAATTAGAACACAAACAGCGGAGTAACACATGTAGACAGACAACATAGAAATATTCACACCCTCTGCAAAAAGGATTAAAATGATAGCATGCTAATGAGTCATTGAGAATAATATTGACTCTTCTTCGTTTGTGTCTGTATGACTGTATTATACTGCCCCCCGGTGGCAAAGGCCAGCGCACACCTCATTTGATTAAATTGCCTCATTAATTCACGATGCACAAGTTGTTTACTATTATTAAAACAGTAATATATTAAATTATAATAAGAATAATTGTTATTGTTTTTTTAAAGTCCACATCCGCCTCACAATGCAGAGGTGAATGTTTAGATTTTTTTACTGTGTTGAGTTTGGATGTTCTAAACTTCCTTTCAGCCATATGTCTCTCTCACGACACGACACTTGCGTCCGCAGGTCCAACAGATCTGAGCATGAAGTCGGTGGTTCCGAACTCCTCTTCCTCCAGCTCAAACAGTCATGGGCAGGGCGGCGGGGGCGGGGGGGCCTCGGCCCAACTCAGTCCCCCGGAAGTGACGGCGGTCAGGCAGCTCATTGCAGGATACAGAGAGTCAGCTGCCTTCCTGCTCCGCTCGGCCGACGAACTGGAGAACCTGATTCTGCAGCAGAACTGAACACCCGCCAGACCCAGCCCGCACTCGACTTCTCCGTCCGTCCATCCGTCTACGTGTGTAAATATGTCACTCTGACATACAAGTCTTGGCGAAGTTGGACAGAGGCACGAGCAAAGGGGAGTGGTTCTGCCAAGCACAGCAGGTCCTGTAAGGTACCTTGACTCATCCCACATGACTATTTATGCATTTGCTTCCCTTTGACCTCAGTGCTCTGTCTTCTGTAGTCTCCCCGCTAAGTTTCTCTCACCACCTCAGCCCCCATTTGTCTCAGGAAGTGATAATGTGTGCAGAAAACAAATCCAATTGTCCATCTAGTGCCATTTTCCCCAACCTTCAAAGAGCCAAAGCTCAAGAAAAGTCCTCCAGCAAACCGCTGAGCAAACTCGTCACAAACTATTTCAAATAATGACTCCCATTTAACATGAGCGTGATTGGCTTAAAGATTTCTTTTTGTTTTGGTCAATTCAGTAAAACAGTTAATAGATCACATTTATGGTGGAACGAGTTATGAAAAGATGATTTACCTTGATCATATATATTTATATAACACAAAAAAAAATTGGCATATGAACAGGGGTGTGTAGACTTTTTCAATCCACTGTAATTGTTCTGCCTATTTGTGGCTACCATATACGTAGATAACAAAGATACGTTATTAGTATACAGTAAAAAATATTTTCGGCCCAATTAAATCATAGGAGATCATTTTATGCGACCCACTGGATTATTTTTAATAGTAGGGAATTGCTGATTATAGTGAGCACAGGACGAGTTCAATTAGCTTTCCCAGACATCTTGCAGGTTTCAGTTGTGGATGGAATAATAGCAATGTGTTTAAAAAATAATGAAAAAGTAAAGCCGTGTAGTAGTTTTTAAATTTAATATAATGGGGAGTAACTGAATTAGCGATCTGTTTGTTTTTCCTGCCCTGGCAATTTGAAGTCCTGTTTTTGAATCAAGGGATGGAAACAACAAAAGATTTATTGAACCGATTAATCTTTTAATTGGAAAAAAATCCACACTGCTATTATTCGGCACCCAAGTGTACTGCAAGCTGCTTTTGTGTCAAAATATTTCATCCAACAGTTTGACTTTGTGGACGTCCATCGACAGACAAACGGTTGCTAAATTTCCTGCCACTGTTGCTGTTTGAGGGACTGATCCCAAAATCAGTCTCATTTTCGTTCCAAGCCGTTCGCTCAAGACGTTACCTCGTTGTCTTTTGTTAGAGACCAAGACTCATTTTGTGAAAAAGGTATCACATGGAGAGGAAATGAAATGATAGGAGATCACCAACACCTGTCAGGGAAGAAAGAGATTATTGAACATTTTGTTGAGTGCGAGCAGAAAAAGGTGCAATATTGATGATAATCAGTAGAGGATGATATTCATGTCACAGGCTATTGTGGGGAGAATTTCACCACAATTCTCTCCGGTCCTAAAAGACTTCATAATCCCATGCAGCATTGTAGCCAATTTCAATGTTTTGATGGCTGATGTTAACCTTATCACTTTTCAAAGGTCACATGACTTGCACACCTTTGCTTTTTTTTATTATTATTATTGTCATCGTTGTTGTTGTGGAGGAATTAATGTGTGCATTTTGTCACGCGTAGCCAATATCAATTGATCACTCGATGGATTGAGGTAATCCCAAACATTTGCATGGGGGGGTGTGATGGAACCGAGAACCCCCCCCCCCACACACACACACACACACACACCGCCCTCACCCCCCAAGCCGCATTGCGGCCATCCTGTCACTGCAACCATGTCAGAAAACTGTCAGTTGGAAAAGACGCAAGAGACAATCTTTGACAAAGATGTAATTACATCAGTTTACGCTCCCTGCTGTGCGTGCTTGTGTGTGTATGGTTGTATGTATGTATGTATGTACGTATGTATGTATGTGTGTGTGTGTGTGTGTGTGTGTGTGTGTGTGTGTGTGTGTGTGTGTGTGTGTGTGTGTGTGTGTGTGTGTGTGTGTGTGTGTGTCTGAGAGGGCACACACACACATAGAGAGCACAGTCTCACACTTGATGGTGAGTCAGCACAAAAACGGTTGTCAAGTGTACTTTTTGTCTTTGCTTTCCCGATTTTGGATTTATGATTTTTTTGGGGGGGGGTTGCTTGACGTAAGTGTCGTCGTGGACCGTTTGTGTAAAAGTGAAGTGTCCCACTTTGAACATGAATCTGTTAAGAAGTAATTCCGTCACTCAGCACATTCCAAACAAGGACAAGTGACACTCCAAGCAGCCGACTCGGCCGGCTCGCACCTTACAAAAAAACAAAAACAAATGTAGAGAGATATATTATCGACCACATGACACATTCTATATCAGCGTGCGTTCGTCACATTGTCAGTGGGCCGCGTGCTGTTTGCATTTCAAGTGTCAGCATGATGAACTATTGCAAGTTTGGAAGCACTTTATAGCTCAGGATTAGGAAACATAACGCAGTGATCCGCTCGTCAGCGGTTTTTTACCTCCAAGTTGTGCTCACAAGCAGCTTTGCAGCTCCTCCGCGGGCCCGTAGGTGGTGCCGTACTGGCTGAAAATGACAGGCACCTCTCATATCACCACAAAAAAAAATTACACACACAGGCAACAAAAAAAACTCACATTTTGACGGAGGGAGGGACTTATTGCTTGGCAGAGCCAATCATCATTTGAGATGGCATCTTGTTTACACTTTTGAGCTTCCGTCCACACACACAGTTTTGGACTCTCACATGGACAAAAAAAGCTCTCACATGGAAAAAATGATGAATGCTTTTTTGCTTCAGTAAGAGGGTTAGCATAAGTCTTTTTAGTTTATGCGAGAAGTTTGGGGGTTGTGAGAGGTTTTTTGGTGGGTTTTTTTTTCTCTCGCGTGCATGTCATGGGTATTAAACTCCGGGCCTCGAGGGCTGCCATCCTGCATGTTTTAGATGTTTCCCTCCTCCAACTCACCTGACTGGCACTGTTGGAGAAGGGAACCATCGAAAACATGCAAGATGGTGGTCCTCGAGGACTGGAATTTGACACCAGTGTTGTATGTGAAAGAGTTTTGTTTGTGTATGAGAGTGTTTTTATTTTGGTGAGAGTGGGAGGCTTTTGAGATGTTTGAGTTTTTCTTGCCTGTGTGAGAGATTTAGGAGAGATCTTTGTGCATGTGTGAGATATGGTATTTTTAGTTGTGTGGCAACTTTTTGGTATTGTGAGAGAGGCTTTTTGCTGGGGGAGTTTTTTTGTACATACGCATGAGAGGTTTAGGGGTGGGTGCGTATAGCAGTGAGTATGAGTTGTTTTTATGTGCGTGAAAAATTTTTGGGCGATTGAGTTTTTTAGTGAGTTTCTGTGCATGTCAGAGGTCAATGTTATTTGTAGTTACATGGGACTTGTGTGTATGTTTTTTAGTTGTTTTAGCATGTGTGTGTTTTTTGTTGAACGTGGAGCTTTTTTTTTTGTATCTGTGAGTCATTGGGTAAGTGAGATATTTTTGTGTATGTGAGAGCTAAATGTAATTTTGGGCCTATACATCTCCTCGGCAGGCCATCTCGCACATGTCCAACGTTAATCTTCTCGAGTAATCGTGACGTACGCGTCCTCGTCTCCTCTACTTCTTTCTTGTATTGATTATTTTGATTATAATTTCAATTTTTTTTTACTGTTGCCGTGGCGGTCTCGTCTCAGTCGAACATTTGCTTGCTGATGTGTAAGTAAAGCACCACAGCAGCTTGTGCGATCAGCCACCATGATTTTGTTTGTTGGTTTGGAAATGATGCCGGCAAATTTTGTATTGCGCGGACAACATAATGATCTCTCGGTGTTGCTGCAAGTGCCCTGGTAGCTCGTGGATTGCTCAAGTGGTCAGATTCTGTACGTGTACTGTATAGCTGTACAAAGAGTGATAAAAGCTGTTTTCAACTGTTCTTTTTTTCTGTGGGTACAGCACTGTTTTAAAAAGAAGACAAAAAAATCAAAAGTGGTTGAAGAAGCCCTTGCCTGTTTGAACTTCTCATTTGGTGGTGGTCTGTAATGCTATTGTTATTTCTTTGATTTGAACGCCTGCCCCCGCCGCACTCATAAGACTGTAGCTGTGTGCATAGACGGGGGGCGGCGTCCTGTATCCCCGTGTGAAGCTTTGTATCGCCCCCTCCCTCCGGTTTTGGACTCAGTGAAAGTGTGATGTTTACATGTACAGTTTTTTCACAATGTTTCTTTTGCATTTTCTTCAGGATCCTCCCCACCCTAATTTGCATACGCTCATCCAAAACGTTGTCTTTTGCCCTCCCAAGTGTGACCTCTTTGTCGGAGGTCAACAACCGACAACTCCCCTACGTCTCTGCATGGGCCAGCAAAGATAAATACGATTCTAATCAGCTTTTTTTGTGTGGCCTAGAAGGAGAGCGGAGTAGGTACATTTCTAAAAGTCAAGCGCTCAGAAAAGTGTACGTAATCTTGTACCGTCAAAGGTACACAAACGTCCTCGGTAACGTATAAGCCATTCCCGTCTCCTGGCCTTCACGGGGAACCCATAAACCTCAGGAAATACGCAAACTCCGCGTGGAGTTTGTATCCGCTGATTTCCTCTGATGTGAGACTGAAATCACTAACAAAAACCATTCAACATTTCTATGGAGATGTCTATTGTTTGTACATTGATCATTGTGTTTGCAAAGTGGATCTTTTTCCAGTTCGTGTGACTTAATATTTGGATTACGTTGGAGTGTTTATAGGTATGGATATTTATTATTATTATATGTGGAAATACAAAAAGTGAAAAAAAAAAAAGTTGAACCTGTTTCATTTGTTTGTTTCATGCAAAACTGTCCAGGTGAGATTCTTTCTGCCTCTTACATATCACGAAGGAGGGACCTCTGCGTGCGTGCGTGCTTGTTCGGAAAATAGTGTTTTTTCAGTGTTGCATCAACGCGTTGGAGAAAAAGTAAAAACAAGGGAAAAAAACTAAACAACACGATTGGAAGGTTCTCCTGAGATGTCAGTAATTCAATAAAATAGTGCGATGGGGTCTCAAAGTGCCACCTTGCTTCATTCTTTACGGTTTTAGTCAACACATATCTTCTCATATTTCCCGTATTATATTCCGAAAGATCCCACTGCAAGATGAAATGGTGAGCCTAACAAGGAAATATGAATTGCACAACATCCATGTTTGGATTGTTATTTTCCTGATGAAGATGAGAAATAGTCCGTGACATACATTTCCATAAATAAACAGTTCTCTTGAATTGTTTTGATAGTGGGGAAAAAAATTCAATGAATACTATACCACTACTTTGCTATACCAAAATGAATTTAAAATCACATTGACATTTGCATTTGGTTAAATCGACATTTAGGTATGATTTTTTTCTCATCCACCAATATGAATTTAAAATTGAGTTGTCAACGTTTGATTTGTTAAATTTCGAATAATTGAAATCAATAACATTAGTTAAAATCGAATCATCACTGATGTTTACCTCCTTATGTAATATAATATGAAGAAAGAAATATGCAACTTCTCTTCAGCCTATACTGTACATTTTAATTGTATTTCGGGGAAAAAAAAGGACCATGAACATTTTTCAAATTGTGCAATTTTTGTCCACGAGAGGGCAATAAAATTACAGAAATGGCAGGAGGATCATGTCACGTAGCTCGAGATATTTTTAGGACTCAATTAGGTGAAGGGTCAAGACCTGTGAATGTCACTTTTGCATACCAAGCAACAGAATTAACCACTTACTTTTAATCAATGGTTCTCAAACGTTCAATGGAAATGTAAAGAAAGGTGTATTTGAGTAACTGTGTCAATGGTAGCTTTTGCTCGATAAAAGTTGTCCAACACTGAACTGCAGTAAATCATATTCGGCACAAGCATAGACAAAGCGTTTCGCTCATAGGAATAGTTTTGGCACAACCTTAGGTGCTTTTAAATCTGGCTCAAATATAAGTAGAGCTCTTTTGTGGCCTGTTGTCTGAACTGAGTGACCTACTTCTCATGCAGTACTGTATATGATTGACACATTCAAACGGCAATGGGGTCAGATTCTTTGGCTCAGTAAATGTTGGCCCGGAAAGGTCTGCAGCTGCCGTTGCTTGACTGATGTTCAGTCAGTACCGGCAAGGCCTTTGCTGGTGGGCTCGATCCTATCAGAAGCGCTGACCTACATTCGCAACCCAAGTATTTGTTCCATGAAATTGTATTTATTTATTCCCAACAGTCAATTTGCTTCATTTGTAACATTTCACCATGCTGCACTACCTCCAGTATGTTTATGAAGATGTCAGAACCCCCCCCCATGTGCTGCCGTATTAATCTGAATTGCCCAGGGCCTTCAAAAGCAGAAGCTCTGGCCCATGGAACTTGAACTGAGCCTGCAGATATCAGCAATACATGAGGGATCATTGAATAGAGTTTGCCAGAGCATTTACGCCATCTTGTGGCTACTTTCCTGGTCATGTGATCAATACTCTGTTGAAATACTGAGTTCCTGGAGATTTGAATAATCTGTTTTTCTGTGCTCGTGCCCACACAAATTAGTTTCCCAAAATTTGCCTCCAGAAAAAAAAATGCACTAAATGAAGAGTCTTGTACACAGCTCCATAATTTTTTATTTCATTTTGGTGTTGCGCTTATACAGACTATAGTGTCATTGGTGTAGTCACATCTTGGCCAGTTTCTTTGTGTTGCATCACAATTTACCGACTGAGTCAGCTGTAATTGTGCCTTTCTGCTGGAAACCTTGCTTGAGCAACCACGCTCTTTCATAATTTCAGTCAAACAAGTTCCAAGTAAAAAAATTGGCAACTTCAGTCGGAATACTTGACCGATTCAGACTGGCGTTGCCAATTTCAGGATTTGGAACTTGTTTGACTGAAATGGTCAAGTTATATAACTCGAATCCACTGCCTTTGCATGCCGGAAACTTGAAACGCAATTTGGGTTTTCCATCAGGACAGTGATACCGCACGTCAAAATGGCTTTTTCAAATGAAAGCGTCTCCGTCCCAGGAAAAAAGAACTCTGACAGTTCTGCCAACAACAGTGTTTAAAGTAGAGCAATTAGAATTGGGTCAGAGCTGGTTTTGATACATAGAAGTAGCTGAGGTCGTGAACCAGAGAGCATTAGACTGAATTTGACATTTATAAATTAAGTTTAACTATTCTGAATTAATTAACAAAAACTTCTCCAATTAATTATCTGAAATCTCCATTTAATTATCTGAAAAAATAAAAAATTCAAGTACATATCTTCATGAAAGAGAAACGCTATTTTTTGTGTAGATATAGCTATTGTACTGTATATAATTGACAGAAATTTAAATTTTTACTCTAGTACTTAAGTACAGTGCCCAGTCTGTATTTTTTTACTTTTACCTAAGTACATGACTTTTTAAAAAAATTGAACTTGTATGCATGTAAACAAGTAAATTACTTGCAAATGTAAGTAACTTGAAAAAATGAAAGCACTATTTAAATTGTCAGCATAAAAAAAACTTTAACAACAAACATTACAATAATATGGTGTTTAATTGGTACTTCTGCTTTTCCAGAGTAATTTTACTCAAAAGTATTTTTACGACCTCTGTGGCTGCTAGTGATCACAAGCTCGGTAGCTAGGTAGACGTTACCATGTATGAATCAGCATAGTGTCACTTCTCGTTCTCAAAGGTTTATTATTACTGCAGAGGCATTGCACTGTTACGTGCAAAGGGTCAGGGTGAAGCTAATTTTAACTGCAGGTCAGAGGACCTTCAAATACTCCTCCGTGCTGATACTGTCAACTAGTGTGCATGTCTGCTTGCGTGCGTGTGCAGGACATGTGGACATGCACACGAGGTCAGGCAGGACACGTTGTTGTCTCATGGTACCCATCAAATAGACTAAAAACAGCTAAAAATGGGATAACCCTGAGAGAACAAACATATAGCATATCAAAAGTCAGTGAATAAGTAACTAGCTTGTGATAAGGAAGGAGCCACGGGTGAATCTTGTTTACTTGTTTTCTCGTGGCAGGCTGTGCCGCCGACCAGCTGCCTTTGGCCCAGATTCCTCCACAGCATGCTGAGAGAGGTTTAGGAACAGGTTTAGGAACAAATATAACATTGATCCAAGTGTATTCTGTGCATCATGACAGCTTCTCCCTCCTAATCGTCTTTCTGTTTGTTTAAGACATAAAAAAAGAAAGGTTTCAATTTTTGAACTTTTAAAGCAGTTGGTGACATGCTAGGCTAGACAGGATAACACGCGAACATGTGAAGTGCTTTAATTTAGTAGAAAAGAATCAGAATCATCTTCATTGACCAGTAGGTTCAAACCAACAAAAAATGTCTCTGCTAGTTGGAACTGCTCTAATTGTACAACAAAAAGCCACAATCCCAAAATATACATTAAGGACATGGGTGTCAAACTCAGGGCCTGGGGCCAGATCTGATCCGGAATATCGTTTTATTTGATTTTCAAGTATTTATTTCAGCTATTCTATATATCAGCAAGCACAACTTTGCCCAACAAGGTTGCAGAAGAAAAAAACTTTTAATCACTGAATGAAATACAAATATAATGTGCAACCCTTAAACTTATAGAAATAGAATCATACATATTTCTGTGAAGCTTGTAGCAATGCATACAGCCAGGTTAAAACTTTTTAAAATCTACATTTTTTATATTTTTTATGCTCAGTACAATTGACTATATTTACTGCATATTGTTAGAGTAGATTGCATTAAGGAATATACTTTTGAAGAAGTCGAATTTTTGCAACCATATGTTTTGTTTCCCAATGTAACAGTCAAGTTGTTGTCATCCAAGTGTGGTGCCTCGTGAACTTTCCCCTAGAAAACTCTGAGACCACGCCTCCGCTTCCCTCTGTGTTGGGATGCAGGAGATTCCGTTTGACCTCAATGGCACTTGACTGTTTTTTACTTGGTTCGGATCGTGGTCCTTTTTTTTTAAATGTCTGATTAGTCTGCCCGGAATAGAGCAGCTTTTTCTAGGCAGGGGCAGAAGGACGAATAAACAATAAACCTGGACTTTTACATGACATTTGTCACAGTAGGAATCCGCAGAACTTTCCAAAAACAGCATCCATTTAGTCTGACTGAGAGTAGACTTTGTCCAGTGTGCTTTATCAGCCTAGCTCATGTTCTTTTTTTTCCTAGAAATGTTTGCACGTATGAGGCAGTTTGGTGGACCGCTGCTTTGTGTCTCTGCCTCATACTAGTTCTGAGGTTGGGGGTTCGAATTTATGATCTGTCTTTGCTGTGTGAATTTCCAACATCTTTGTGGGTTTCCTTTAAATACTCTGCCTTCCTTCCATATTCCAAAAGCATGAATCAAGAACATAGGTTTAGTGGAGCATCTCTATAGCAGCAGTTCTCAACTGTTGCCATCCTTGGACCTGCACTCTGCTATATTTGCTTACTCATGACCTACTTTTATAGAAGTGAAGACAATGTATATAGTTTCAAAATAGCCTCTGAAAATATATGTACAGTGAACCAAACTACTAGTTAGTTATTTGTAAAAAAAATTCCCTCACTCTACCTTTTATGCAAGAACTACTCAAGAGACAGTTTAGTAGAAGAAGTAGAAGTATAAAGTGATACGTCTGGACTCTTTTCAAATATTTGTATGTCGTGAAGGAGTTTACAACAATCAACAATCGCATGAAATATACTTCAATCTACGAGCTGCCGATCTCTTCTTTTGTGAAAAATCCACTACTTGAGATATTTCTTATTGTACAAAATACAAATACGTGTACCCCAAGTAAAAAACTCAGGTCAAAAAACATTTTCCATATTAAAGCTTGCACGTGAAAGAATAAATTTAATAGAATATCCTCAGTTTACAACAGATTTCTACTGCACAGCAAAACAATAATTACAGTTAACAGCCCAAGAACTGAAAAAAATTAATGAAATTTAAAACAGTAAATGCAACAGAACAGATGAAGTGGCCTTTTTCCACCGCCAGTTGATTGATTGCACTTTGTTACCTGTGAACTTGTTGTGAGCAGCCTGAAACGAGCTTATCTGTTACACGATTAGCGAGAACTGTTTGTAACAGCTGACACGTGATTACGTTGTTTTTGACCACTTACTCAAATGATGTTAACTGCATCAATTCACTTGAATAATTGTCTTCTGTTTACAGGTACTTTGCTTTTAAATGCATTCTTAGTTGGTGGGAACTTTCATTGTTATTGTAACAAAGACAACCAAATTTGAATACCAATGATTAGTTGTGTTAAGAAGAAAAATGCGTGTCAAGTGATTCCCGATGCCTGTAAAAAGTATTTCCATATGACCCACAAACGTCTTCCAGCTGCCTCCCTCCTCTTGAGCGCGGCTGATGGTCTCTCTGACCCACATTTGTGATGAGGTGGTGTGTTATGTAAGCACAATGGATTGTGACCAACCAATATAGCCAAACCACAATAGGCCTGCTGTTATGCAATAAGTGCTCAAGGCTTCAGATGCAGGCTCCAAAAAATACAGTACAGGCAGCAAACTTGTAGTTATATCTTTTTATTTTTATCAGCAATGGTTATTACACAAGGAGAAATAGATGAAAAATCTTTTTTTTCTTTTTTGGTCGTAGTACAAATAAAAACTATACAGGAAAAACAAAAATGTGAGTTATCTTCACCGCCACCATCTCCATCTGGACCATGATGGCAAGTTGGCAGTGAGGTAGCCGTAGGCGGTAGATGAAGATGAGGGCGAGGGGCCCCTAGGAGGACTGTGAGGAGGACGGTGTAGAGGCTGGGGGAGGCGGGGTCGAGGCCTCAAACTTGCCCGCGTCGGCGCTTTCGCTAAGCTGTCGCTTGAGAAGCATTTCCCTGGCGATGCAGGTCACCTGACCGTTAGCCACTGTGTAGCTTCCGTTTCTGAAAACAAACAAAGCAGCAGCAGATGAGCGCAAGTACAAAAAGAAAATGACCCAGATCCCAAATTGGGTGTTAATCCGACAAACAAATCCCACACTGTTGCTGTGAAAGAGTTGACATTGCTGTATTTGAAAGGTTCTCGGCATTAGGTGCACTAAATAAAAAGCAGAATTTCGGTCAACCGATGCAAGAGAATTTTCAGTTGCTCTGAATCTGGAGTTATTATTCGAACATACGGCTGAGTATCGGCACTTTTGATGTTGAGACGCTTTCGTTTTGTCTCTGGTTTGATCAATTACTTACTTTTGGGGTTCGGCTCCAGGTTTCGCAAAGAAAAAGGAGGTCCACCAGTGGCCAGAGTCTTGTCTTGGAAGTCCTGTGGGGAGCACATGCAACACTTACAGGAAGTCTGCAAAAACAACTCGAGAAACGACGTGGGTCTTGGTGCTACATACCAGGGTGGTGTGGGATGACCTCTCCCGAGAACTCGGCGCTGCTACACGAGCTGCTGCTGGAGGTAGACCCGATGCGCCCTGCACAACACAAATAGTGTGAACCTCACGTAGTGTTGGGTTGCTGATATCATTTTTTAAATCATTATATTGCACCCAGAGCTGCCAACCTACCCACCTCACAAATTTGGCTTAGCTACACTACTTGCAGTTAAAAACTATCTTACGGCAGTCTCAATTTACAGTATCTATAAATTGCCAAGATTACCCTTGCCTGACGGGAATGTAAATTGAATATATTTAAATAAATAATACCCAAGGAGAGGATGATATTCAAGGATATGGGCTATTTTCAGTTTAACAATTTTTTTTAAACAATTGATTCTTAAAAGTGCAGCGACTGATTATTGATTGATTGATTGATTAGTATTTGCATTTTTTTTCCAGTTTTTGTCCCTGTGAATCCATTTGCTGAAAAACCCCTGCTCATGGTTTTTGTTCTCTTTCTAAAATGCCACCGGATGATGTCAAAGTCCTGGGTAATTGGAAAGTAGTAATTGATGTCAAGGAAGTATATAGAATTGATACATCTTGACTGAGACACAAGCTTTGAGCAATAATTATAGGCAGTTTCTGTACAAATGTTTTGGATAGCAGTCTAGGTTTTAGGTGTGTCGTATTCCTGAAGACGTGACTTACTTCTGTAGTAATCATGGGTGGCGATGAGGGAGCCGCTTGATGGAATTGCTGCCATCTTCAACTTCAAATGGGGAAACAAGCTGGGTAAAAAGCAGGGGAACCTGAAGGCAAGACAGGAAAAGATGAGTCTGGGCAAGACTATGAATCCCAAGTTGCTTCCAGGTGGACAGTGTAAATAAGACTCCTCAATTGCTATCAATCTATTAACTCAGCGAAATAAGATTTTAATTGCACAGTACAAGGGGAACAGGTTTCCCTACATACATTTCATAATAAACATGTTGAATCTGTTGTAAGGACACGTGCACTGGATTTCAGTGCACGTTCATATATTTATTGTATGTACACACACCTTTGCAGCATATATGTGTGTATATAAATATAGATATGAGGTATTTATGTATACGAAACAGCTGCTTTTGGGAATCTGGTTTCCTCCCTCCTCTAGCACGTGTGGCACGATGCCAACTGCGAGATGGGTTATGGATTAAATGACACTGACTAGGTTTCAAAACGGGGATTACAGTAGTAACCGGCACAACAAAAAAAGTATTTTCAAGCTATAACAAGCAAAGTCACACAGTTACGATACGTATCACTAAGGCCCCATTCGAGTGAGATGAGAAAAAAGGATCAAGATGTCTGTTGTTATATTTATGCCTAAATGGATATTCTTATACCTACGAAATAATATTTTTATGGGTTTTCTGTGTATTTCGTTCCAAGAAAACACAAATGTACAGCAGTATTTTTACTTGAAGGCCATCTTGGAGTCTTAAGGAGCAGATGAGGGCAATGCGGCTTAACTGGATATGAGAAGCAGATGGCTTTGTGGGATTTCATGGAGCAGGTGAGAACATGCTGTACTGGCCACCAGACACAAACAAGACAGCTGCCCAAATTGGGGCATTCATCAATAACAACACCATACGTGTATATATTTGGAGCCACAAAATGCACATAACATGCGCACGAAATACGACATTGGTGGCCATGGCTCCGCACGGACAGTTGGGTAAACAAATAGAGCCCACCTTCTCTTGAAACGATTACGTCAGACAGATACATTCATTAAATTCGATCTAAGTATGGAAAATGAGCTAAAAAGCAGTTCTTAAAAGCCTGTCAGTGTAAGGAATCATTATTTTTATTTCATTTACATACTATCGACATGTAGGTTGTTATTGTGCGAGTTTAAGGACGTCGTGTATTGTTTTAGAAAAAAAATGCACACCATTTTCTTAGCCAGACATCGAAATTGCTGCCGGGAGTGATAATGAAAGCACAAATGAACATTTTTTTTCGTATGTTCCACCGATTGAGGTCAGAACTTCGTTTCTGAATTCCCCTAACTGTAACGTCCCAGGCTTCGTAAAACACAGTGGAGTCGTTGTTCGTGAAGACTTACCTTCTGTTGAGATTGGAATGCTGTTGTTGGTGGTGGTGGAAGGTTCGGATGGCACAAGAAGCTTCTTAATGGTTCGAACAACCCATTTGTGGATGGGTAAATGTGGTGTTGGCCACGCTAGGTCACTCGCTGCACGGCACTGGCGGACAAGGGCGGAGGGGCAAGCTTTTAATCGCTCCTGGGCCTACGTGGGCTGCGGATGGGCGGGGACTGAGGCATGGCGTGCAGTGGAACGTGATCATCGAGCTCGAGTGGGGAACATGGTGACGGTTATTTTTTTGTCACGCACACACACACACACACACACAGATAGACACGGTCATATGCGGGAATCGAACTGACGGTATCTGCACACAAGACAGGCAAGAGTACCCCTCAGCGACTCCCAACATGGTGAAGTTATTGGACGGAAAGAAGCCGCGTTTGGCAACAAAGTCTGTGGACAGTAAAATATCGCTATGAAATTACACTTACTGACGATTAAAAATAGACTGATACAGCCAATAAATAATACAAGTGCTGATGTCCGTACATGGCTTCCCTGGTGGTCTAGTGGTTAGGATTCGGCGCTCTCACCGCCGCGGCCCGGGTTCGATTCCCGGTCAGGGAACGATCGAATTTTTGAAAAATGGACGTTAAATGATTTTATACTGGGATGATCATTGATACTATTATAATAGGTCATGCCTTCCCTGATGGTCTAGTGGTCAGAATTTGGCGCTCTCCCCGCTCCGGCCGGGGTTTGCTTCCAGGTCAGGCAATACATTTCCTTATGAAAAATAGGCATGTTTGCCCCCAAACTGGGCTGAACATAGGCTTATGATAGGGCCTCATCACCATAACTTCCCTGGTGGTCTCGTCGTCAGGATTCGGCGCTGTCACCGCCGCGGCCCGGATTTGAATCCCGTTCAGGCAATCAATTTCCTTATGATAAATTGATCTCAAATTTGATGCCCCCAAACTGGACTGAACATTGGCATTATTATGATAGATCCTCAACTTCATGTCCCTGATGGTCTAGTGGTTAGGATTCGGTGCTCTCACCGCCGCGGCCCGGGTTCAATTCCCGGTCAGTGAAATGGTTTCCTTACGGAAAATAGATGTGAAGTTTGATGCCCCCAAACTGGGCTGAACATTGGCACTATTATGATAGGTCCTCAACTTCATGTCCCTGGTGGTCTAGTGGTTAAGATTCGGCGCTCTCACCGCCGCGGCCGAGCTTCGATTCCCCATCAGGGAATCCGTTTCCTTATGGGAAAATAGATGTGAAGTTGGATGCCCCCAAACTGCGCTGAACATTGGCACTATTATGATAGGTCCTCAACTCCATGTCCCTGATGGTCTAGTGGTTAGGATTCGGCGCTCTCACCGCCGCGGCCCGGGTTCGATTCCTGGTCAGGGAATCAATTTCCATATGATAAATTGATCTCAAATTTGATGCCCCCAAACTGGGCTGAACATTGGCTCCAGGCCCGGATTTGAATCCCGTTCAGGCAATCAATTTCCTTATGATAAATTGATCTCAAATTTGATGCCCCCAAACTGGACTGAACATTGGCATTATTATGATAGATCCTCAACTTCATGTCCCTGATGGTCTAGTGGTTAGGATTCGGCGCTCTCACCGCCGCGGCCCGCGTTCGATTCCTGGTCAGGGAATCAATTTCCATATGATAACTTGATCTCAAATTTGATGCCCCCAAACTGGGCTGAACATTGGCACTATTTTGATAGGTCTGCAACTTCATGTCCCTGGTGGTCTAGTGGTTAGGATTCGGCGCTCTCACCGCCGTGGCCCGGGTTCAATTCCCGGTCAGGGAATCGGTTTCCTTATGGAAAATAGATGTGAAGTTTGATGCCCCCAAACTACGCTGAACATTGGCACTATTATGATAGGTCCTCAGCTTCATGTCCCTGATGGTCTAGTGGTTAGGATTCGGCACTCTCACCGCTGCGGCCCGGGTTCGATTCCCGGTCAGGGAATCGATATCCTTATGGAAAATAGATGTGAAGTTTTATGCCCCCAAACTGGGATGAAAATTGGCACTATTATGCTAGGTCCTCAACTTCATGTCCCTGATGGTCTGGTGGTTAGGATTCGGCGCTCTCACCGCCGCAGCCCGGGTTCGATTCCCGGTCAGCGAATCAATTTCCTTATGATAAATTGATTTTAAATTTGATGCCCCCAAACTGGGCTGAACATTGGCACTATTATGATAGGTCCTCAGCTTCATGTCCCTGATGGTCTAGTGGTTAGGATTCGGTGCTCTCTCCGCCGTGGCCCGGGTTCGATTCCTGGTCAGGGAATCAATTTCCTTATGGAAAATAGATGTGAAATTTGATGCCCCCAAACTGGGATGAAAATTGGCACTATTATGCTAGGTCCTCAACTTCATGTCCCTGATGGTCTAGTGGTTAGGATTCGGCGCTCTCACCGCCGCGGCCCGGGTTCGATTCCCGGTCAGGGAATCAATTTCCTTATGATAAATTGATTTTAAATTTGATGCCCCCAAACTGGGCTGAACATTGGCACTATTATGATAGGGCCTCAGCTTCATGTCCCTGATGGTCTAGTGGTTAGGATTCGGCGCTCTCACCGCCGCGGCCCGGGTTCGATTCCTGGTCAGGGAGTCAATTTCCTTATGGAAAATAGATGTGAAATTTTATGCCCCCAAACTAGGCTGAACATTGGCACTATTATGATAGGTCCTCAACTCCATGTCCCTGATGGTCTGCTGGTTAGGATTCGGCGCTCTCACCGCCGCGGCCTGGGTTCGATTCCCGGTCAGCGAATCAATTTCCTTATGATAAATTGATTTTAAATTTGATGCCCCCAAACTGGGCTGAACATTGGCACTATAATGATAGGTCCTCAGCTTCATGTCCCTGATGGTCTAGTGGTTAGGAATCGGCGCTCTCACCGCCGTGGCCCGGGTTCGATTCCTGGTCAGGGAATCAATTTCCTTATGGAAAATAGATGTGAAATTTGATGCCCCCAAACTACGCTGAACATTGGCACTATTATGATAGGTCCTCAAATCCATGTCCCTGATGGTCTAGGGGTTAGGATTCGGCGCTCTCACCGCCGCGGCCCGGGTTCGATTCCCGGTCAGGGAATCGATTTCCTTACGGAAAATAGATGTGAAGTTTTATGCCCCTAAACTGCGCTGAACATTGGCACTATTATGATAAGTCCTCAACTCCATGTCCCTGATGGTCTAGGGGTTAGGATTCGGCGCTCTCACCGCCGCGGCCCGGGTTCGATTCCCGGTCGGGGAATCGGTTTCCTTATGGAAAATAGATGTGAAGTTTGATGCCCCCAAACTGCGCTGAACATTGGCACTATTATGATAGGTCCTCAGCTTCATGTCCCTGATGGTCTAGTGGTTAGGATTCGGCGCTCTCACCGCCGCGGCCCCGGTTCATTTCCCGGTCAGGGAATCGATTTCCTTACGGAAAATAGATGTGAAGTTTTATGCCCCTAAACTGGGATGAACATTGGCACTATTATGATAGGTCCTCAACTTCATGTCCCTGATGGTCTAGTGGTTAGGATTTGGCGCTCTCACCGCCACGGCCCGGGTTCAATTCCCGGTCAGGGAATCAATTTCCTTATGATAAATTGATCTCAAATTTGATGCCCCCAAACTGGGCTGAACATTGGCACTATTATGATAGGGCCTCACTTCATGTCCCTGGTGGTCCAGTGGTTAGGATTCGGCGCTCTCACCGCTGCGGCCCGGGTTCGATTCCCGGTCAGGGAATCGGTTTCCTTATGGAAAATAGATGTGAAGTTAATGCCCCCAAACTGGGCTGAACATTGGCACTATTATGATAGGTCCTCAACTTCATGTCCCTGATGGTCTAGTGGTTAGGATTTGGGGCTCTCACCGCCGCGGCCCGGGTTAGATTCCCTGATAGGGAATCTGTTTCCTTATGGAAAATAGATGTGAAATTTGATGCCCCCAAACTGGGCTGAACATTGGCACTATTGTGAAAGGTCCTGAACTTCATGTTCCTGGTGGTCTAGTGGTTAGGATTCGGCGCTCGAACAATATTGATCTGTGACGTCACTTGGACACTCCATTACGTACACCGCCACTTTATTAGGGAAATATCATGGTCACAGGTGTCAAGCTCTAGTCCTCGGGGCCGCATTTAAACGTTTGCCAGGATTCCCTCGTTAAGTGCACCTGCGTGAAAAGTTTTTGGTCATTTTCACGTGTAGCAGGAGCTAAAACCTTTCACGCAGGTGCACTTAACGAGGGAATCATACGGACACTCCATTAGGTACACCGCCATTTTCAAGTGTACCTAATAACAGGCCACTTTATTAGGGAAATATCATGGTCAAAGGTCACAGGTGTCAAGCTTTAGTCCTTGGGGCCGCATTCCAACATGTTTTCCAAGAGTCCCTCGTTAAGTGCACCTGCGTGAAAAGTTTTTGGTCATTTTCACATTCCACAGGAGCTAAAACTTTTCACGCAGGTGCACTTAACGAGGGAATCACACGGACTCTCCATTAGGTACACCGCCATTTTCAAGTGTACCTAATAACAGGCCACTTTATTAGGGAAATATCATGGTCAAAGGTCACAGGTGTCAAGCTTTAGTCCTTGGGGCCGCATTCCAACATGTTTTCCAAGAGTCCCTCGTTAAGTGCACCTGCGTGAAAAGTTTTTGGTCATTTTCACGTTCTACAGGAGCTAAACCTTTTCACGCAGGTGCACTTAACGAGGGAATCACATGGACTCTCCATTAGGTACACACTTTATTAGGGAAATATCATGGTCAAAGGCCCCAAGGACTAGAGCTTGACAACTGTGACCTTTGACCATGATATTTCCCTAATAAAGTGGCCTGTTATTGGTACACTTGAAAATGGCGGTGTACCTAATGGAGTGTCCAAGTGACGTCGCAGATCAAACAGTGAATTAGGAGGTGGGGGTGAGGGCGGGTGTGGCACTTTTCACTTTCACTTAGCTTTTTCCCTAAGATAAAATGTTCTAGGTCCCAATGGGATTTGAACCCGGGTCGCTGGAGTGAGAGTCCAGAGCACTAACCAGTACACAATGGAAGCCTCGCTTACAGTGCATGGAATGTATATGGTTTTATGGAGCAGCTTACAAGCAAATATTTACAATGGTTATATGGGGCAGCACACGAGCAACTGTGTTGCAATTTTTCTATGATAAAATATTTCAGGTCTCACTGGGATTTGATCCTGGGTCGCTGAGATTACAGTCCAGAGCACTAACCACTACACTATGGAACCCTCGCTCACATTGCATGGAATATGACCCTAACCCTAGGTCTAACCCTAACTCTAACCCTAACCCTAGCACTAACCCTAGCTCTGCAAATAGTTATAATGGTTATATGGGGCAGCAGACGAGCAACTGTGTTGCAAATTTTCTATGATAAAACATTTGGGGTCACAATGGGATTCGAACCCGGGTCATTGGGCTGAGAGTCCAGAGCACTGTCCACTACACTATGGAAGCCTCGCTTAAGCTATCTGGTATATGTATGGTTTTATGGATCAGCTCACAGGCAAATAGTTATAATGGTTATATGGGGCAGCAGACGAGCAACTGTGTTGCAAATTTTCTATGATAAAACATTTGGGGTCCCAATGGGATTTGAACCCGGGTCATGGGGCTGAGAGTCCAGAGCACTGTCCACTACACTATGGAAGCCTCGCTTAAGCTATCTAGTATATGTATGGTTTTATGGATCAGCTCACAAGCAAATAGTTATAATGGTTATATGGGGCAGCAGACGAGCAACTGTGTTGCAAATATTTCTTTGATAAAATGTTTTAGTTCTCACTGGGATTCGAACCCAGGTCGCTGGGGTGAGAGTCCAGCACGCCAACTACTACACTATAGAACCCTCGCTCACACTGCGTCGAATACTCACAAGGAAATAGTTAAAATGGTTATATGGGGCAGATTCCTTTGAACGAATCTTTTGAATGAACTGATTCTAAAGATTCAGTTCACTTAAAAGAACTGGAATGCACATCACTAGTTGCTGTGTGCTTTTATTAACAGTGACACTGACGTAAAATACACAGTCAAGTTGAGACACCTCGACTGTGATCGCCACTCAGCCGCTGTCAGAACAGCAGAGCGTCTTTAAAAGTGACTTTGTTCTTAATGTTGCAATATTTTATAGAGCTAGTCAAAAACAGTAAACAAAGCCATATTGATTCTTTTGGATTTTGATCACAATCACTTTCAATAGTTTATTCCTTACATTGTCTAAAACCTTTTTTCAAAAACTGCCACTTTCATTTACAAAATAAATACAATTTAAAGAATATTTAGTATTTATTTTTATTCAATTATTTGACTCTCCATACATATATAGGAATAGAACTTTACATCTTTTGTTGTAATATAACTGATTTTAATATAGAAGCTGGTGTAACACTTAACAGATTTTTGTTGGTGGTGTGCCTCGAGATTTTTTCTAATGAAAAGGTGTGCCGGGAATGAAAAAAGGTTGGGAAACACTGCACTAGACCACCAGGAATGCCGATTCATCATAATAGTGCCACTGTTCGGCCCAGTTTGAAGGCATCAAATTTGACAAGTCTTCATAAGTACATTGATTCCCTGACCGGGATTCGAATCTAGGCCGCTATTATGATAGGTCCTCAATTTCATGACCTCGACGTTCTCACCGCTGTAGACGTGCTAACCAGTGTGCAACATGCGTCCCAAAACAGTGCAGTCAAAATGTATTATTTGCGCAATCATCTCAAGGGCCACAGCAACGCCTATATAAACTAATGGCAATGAAAAGCCAATATACCAAAACTCCAAAAGTCAAGTGTCAGGTTCCCCATTTATTTATTTAACCAAAGCCACATTTAAAAACAAGGTTGACCACCAAAAGTCTGTGCAATCTATTTAAGATACACAAGATGTAAAACAAAGTAACATAATAGAGAAGAATAAAATACAATATTCAGATAGTCAGTATAATGAGTATATGCACGAAAATGGATGGATGGATGTTGTGTTAATAAAAGCAATACAATACTGAATACCACAGTAAGAAATAACAAAATAACACCCACGACATATTTAGGACTGAACAAATCAGGCTTGGAATGAATCAAACACACTTTTGGACTTCATTTTATTCACTATTCGTAACACATTTGACTTTAATTGAAAAATATTTAAGTACAAAAACCCTTATAAATATTCAATATTTTTTGGGATAATGTCATAAACAAAGTCAGATTTACAGAATGGATTGAAGCATTGAGCAGAAACTCTTCATATGTTTGCGGTTTGCTGTTTCACAGACAGACAACACAATTTGAAAGATTTCATATGTGCAGAAGCGCGGGGGTCTTCTTTCAAAGCCAGATGCTTGGCCATTCTTTGTCAAGGTCATCTTCTCCTCTGGAATTCATACATGAAACACAAGATCCGACATCATACAAAAAAATAGTGTGTGCCAGTGGTTCTCAAAATTTGAACACCTGTAAAAATACTTATCTGTACTTTTGTAATCACTGCCTTAATCCACTCACCTTCACACTGCCGACCATTTCCTCAAAAGACTTGAACGTAGAGGAGTGTCTGGGAAGAAAAAGTGTATTTTGTTCACATGAGTTTGTATTTCTGTTTGCACTAAACAAAAGTACATTGAGTCATATTTACCTCATAGATGGCACACTCATGGTGTGGCTCAATGTGCTGCTCATGACAAGAAAGCGACGGAATTAGACAGTGAAGCATTATCATTCCACGTTTAGCATAGATGGTAAAACTTACCGCGGTGGGCTTGGAAGGGGCAGAGCTCTGATTTGTTTGCAGCGTGAACACAAAAAGCAGATGCACAAATTAGTAAGTCATTTTGTTTTACTTGACTTAAGTCAGACTTAAGTGGCCAATTTTAGGATTTGACAAGTTTTACCTAAAACTTATGAAAGACTCGACTTGATATTCAGAAGACTTGATACATGACATGACTTGTTTGCTTCTGGAAGAATGGTCCTATAAACACACTCCTAAAACACCAATATCGTGTCATCCGTGACAGAGCAACATTGCACAACTTGTGTAAGTCAAGTCATGACTTGACTGGATTTGCTTAAAATTTAATGGGCTTGACATCTGCTTTTGCTACACTTATTTGTGACACGCTTGAAACTTGAAGGTTAAGGCTTGGTACTTGCGCATATAGTATGTGACTAAATTCTTATCCCTGATTATTATTACGTGGGATTGTACGGCAAATTATTGCTGAGGTCGGGTTTTTTTTTTAGCTTATAGTATTTTGAGTATTAGTAGAGTAGTATTTGAACATCTGACCCCTGTTCTACTTTCACTGGCCAATCTCTCAGATCGACATCAGCATTTTTTTCCCGTTTCTCCTGCTGCTGCTACTGTTGTAAACAGTAAATATTTGAGGGGGAACTCCAGCGTCAGACGATCCCAGCCTGGCGACAGATGGAACAACACTGCCCCCGTTTGGTATTGCATGGCTAACATGCTTGGCTAACAATATCACATACGGAAAGAGGAAGATGCTCTAACTTTCAAAACGCAATGACGTATTTCTAATCACCTGCTTATTAGGATATCGTTCCGAATATATCCTGCCACTAAAAATGTAATTTGGTTTGCAGTCCTTTTGACTGCAGACTTGAAAAAGAACCCCCAGAGGCCACGATTGTTGGCCCCCTACTGGTCTGTCCGTATGGCTGGATGACTCTGCCAAAATGTGCCAGGTGGCATTCAGAAGTCAGCTTGTACTTCACTGACCTCATTGTTAAATGCAACAGCTAACGCTGACCTGTTCTTTTCTTCACCGTGACATCCCATGTAAGTCATATGTCCTGTACTTTCATGTGGCAGGTACTGTAATTGAACCACTTGTGAACAACAGCAACAACACAATTATCTGTCATTGTGTTAATTCAACTGTATCCAAAAAACGAGTGTCCCTGAATCTCAAATTAAATAGTTTTGTGATTGTCTTTCCTTTTCTTTATCTCACCTGCATGCCGCTAATTATTTAAAACCATTATGAAAGTATCCAATGGAGGGTACCTCATCTCCGCCAGCCTTCTGGTGAGAGCCACGCCCACGTTGGACAACGCAGAAGAGGTCACATGACCTGCATGAGTGAGACCTTCCTTGGTCCTCACGCATCTACGGGCAGAAGGAAGTGGCAGGAATAAGAAAAGTGTCCACTTGACACACACAAACATAACAGAAGGCCTGCACATACGCTTTATGCCGGACCTCCCGCTAATACCGTTGCTGCTTGTACTAATTCGGGTTGCAAGGCTATTAACAGAGCACCAATCCTATTGGACTAGGAAAATCCCATCACTTGTTCCATAGAGGAAACCTTAACGTGTGAGCACAACAACAGGGAGTCCCAGATACAATGAATTTTTTTCCACAAAAAACATGTAGAAGAAAACACTCACACGTTAGAGTTGTTGATGTCATCCAGAACTGCAGAAGCTGAGAGATATCTGTAAAGAAACTAACATGTTGACACATCCTGACACTAATCAGAGGGTATTTCCAGGTTATATAATCATGAGCGGATAGTGTATGAGTAGTGTGCAAACGGTGATCCAATTGTTGAAAACATGCAATGAGTGTACTCACGGGGAGGAGGTCTGCACGTCCTGCCAGCCTTTGGACAGGCTCTCCTTGAGGCTAGTGAGAGGGCCCATACCCAGCTGCCTCCTGATATCTGCAGCAGACCTTTCTTTGGTCAGTAGCACCTGCCTGAGAGTCTGAATTTCCTCCTCCATCTAATCACAAAAATGCAGCAAAATGGCCTCAGTGTAGACGCGGCTAGTTTGACGACACTATTCTTTTACTGATAGGTTTAAGGAGGGGGTCAGGAACCCAACCAGGAGTATCTTCAGATTTGGATGAAGAAGATAAAAAAGTCATACAGCTATGTGGGGTCTCACCTTGGCAAGTTCGAACCTTAAATTGTCCTTGTCCTCGTCGCTTAACTGTGCAGGGGGACATCCATTCCCTGGCATGCTGGAGAAGAAACTCGGGGATGAAGTCTCGCCAAAACCTTTAGAAGAATTATAGAAAGTCTGAGTTGAAGCAATTTTGCGTGCCATCATGGCGAGTGGTCTGCTCATTCTTTCTGGTGAAATCACAAACAGGGTTAATATGTTGAATCAAGAGCATTATTATTATTATTATAAGTTCAAAACAAACTTTAAAAATGGTTTGTTGCACAATAGGCTGCGGTCTTGTTTACATTTCCGATGCATGTGATATTTTTTATATTGCACAGATTTTGAAATCTGTTGAGGGGCTGTTGGTGTGACTTTCTATAAGTTTGGTTGTGAATTGACGCTATAAATACACAATTAATTTTCCTTGATAGTGTGTAACGATGACACATTTAAGCTGTATTTAATGAACAGTTTTTGCTTGTATTCTCTACATTTGATTATAGTACAGTTTGGATGGACTTGCACTGAGATAGATCCAATGCACACGGAGCTGTCCGCAGTTTTGAACTCAATGCGAGTTGTGGCTAGTGGCTAATGCTACCAGTTGCACACAATGCACACAATGTTAGCTGAGGGAGATAGAAAAAGATAACTATATTCATATAACTATATTCAATTGGTCATAAATTAGCATATATGTCAAAAGATATCAAACAACAAGGCGCTCTTTCTTACCCGGTCGGCTCATGGCTTCGGACGAGGCTCGACTGTGACTGTTTACATTCAATCAGCTCAAGTGAGATAGCAGCGTGAGATGCGCAACACGCGCACACGCACGGGAACACTTAAGGTATTAATGGCAATAGATTTAACACACCCACATGCGCGACACGCACACTGACGTCATATAAGTGAGTCAAAAGTTGGAAAAAAGTGGGAGTCGCTGATGATGTAGGGGTACACTTGCCTGCCTTGTGTGCCAAAACCGTGAGTTGAATTTCCGCATATGACGTGCGCGCGCACGCGTGTTTGCGTACGCGTGCGTGTATGTGTGCGTGCCAAAAGTAAAATTATCAATATGCAATGTCCATCAGAGGTTTACAATACTTAAAAAAAAATTAAAGGTGAAAATGTGATTTATTTTTTTAAACATGGCAATTTTGGGAATGTTGAAAATCCTCCCCAATGTGAATGTGAAAAGTTGAATGTGCCATTAAGAATGAATTGTAAAAATTTTGCAGAAAATTTGTGAATTTTCCTCAACCACCGTGAATTAAAGTGAACAACTAAGCTTTTCTTGTGAGTTAAATGCGTATGGCATGCATAAAACAATGAAAGAATGAATTCCATCCCAATGTTTCGGAACATTTATTCACCAACAGCAAATTGAGATCAGTGATCCACATGTTTTCTTCCAGACACACGATAACCATGCTACAACATAAATGTTTCTTGTACTTTACTGTTTTGAGGCGGCCTGTATGCACAACCAACCTGAAGTCCATTATAAGTCTCCTCGCACAATTGAATGGTTACAATACAACACTGCACCAGTTAAAATGAATTTCCACCACAAAGTATAACATAAATTAACCTCAGTGGATTTTTCATAAAACCAATTCACTATAGTTGCACTCAATACTGTCCTCTTTTGCCGGAGTCATTTTTCGATCACGGATCTGTTGTATTTTTTTTTTCCATTTCTTTAAGTGCATTCAACTTACAACATGTACAGTAGCATCTTCTCAATGGAAAAGCCATGGGACGGGCACTACAGTATGTTTCATCAAGGGGTTACAGGAAACATCATACGAAACATCCATACTGTTAATAGCAGAGGTTGGACAGTCGCACGCAGCTCAGCGCTTGTAAACCATCGAAAACCGTATCGAGCCGAGTGGCAAATGGAAAACTTACAGTACCGTGCGGGATTTGCATACGTGTGGCCATTCATGCAAATCCAAATGATGCAAGTGTGTCAAAATGAAATTCTGGTGGAGATACCAGATCACTGACTGTGCTCCGTGCCAGCTGTGCAGATTTAAAGGCGTAGAGGAGCAACAACTCTATTGACAACTAATCGATTATCAAATTAATCGACAACTATTTTGATAATCGATTAATCGTTTAGAGAACTTGTTTAACTGAAACTAGACCAAAATCTTGGAATTTCAGCCTCTCATCGGTAAATTTCTGTTTTCCTCCATGAAAACAGACTGATTATCAAAATAAGATATTTGCTTTTAGGATGGAAAACAAAGATCAATAATTTTGCTGATTTTCTGGCAAATATTACAGACCAAATCAGAAACTGAATTATTACCTTCATTGTCAAATTGAATCACTTTGGGTGGAATTTATAGATTTTCTTTATCCGATTAATAGTTGCAGCCCGAAAAACAAATCAACAATGATCACAGATATCACACTTCCAAACACATGAACTTCAAAACAAAGTGAACAATTATATTCCTCTCAAAACAAGATGAACAATTATATTCCTCTCAAAACAATAAAAAAAATTAAGCGGTTGCGGCCATCGGAATTACCGCACAACAAGATAAATGTAATGTTCTTCCTGACACATGACCTTCTCTTTCAATCTTTCCGTAAAAACAAAAGACAGTCTACTGATATGACAACATTCCTCTCAGGCATAGAGGACAAAATGACCCGGACACTGTGAAGCGACTATCAAAGAAATGAGAGTGAATTCACGACGGCAGCCACATTTTTCCCGCTGCTTGACAATCGGTTTGTAAGCCCAATGCCACGGAGAGCCACACCGCTCTCAAATCGCACACCGTACTCATGTAGACATAATTGCACGGAGAGAGTCAAAATGTTGCCAGAGAGGAAATATGCTGCATGCTACACAACAACACACAATGCGGGATTAGTGGGACGCGGGGAGGAATTAGAAAAGAAATGAAAATATGATTTCTTGTCATACTCTGGGCAAATAAATAGGGAGTTTGGGGACGGGAGGGGGTGTAAGGGATGAGTAGTTCTTTTGATGGACCATGCTGACTAGTCTCTGTCCTCTGCATGGGCCTTCCTTGTGAAAGATGGATTCTTTCCCGTCATCGTGGCGCAGGGGAGCAGGTGGGACCGAGGTGAGGAGGGACAGACGGACAGACGGATGGACGGGTGCGGCCGTTTAGTTGAAGCCGGTGTCGGTGTGGTAAGAGTAGTGGCCGTCTGACGTCAGCTGGGTGGTCTCTGTGGCTGTGGGCTGAAGCATGATGGGCTCGCCTCCCGCCTCTGCCGGAGACACCAGAAGAAGGGGCGTTGAAATGTTTGGGAACTTTCTTTTTAAACATAAAATTAACAAATACAAAATGTATCGTACAAAAAACTAAAACTAATATTAAAACAACAAAAAATCAAGTAAATCAAATATTTTTGGGGAAAAGTACAAAGTAACAAACCCTTCCCCTGCAAAAAACATTAAAAGACAAATTAAAATAACTGAAACTGTATTTTAAAAAGTCAATACAAAATGACAAGTAACTATAATGAAAAGCCCCAAAATATTATAAACCTGGTTTCAATGTGGTGCAGATCCCAACGATTGTGAATTGATGATCGTGTGCAAGTGAACACTGCCCTCTGCTGTCAACTTGCGGTAACTAAATGCTATATTAGTACTTTTCATTGTAAAATTGCAGAAACAACGCAGGCAGGCCTTAAAATGTGTGACTGCAGTGCCATTTTCCTTGCTGCAATTTGAAAGACAATCGACCGAAGATTATTGCTTTTATTTTTGCTGAAACACATCATGTTTAAACGAGTTTTTTTTTTGGACAATCATAGAATAATACATTGCATCATCTAGAAACTAGTCATTTCTAATGTGACTATTTTACAAACAATAATCATATTAAGTTACTTATCCTAGTCACTATGCGTTGCTATTGCGGGTAGAATGAGTCACATGGACCCCAGCTTGGCCCTAACTATTGGCAAGGGAAATGTGCAAATAATTGATGCTCATTATAATTGCCCTGGAAAAAACAAACTTGAATAAGCAGGTAATCAGGTAAAAAAAAAAAAAAAAAGACATCAGGGGTTGCAGGCTCTAGTTTACTATATACTGTAAAAGCCTACGAAAAAAGGTGACTAAACCGTAGGCCTCTTGCCACACAGCGAATAAAAAGTTAAAAGGTGCGCGTTGTTCTCACCTCTCTCGTCAGATTGCAACTGGGCTTCCAGGTCCTCCGGGGACACGTAAAAATCCTGTTCCTGGCCCTCCCGAGGCCGAGGTTTACATTTTCCGCAGCAGCAGTTGCAGCAGCAGCACAGGCAGCAGCAGAAGTAGCAACCAGTGGCCAGGCCGCAAAACACAAACAGCGCCTGCAAAAGAGTTCCAGTTTGATGGCCGGTGTGTACGCATGCACACAAAAGAAACGAAAAGAAAAAAAGAAAATGTTTGCTTTGTATCCGAGCTTACCTTTGCCCACCAGCTGGAAAGGACAAAATAAGTGTTGACGTTCTCCTCTCCAAACTGCTCAGCCACGTACAGTCCCAACGAACCGTATTTGTCGTAAATGTTGCGCTTCGTGGGATCATTGAGAATGGCGTGGGCATTGTTTATCTCCTTGAACTTATCTGCCGCTTCGGGATTGTCAGGATTCTTGTCAGGGTGAAACTTCAAAGCCAGTTTCCTGCAGGGAACACAACCACATCATACATCTATCCAAGTTGAAAACGATTGTTATTTTTTAATTTGCTCTCACCTGTAGGATCGCTTGATGTCATCATTCGTGGCAAGTTTTTCCACTCCAAGCACATGATAGAGAGACTCACCAGCAGTGGACAGAGAGCGCTGCCTCTGATGCTCAGCCATGATGCCTCACGTCCACAGGCTGGAAACACACGCAAGCAACTATATGTTGTAAATCATGTATCGTTATCCACGATATGGTCACATGCGAGCTGGATCCTGTCCCGGTTGACTTGAGGCAAGAGACAATAGACCAGTGATTCCCAGTCATTGAGCCATTAGAGACCATCAAGTGCACCATGGGAAATGATCCAATTATAATCCATTGATCTGAAAATAATAATTAACTACAAGTAATGTCTGTCTTAATGTCTATCCTTGTTCCACTTACAGTATGACAATATTTTACAGTTAGTAGGTAATAGATATGGTAAATTTTATGAGATAAAAAATGAGTCTAGACTACCATTTTTTTCCAGTGTACAGCAGATCATTTTGTGACATTCTCATTGGTGCAGGAGTTTTTAACTGTACATATAATTTGTATTGCAGACTCATGTAGTCATCTGCATGAGAATGCACCAAAAAACAGGAAGTCCTAAATTTCGAATCATTTCACACATTTCACAACCCAAACATACATTGCAATGTGTCTACGGAACTGTGGTTTACACAACTGCAGGTCAATGGTCAAGCCTTATTTGATAGTCTACCACCACTAGTTAGAATGACTTGTAATCCCACAACAACCACGAATTAGAATGAATTGTAATCCCTCAACAGGTGGTCAAGGCTAGACACAGCCACCTTAAATCGCACTTTAAACCGCTAAAGCACATTTCTACACGAGCTACCAATGACCACGAGGTCCAGGAACTAACAACTAACCAACAAGTAATCGATTATCTAATTATTTACATTATCCACTGTTTATCTGAATAACAATTTTGAGAAATGATATCGTCATTTTTCTATTCCATTTGCAGTATGAAGAAAAGACAAGCGCTACAGTCTTCACGATGCACTGCAGGCCATTTTAGGAGACGATAGTACTTGGGTAGAAAACTCTGGTTCAAATGATCAGATCATCAGCAAGGTCTGAAGAAGCTTGATACCGTTAGAGGGCTGTGATGGTAGGCTAGACCCTCTTTATAAGCCCAATAATGAAGACAGGGAGTGTTGCAAATCAAGTGAGTCAGGTGAGCAATTCAAATCAAATACAACAGATAATGGACCAAGACCAGACGTGAATTCAGGGCAGCAAAATACATCTGCCCTTGATGCAAGCATCGCAAGGTGCAAGTACCACCTAAGGTCACGAAGGGGGTGCATCAGTTATTTAAATATATGTATCATATTTATTTATTCATACATACAGTACATGACATGATATACTGCATTATGAAGTCAAAACTTTGGATATGGCCAACTTTGGTCGGTCTTGAAGACTTGTAGATGAATAATACTTTCCACAGTTGCTTAGTTACATCCTCTTGCCTTAGGCCTCTATCAATCACCTGTCCTGCACCAGACTGAAGACTTGTGTTACCAGATGCAGAAGTGGATTGTGCTTAACCCACATTATCCACCAACAAAATTCCAGCGAGCAAAATGTTGAGAGGCTAGCAATTTGAGGAAACCATGAGCCACAGTGGCTGGTGGGGAAAAAAAAGTTCATCCTCAAACCAAAGGCAAAACTAGGTTCTTCAGTGCAGTGGTCACCAAGCAGCTTGAGGAACATTTGATGCTGGCAGCGCAGATAGACTGGGATTTTTTTTTGTCTTTTTCATTTTTAGCTGAATATATAGACCCATACATTACAAAAGGTTTCCAAGTTTTCGAGATGAAATGGTGCTGACTGGAGGGCAGCAGCTGGCCCTGTTCTGTCTTGCGCTGCTCGGCCAAGCTCTGCAGAGTCAAAGGGGGCCAGTGGTGGATTTATGACACACTCCCGCAGTGCATTTCTTACAATCACTCGTCCACTCGCATTTGAACACGCTTCACTTGTCCCAACGGCCTCCTGGTCGGCGTTACTTCAACATAAAACAGACGACGGATTACGAAAAATAAGTAGTCATCTCGATACAAACGGCACAGGCCGCATTCAAGCAGCTTTGTCAAGACGGCAACAAAAACCCGACAGATTGCGATCAAAATGTCAACGAGTGGGATTAAACATCGCAAGGAATAATAATCTCCGCGCATCATCATCATCGTCATCAGCAGCAGCAGCATCCATGTTGGTTCATCCGGGCCTGCTGAGGATGCGAGGCACGGCCGTTGATTTTTCGAAGGGCGCGCGCCGTCGTGTTTTTGCAAAGGCAAAAAGGTCGAAACGGAAAGAAAGAAGACTCACCTTCTACGAAACCAAAGTGTGAGAAGGACAACCAGCAGTGGTCGGGTATCGACGAAGGAAGTACGGTCGGTGTCTCGTGACTATGGCTGCATCTCTACGCGGATTCTCAGTGAGTGTGTGTGGCTCCTATTCCAACCATGGACAGCTGCAGCAGAACGTTGGCCCCGCCCCTTACGTTGAACGACGTAACGTGCGCGCTCACGGTGAACGATGCAGGAGGCGGAAGCGTGCGCGTAGAGAGACGTGACAGTAACTGGACTGAAGTTTAACAGTAGTCTTAATACGCAACTCAACTTTATTCGTAGATCACTTAAAATGAACCTATAGAACTCACTTCGACAACTTTATGTCACGAAGATGCCACCATAAAATGACACTGTATTAACAACCTATAAATAGTCTTATCAAATAGGTGAGATTTTCCAGTGACTGACGGAGGATTAGGCTCCCCAAAGATCCAAGAATAGGCAAATTTACTAACATTCAAGGTTTCGCCTATTACTGTAATTATAATTATTATTATCAAAGTTAAAGAAAATAAAGCAAAGACGACAGAAGACGGGGAAAAAAAGAGAAATAGCTACCTAAGCTTGTTCCTGAATTGTTAACCAACAGGCCATCTGGGAAACTAAAATAAGAAATAATATGACAAAATGTAGTCATCACTAGTGTTTTCAGGTTAACGAATTTTTGAGTATGTCTTCAAACTAAATATTGTATAATTTCTTTTGGCCGATTATTTTCACCTATTTTATAGATATATTCGTAATTAATGTTGACATCATACTGAAAGCGTATATTTTTAATTTCTCTAATCAATTATTGTTGCTTGTGGTAACGTGTCAACAATGAATGTTTTTTTAACTGGAACTCCACACGTTGCCTTGCCTCGGCAACCGTGACGTCATAGTGTCCACCAATGGCTGAGCTCACGGGAATGACGTACGTTTCTATCGCGAGGATATCACATTAGCTTGTCTTATTAGCAGGCCGCCGGCGAAAGGTTCGTTTGGCACGCTCTTGTGCTTTACAGATGTTTTCCTTTCGGAGAAACTAACCACTTGACACCCCCTCGCGTCTACAAAAAAGGAAATAAACACCGGAGCTCGCGTTGGACGGTAGGTTCCCGGGTAAAAGCGAGCTCACTAGCCGGGCTGTCTACTGCCTGCCTTGGTTGAAGAAAAGAGGAAATGGATTTGTTTTGTGATCCGCGCTGGATGTTTACACTAGTTCAGCAATCGAAATCTCTCACCAACCTTCAAAATTCGTTTTATCTCGTCATCATTGCTCATTTGTTATTTTCCCACCCTTCTTATATCCAGCACGTAACATTTTTCTCCTCCGCTGTCTGTTCAGTGATGCTGTAGGTACTTGAAGCGGCCAAACTGTGTCAGTCTTGCTCCCGTCTCCCGGTTTGATGATGAGTTATGCTGAAAAACCTGAAGACATCACAAAAGACGAGTGGATGGACAAATTGAACAACGTGCACATTCAGAGAGCGGACATGAACCGGCTCATTATGAACTACCTGGTGACGGGTGAGGCTCCTCAAAACACGTTGGAGTGAAAGCACAAAACATCAGCAATATGTTTTACAAAGGTACTCTTACTTGTTTTCAAGAGGGATTCAAAGAGGCAGCAGAGAAGTTCCGGATGGAGTCTGGTATCGAGCCCAGTGTGGACTTGGACTCTCTGGATGAAAGGATAAAGATCCGAGAGATGATCCTGAAGGGACAGATCCAGAAAGCCATCGCACTCATCAACAGCCTTCACCCAGAGCTGCTGGACACCAACAGATACTTGTACTTTCACCTGCAGGTACATTTGCATGCAACACAATGACTAAGAGAAGCAGCCACTGCCGCCGAACTGCTGTTCACCGGTGACGTGCATCCAAAATTTCTGTCAGGCCTTCTTCTTCTACATGGCTAACTGGGAATCGAAATTTAGCTCAGACAAACTAAAATCTGAAATATTCTGGGATAACGGAAATGATGGTCCCAGGGTTTGGAGCCCAACCCTATTCAGTGTGTTTGTCTGTAATGAGAATGATGAGAAGAATGATTGTTTTTTTTTGCAAGGTCATACACAACCCAGCTTTATTTCATCACTCCTTTTATCACCTTCCTCTGGTGCAGCAGCAGCATTTGATCGAGCTCATCCGGCTAAGGGAGACGGAGTCGGCGCTGGAGTTTGCCCAGACGCAGTTGGCTGAACAGGGGGAAGAGAGCCGCGAGTGTCTCACGGAGATGGAGAGAACTCTCGCCCTGTTGGCCTTTGACAACCCAGAAGAGTCTCCCTTCGGGGACCTGCTCAATATGATGCAGCGGCAAAAGGTACTCACATTGGCTCCTTTGACCAAAAATGCTGCGTTGATCCACAACATTTACACATCACCAGATTTATCACAGTGAGAGTACACAGACAGTGATATGAGAATATTTGTTCCTGCACAGGTGTGGAGTGAGGTGAACCAAGCTGTACTGGACCACGAAAACAGGGAATCCACTCCTAAATTGGCCAAACTCCTCAAGTTACTGCTGTGGGCGCAGAACGAGTTGGACCAGAAGAAAGTGAAATACCCGAAAATGACTGACTTGAGTACGGGAACCATCGAGGACCCCAAGTGAACCCATCTGCAAAACCTTGCTGTCTTTTACGGGCCCCTTAATTTATGATCAACCGCGTGGCTGTTGCAACTGGATAGTGTGCTAAACTAGATTTTTGGTCAGGTTTCTTGGCTGAACTTGGTCATTTTGACTCTGTTGCATTCAAGCCATACAAGTTACCATGGAGATATGCAGTGGTGCCTTGAAATAAGAGTAACCCAGCAGAATTTTTTTTTTTTTTGCTTTGACTTGTTAGTAAAATTTGCAATGGGGGAAGATGAGTTGTCTTGAGGGTAGACACAACATGAATTAGTCTTATCTCAAGGCACCAGTGTATTTTTAAATGGCTGTTACTGTTTTCCGTGACATCTGATTTAAAACTTAATTTCAGCATTATAGAGCTTATTACGTTGTGTGGCTCACTATTGCTGCATTAATTGTTCCTAAAAAATAATGGAATCAATTTAAAAAACACGAATCTGGTCTTGACCTAGTTTCCATGGTAACATGTTGCTTGTTGTGTAAAAAGTCAGGGCTACGTTCAACCAGAATAGCCAAAAATGGCTTACCCTGCTATTTAGATTTGTGCAACAGCGTATATAATGTATGTGTAAAAAAAAAAACTATAATGCTCAATTTGTTTTTAATGTGTCATCAATAAGAGATGAGACTGTAAATTGCTGTACTATTTACAAAGTAACATTTAAATACAGACGCTGGGTTTTTAGACTAATGTTGATGTCAACAAATACAAGTTGCTATTTTATACATTTCTCAAAGGCCTTGAGTCTGTAGTATTTATTGTGTCAGTTGTCTGTATCGCTGGAAAGGGATTTGATTGGCGCGAAACTGGAATGAGCAGCCGGGTGAAAGTGTGAATGTTTAAACCAGGGACGTCTTTGGAACCATGGAACTAGTTTGACAAGCCCTGAATTAAACAGACGAGCAAAGATATTTTAGACTCAACCTGCGTGCGTGGAATCAAAATGTATTTATAAATATAGAAAGTCTAACTGAATATTTGTGACTCATTGTTTTAACTGTGTTTCCGTTGAATGTGATTTATGGAGAGTTTTGGTCATCTGTAACAATCAACTGTAACATTTCCACTCTATCAATTGTGCTCCGCCAACCCACTTCTCCTTATTTTTTTCTTTTTTAACTGCATGCACATGTCTTTTATTCAACACAGGCACTTGTGCTTTGTTTCTTTTGGTTTGGTTTGTTTACTTCTAAGGATGCCAGATTTGCTGCTAGTTGTCCACCCTTGAAGTTTTTGACCATGTTTTGTCTTTTGCAGAGACTTGCTCTGACATTTGCGAGACATCAGATGCTCGCGTCCCTTTTATTAATCGACATTTCTAAAAGCAGATTTGCAAATAAAAATAACTTTTGCGAAGTATTTCTTTCACTTTCTTTTGTTGTTGTCCTGGGCTTTCTTTTGTATTGTGCCTTTTTTTATGACAGTGGTATAACATGACAAGAATTCTGTCAAAATGCTGAGTTCGGTTGGAATAATCATTTCAACTTTTGGAACAAAAATGTTCTCTTCAGGTCACATTAATGTTAATTAATCACAAGTGAAGGCGAAATAGAAAGAAAACTCAATGTCATAATTCAAACATGCTCTACTCAGCAGAAGTGCAATCCCTGTTGTGTAAATTTTTGGAGCATTGAATCATCCCTTCATTTGATCACATGATTCACGCACACCCCTTACAACACACCCCTCTAAATACAGCTGATGTAACTCTTGAAAATACCTCAGAGGAAGTATATTTCAGGGCTTTTGTTCTAACACGTTTTACTTGTCTGGCTCCTCCATATGAGATCGGGTGACACGTCAGCGGGCTTGTTAGGGCGGCGGAGCAGAGACGCCACTATTCCCGAATGGCAGACAAACACATGACGGAAAATGGTGGGAACGATTTTGCCGCTTCTCTCTTGGATCATAATGACTGCGCTGGCAATAAGGCCTCGGACGAGCCGCACGATAAAAATCTGTGGACCAGGTGAGATGCGCTGTTCACTTGAATCTCTTCTGCATTTGTGAGCAGTGTTGCGACAGTTACCATGAAACAAAACTTTCATTTACAGATTGCTTCTTTTTAAAAGTACTTTAGTTACTCAACTCATAACTAAGAAACTGAAAGCTATTGACGTGAGGTTCATGAACCCTAACCCTAACCCTCCCTAAAAAAATATAAACCCCAAATATATTGTCAATTTTGATCTTCATTGAAATATGTTTTAAATCAGGGCCAAATTTAATTTGGGGATATTTCTCTTCGAAGCTTTTATCTTTCAAATAATTCCAATGTTTTAATTTTGAATTGTTATATTGTAAACTTTTTTTTTTTTAAAAGACTGCTTGTGATGTTTGAAATAAACTTCAACTTTACACACCACTCAACAATGTGACAAGAACATCAAATGAATATTTAAAAGGGAAGTAACTAAAACTGCTTTGAATTGGAAAATCATTATTTTTATGGAAAAGATTCAAGTGTATTGACTTGAAAAGAATCGAATCGTTCCACTTTAAAATATATTGAAAAGCATATCGAATCGCCTTATTGGAGAAATAAAGCTTTGTCAGCGGGTGCAGTATATGTGTGATAAAATACATTTCTTATTTTTTGTTTTGCCACTTAATTGGAAGTGCATTTTAAAGTGACATCTAAAAAGAAACTTTGTTTTTATTGATTATGGTCGGTAGTATAGTCTGATTACTTGAATGTAAAAGAACGGCGTTAGATTAGTCATGGAACGTGCACATTTTGGAGTGGAGCGTTAGCGTCATCACTGATGGTGAGATTTGCTGAAACTCCCAAAATGTGTTTGTTTGCCAACAACAGAGCAGAGGCCCACAGATGGATGCCAGTGTTGTTTGCGGGGACTTGCCTGGTCTACTGTGCCCGGATGACCATGCCTGTCTGTGCGGTGGCGATGGCAGCCACGTTCGGCTGGAACAAGATTGACACTGGCCTGGCCCTGGGTGGATTTTTCTGGGGCTACTCGTGCACGCAGATCCTGGGAGGTCATGCCAGTGACAAGTAAGTTTTTCTATTTGGCACACTTTGCAGGCTTCACACACTTTTGGGGTCCAAGGAATCCCTTCAAAGGTGCAACTAGTTTGGTAAGGTAACCTTGCCTCACCTGGTAAACCTCCGCCAAATTTTGCAGAGCGTGGCCCTCGTTTCCCGATGGTGGAGTTTATATTCCATCAAGATCCGTTTGCAAATTATGTCAGCATCATGTAGGAATGCTCCTGAAAGGTTAAGGAAACATTTGTTAAGGAAAACGCCTTGCTTTGAAAGTGAGCAAAATATACCCCATAGTGAACATTTCTTGTAGAATTAGGCTTGAAGCTGTGTAATGACACTCCCGGTTCAAATTTAATCTAAAAACCAAACATCAAATAACGAGACTTACAGAATGTGTATTTAAAACAAACACGTAGCTTAGGCTTTTGTCAACGAGCATAATGCTAATACTAGCACGTGATTGGAAATGTATATAACACATGAAATACAGCGGCTGATATTTGAGCACTAACAGTGCAGCAACAAATTTAGAAATTCAAAACTCAGCCACATATTCTTTCTACTCCACAATGAGCTTGAGAACCACTCAGTTTGAGCCTTTTTTTCCACCCTTGAAAAAGAGACATTGATCTCAAGTTTTTTTTTCTGGCTTAATTGAGGTTTTGATATATTTTGATGTCCCATTTTGTAGAATCGGAGGAGAGCGAGTCCTGTTCTTCTCAGCCATTTCATGGTCAGTGGTCACAGCCGCCACGCCCGCTATACGCCACCTTGGCTCTTACACCCTGGCTCTCATGACCATGGCCAGAGTCCTCATGGGAATATTACAAGGTAACCTGTTTGGATTGAAATGGAATGAGGGCCTGGAATTTGATAAAGTTTGGAATATTTTTTGTCTAAACTAAATCTAGGAGTGTTTAGGTCACATTTAATAAGTATTTCAATGCATGAGAATAATTAGTATCATAAGCAATAATTATTTATTGTGTATACCAGTAGATTTGGAAATAGATATAAATAACTTTTGGGAGCATTTCATAAGATAATAGAATGTTTCAATAACTATTTCAGTCGATTGTTTGATACCACGTTGTCTCAAACTGTGTATAAACAAATACAAACACCAAGTAATAATACCAATAGAATTTCACAGATCATTCTGAACAAAGACCTTTTTGTGTTTTTGACACGCAGACACATGATAATCCAGTCACAGTGTAGTACCTACTACTGACAAGGAAAATTGAATGTGTATTAATGTGTTTTTGTTTTGAAGTATTGGTGGCTGGGATCAGTATCCTTCATAAGTACTCGATACCTTGAAATAAGGCTGATACCAAGCCAATATCAATATCTGGCATCCTCAACCATAGATATGGAATGTTGTTAAGGCTCAATTCTGTGCTACACCTCTGTATGTGATGTAAATGTCCTTGGAATGTCCATTGCCGTATTCTAGGTGTATTCTTCCCATCTTTGGCCAGTCTGATCGCACAGCGTGCACCGGAAGGGGAGAAGAACTTCTTAAACAGCATCAATCAAAGCGGGAGCTCTCTTGGGTATGCAGCACATGTGCAAACATACAACATGTACATGTGTCAAGGCACAAGGTTTGTTCTTTGTAATGTTTTTGGATTGTGCTTTCAGAATATTGTTGGCAGGCTTGTTGGGCTCCATAATGCTGGACTGGTACGGTTGGGAAAGTGTATTCTACGCTGCTGGTTTTCTATCTGGATTCTGGGTGCTCCTTATGTGGCAGTGTTTTCTGAAAGGTGCCGTATTTATTACAGCGTCTATGATGATCAGTCGTACTATTGTTTTTTTTCTTGAAATTGTAGCTGTGACTCCAAAATGATTCATGCCATATTTTTGTGAAAGTTTTTGGACACACTGGTTTTTTTTTTTTTTCTTTACGCAGACATACAGTCAGCCACCTCCAAACGTATTGCAAAGGCTTTGTTTTTGTTGTATGCTGAAGACATTTGGGTTTGGATGAAGAGATGAATATGAAACAAACATTCATAAGTCCATCTTTTATTTCATGCTATTTACATTTATGTATGTTAAATAACTCGGGACAGAGCACCTTTTGTTTGAAGCCACCTGCTTTTCAAGAGAGCAGAAGTATTTGGACATGTTTAAAGATTAGATTGTGTTTGTTTTTGGCTTTGGGTTTCACCTGCTGTTAAGCAAACATGAAGCCCAGAGAGCTGTCTATAGAGAAGATGGAAACTCAATCTGAGCTATTACACCAACACTGCATGGGCATAGTCGCTAATACAACAATTTGAAATGGCCTGAAAAAAACAAAGTGCTGATGTACTGAGCAACACACATGACAGAAGCATTGTGAAAAGTGTCAAGAATCCAAAGGCCTGAAACAAAACAATTTAACCAGCAACATGTGACACCCGCCAAAATAAAATGAAGTCACCCAAACACCGCACTCTGTCCTGAGTTGTTCTAAATGTACAAATCATGATATGAAAGTTTGACTTCTGAACTTTTGTCTCCTATTCATCGTTTGATATGCAACCCAAATGTCTCCATGATACAACAAAAAGAAAGGAACTGACCTTTTGGAGGGGGCCGTTATTAGATGCCAACACAAATTTGAACGACACCAATGATGTGATCTTTTCAGGCAAAGTTTATCCAAAAGAGAAAGAAAGAAGCAAATACTCCCAATCAAAGAATTTTTCCTGTTCGCATCTGCTGAGCCTCTTGAGAAAGCCATGCGTCCGGTACGAAGGTCTGCTCTTTCGCCACATATCAAAAACTCAATATTTTTTTACAGTCTCTTGTTGCTCTCTCACAGGGCCATGGTCTTTGCTCACCTATGCACATGCGGCACTTCCTACACGTTACTCTCGTGGATGCCGACATACTTCAGCGATGAATATCCACACGCCACGGTACTTGTTGTCTCCTGGTGGGTCAGAAGGCGTCGACTCCGTTTGCGTCTGTGATCCTGATGGCACGTCGCCCCACTTTCCTTACAGACGTGGATGTACAATGTGTTCCCTTGGGCAGCTGTCATTCCAGTAGCTCTTTGCGGCGGATATCTCTCTGATTCGCTCATCAGCCAAGGATACAGTGTGGTGTTTGTGAGAAAGTCCATGCAGGTAAGCCTCCTTCATTTATGTTTCTCATGAGCTGCTTTAGATTATAGCCAGAACGTCGACATATTTGCATGCCTTTCAGTTCATCGCCATGGGTGTGTCCAGTGCTTTTGTCCTGCCACTGTCTTTCAAGTTGTCTTTTCCCATCGCCGTCATCTGCATTTCTGCTGCGATGGTTTCACTCTCCTTCACCAGCTGGTATGTGCCAGTTACCCACATTTTGAATATTGTGAGGGAAAGTTGTTTGTGGTCTCATGTGCAGCTTTCAAATGGAGTCACGCGATTCACTCATTCCCTATTCTGGGGATTTTTGGATAGTGAACTGTGATAGTTCCATAAAAATCCCCATGTAGTTATTAGGGAGGAGGGAATGAGTTAATAATTTAGAATGCAGCAACTGTGTTTGGAATTGTTTCAACAGAGGTGTGTAGACTTAATTGATGTATAATTTTCCTACGTGCTGAATCACGTTGTGTTCCACTAATGACTTCTCATGCGTTGCAGTGGTTCATCTGTGAATGTGCAGGATCTAACCCCTTCACGTGCTGGAGCCCTCTTTGGTGAGGTCATCCTTACAACATCTTGATAGACGTGCTGGCTCAGTAAACAGAATTATTTGGCAATATCTCTCAAACGCTGTGGGCATGTCAGATGACAGCACTGAAGTTGTGCTGCACTCAACTGTCATTCAAATAACACTGCAATGAGCTGGAAAAGTGGATGTGAATTGTCAAGCATCTTTCTTATCTTAATTTTTATAGGTCAAACTTAATAACAAAAATATCTCCGAAACCTGATGTGCTACAAAAAACTCAAGACAGTTTTGTAAATCAGCATCAAAATATACATTTTTTTCTCAAATGCAATTCACCCATTAAACTAGTAAAAAAATAACTGCTCTGAAAACGGATGAAAACTACCTAAATTAAAAATAAATCCAAAACAAACTGATAACATTCTATGTAATAAAGCAAATCATGAACTATTAAAACCCTGTTTTAAAGGGCAAATGAAATTTTGGGGTGTAGGCATTGCTGACTTAATTAACTAAAGAACAATGTAAACACTGTTAAGCGGCTGAAGAAGTTATTTGAATTATTTGTTTGTTTTTTTATGCTTTAGGTTTCATGAATATGCTCGGAGCTTTCACCGGTATGTATTATCAATGCATTTATTTTCATTTTGTTCATTTTTTTGTATGATAAAGGGATGGATATTTCAAGAAAATGTTTCTTTTTAATCTGATTAATAAATGAATCAGAATGAGTGATTGACAAATCAATTGGATTTTGAAATCATCAATAGTGAGCATCTCAAATTCTTCAAATGGACATTCTATGTAATTGTTATTCCTCTGTTTTTTTAAGTACAACTATATTCAGTGGTATTTTTTTTTAATTTTCGAAACTCGTATCTCTGTAAAATTGTGCTCATGTGATTTGAAGTACTCAAGTGCGTCATATGTGCTGCCCAGGTGTGCTGATGGTGTCACTGTCAGGCTACATGATTGAAGTGACCCAGTCGTGGGCATCGGTGTTCACGCTCATCTCCTTTGTCCACTGTGTCGGCCTTGCTGTCTTTCTCTACTTTGGAGATGCCCAACGCGTTGACCTTAAAGACTCAAACTCCTTTGCTCTCATTTGAAATGTTGCCCATATGGTTATCAAACCTTCATTTTTACATTTTACTCATTCAGTTGTGGTCTATATCAAGCAAAGCTTATGTCTGAATTCCTCGTCATCATAGCATCACAGGCTCCTCCTTTCCACCTGTTCTGAGGAGCGGCTCAGAGCAGTCCGTTTTGGTGCGGTCTATTTAAATGCAAATGAGATGTTTCCGGACATATTTGTAGTTTTTTTAGCCAAGGAAGTTTTCTTGCGCTGCAAATCTTTTGATTGATCAAAACATGTCAACAGCAGAAGACTTGTCCATACAACCATACAGAGCACGTAACAAAATAAATCCCCTCACAATATTTATGAACACATCTTGTAAGCAAGCATTGCAAGTTAAGTTAAAAAGTAAGCTTATGCTAGCGTTACGGAGAAGTTAGAAGTTAGCGAATAGTGTGTGTGTGTGTGTGTGTGTGTGTGTGTGTGTGTGTGTGTGTGTGTGTGTGTGTGTGTGTGTGTTTGTGTGAATGACAGTAAAACATCTTGGATGATTAAAAATCAAATTAAAAAAATGTGTTATTGTTTTGTTTGCCATTCTGTAATGTGGTACGAAATGTCTAAAATATGTACATATTTGTAAATAACCAGAGCCGTAGTCACTGTAGTAGCCTGATGCATGGGACAGTCATGCAACAACAACAAAAATGCATGTAATTATTGTACTAAGTTCATTTTGTTTTTCCTTTTTTAATCACTTCACTGGTTTCTTTTATATCAAACAAATTGTTTTAGGTTCTTTACCTGACATGTTTCGGTGGTTTCTTCCGCCTTCATCAGTGTGTCACAGGTGTGATAGTGACGCGTCTTTATCAGCTAATGGATGAAGGCGTGGCTCACCTGTCAGATTTGACAGGTGAGTCACGCCCTCTGCTGTCCATTCACCTCTCCAGAATGCTGTTCCAGGTTGTAGAGAGCAAAATTGCATGTAATGTAATAAAATGAGATAAATAAAAATATCGTATGGGACTATCGTAATAGTCATAAAATCAGCAAATAAAATTTGTGAAATTGATTTAGAATGACATAATACAATGGTTTCACACTAATCCAATGAGCTCTGTCTTGAAGATCTCCAATATATGAAGCAAAGTACTGTTTGTAGGGTATTATGAATAATTGCCACACAACACCCGCCCCATGCATTTCATGTGCCCCCAGAAATGTATTGTTGGGTGGGCAGAAAATGAGCAAGCGTAAAAAAAAAGAAACTGAGCCACGTTGACACATCCAAAATGGCGGCAAGATTGTCGTACACTTCTGCGCTTCAAGTTGAATCTATTTAATCCCCCCTCTATTCTTTCCGCCACAGCTTTCCCACAGCAAATCCACTTTTTCAGCACCACGGTCAGCGCACCACGGAGCCGCAGGACGAGCTGGGACGCCCGGGTCACGCACGTCCCAGCCCGGCGGCTGACCACCGAATTCCACCCGTAGTGCGCGTCCTGAGTCAGGGGAGAAGAGAAGTATTTCATGAGCTGCATTCCAGACAATGGAGTCCCAATATGTCAGGAGGCCAACGGAATCGTCCGCGGCAACCTGGGCCTTCCAGCCAGCCAGCTTGCGGCTTTGTGCAATTCAAACGCAGAACTGCAGACGACATGGGCAATTCGGGCCTGAAAACCTTCCTCGTTTGTTCCGGTGTGTTTGTGCAAATAGATGCCTCTCCTTGTGTTCACGGTGGACCTTGATTGCACACGAGAACGATTAAGGCACGCGGTGAATGCCAAGAGAGGAATCAGTGGGCAACCCTGCATCCGGAAGGATGGACCAACAAATTCAGCACATTCAGATACATATGGCGTCCTCCATAAATGGAGGACATTTTCTAGGAGCGTGCTCTAAGGATGTTTGGATCTTGAATAGAAATCGCGTTTACAGTTGTAAATTTGAGGATTGCATTGTCTTTTATTGAATCATTACAATTTTTTAAAAATGGACTGCCTCCCTCACAATGTTTAGTGTATTTGCATTATTAAATATCTTTGATTTAAATGTGATGCAATTTTCTGTCATGTTTGTCCATGTTACAATAGTGAATATTGAAAATTAATAATTGAATCAAAATTACATTATCTGCCAGAAAAATCTCAATTCTGCTTTTTTTTGACTACGTTCAGCCCTAACTGCAGTTGCTCTACAAATAAAAACAAGGCACGCCAGATAAGTATATCTTTAATAATGAATATGATCAAATATAAGAATGTGATAGTGACCTCTGATAATGACATTTAATTCAGGGGTGACATTAAACTTTTTTTGCATACTTTTTCAATAATCCAATACTGTTATATAGCTCTGGTCGCACCACAGTCATTCTCCCTCTCTTTACTTCCACACTCATGCGCGCACACACACAGACAACACTGCAAGTTATTTTTAAAAAAAGACAAAGAAAGAAACATAACATCACAATAAACATATAGCATATAAGCTAGCCTCTGGGTTTCCATACACGTACAATAAATCAGTTAAGTATAATGCTACAGTTAAACATTTGAGGCGTTTGCAGTTAGAAATGCCAGTACATTAAAGCTTATATTATCTGATGGCGGAGGGCGAGGGGAAAGGTCACAGCAATGGAACTGATGCCAGTATTAATAACTAGTAAGTCGATAAAGAACGAGAAACCAAACCAAGTGACAGTTTTAAAAGCATTACATGCTACATCTCCAGATTTTGACGAGACGCAAAAAGAAAACTACCAAAACGGGACATCGATCCATCGGTTACGTTCACCTTTGAATAAGAAAGAGAGGGACCACCTTGAGATGCACAAATTCCCTGAATCGCCGTGACAAATCAAATCACCCCCAATCTGTTCGTTTGTGCTGAAAAGAAGCGTTTTAAGGCTCTGCGCTGGAGATTTACATGCGTTCTCCACCTCAATGCTCCATTTCATATTAGCCGCCGCATCCTTCCAGACTATTTCTTTAACTTTATAGATTTGCGCTGCGCACGTTCCTAAAGCAAAGGTGAGAAAAATGTTTTGTCATAATACTAAACACAAGTGAGCACACGCGCACACAGAGCAGACTTTAGTGTTGTTCACTCGCGAGATTCACCAACACAAGCACTTCACATTTGTCCAAACTCACAAACCACAAAGTGAACAGTCACTGAATATCAGCAGCGTGTTGTCATGAGATTTTAGAAACCAGACGTGCACGTGTTACTTATTCCATAAATGATGCAAGTTCTGGCAGCAAAAAGCACCCCCCCCCCCCAAACAAAAACACAGAAAGTATGTAACACTGAAGAAACTTCAAGCTTCACACTTCCTAAAAAGGGTTTAGGACACGGGGGCAGGGCGGCCAAAGTGGGCCAAAATTAAATAGAAAATATATCACGTGTCTCCTTGTTTGTTTTCTGTTAAATGGGAATTTCATTTGAGTGTCCATCCCAGCAGGACTTGCCACGGAGCGTTCCACCAGGGGGCGCTGTTTACTTCTGACGATCCTGCAAGGAGAGCAAAAGGCGGCTTTGTCGCGATTACACAGTGGCATGACACACCAAATATTGCTTGCAACTACAAGTACAACAGTTATTTGGGAAACTGAAAGTTTCGAATACTTTTTTGATGTCAAACACATTTTCAGCCTTACAACACAAACTGTTCTGATTCTGTAGTCCTCCATGAAGGCAGATCAACAATGTTGAATCAAAGCAAAATATTTGCCATCATCTGGTTTTACTTTGGGTGACGACATCAAAAAATAATTGGCATTTTAATCAAGTCAAATAATCATGACTTGCAGGAATTGACTTGATTTTTGTACTCATTTTTCATGACATGAACTCAAAGATTTCTGACTTTGTGATTGCAGAGGCCTGAAATATTGTTTTCAAATCTGTCCAAATGTGAGCATTTCTTGCATTCACTTAAGGACTAATTCACTTAATATCTTAAAGTAAAATATAAAATATTTTCAAAATAATAGCCAATGTACGAGCCTTAGCGTACAGCGCCGCATTCGGCATATTAGCGCTCTAAGTCGTCGCCTGCATCGAAACACCATTGCAAGCTATGTAAGCAACGTTTGTTTTGAATATAGTTCATGTAGTATTCTCTTTTCTTCTCTGTCTTTTATGGTTTACTTAGAGAGTTGCTGATCTAAATCTTGGCGTCACGTCTTGCACATGGGCGCTTGTGACAAATATTTTTGGGTGACAAAAATAAATGATCTACAAATGTTTCTTTGTAGTGACAAATGCATTTGGCAAACTAAAAACATATCGTGATTTAACTTGAAACAAAGTAGTCCTTATTTGCCAAAGTCACAGAGAGCCACACAAGAAGGATGAAAGAACCAAATGAAGCCCTTGAGCTAGTTGTTTATCAACAAAGGCATTTGTATTGGAAAAATTTGTCTCTGCTGAAAAGAAAATCCCAGATTTCTATGCCAAGATGACTATTTTGCACCTACTATGAATACGTATATGTGAGTAGTAGACATAGCTATTATAGTTTGGTTGTTGGTTGTCAAGAATTCCAAATGGATACGGAAATGTCAAACTATCGGTCATTCTCAAGTGTAAATGACATGGATTCATAGCAATGTTCAACTTGCACTCAGATTATGTATGATTTGCAACAGTAGTCAATAAATGATCATATTTTCCAAATGTATACAAAAAAGAGAAAAATGTAGAATTATTATTATCTTATCTAGCTACATAAACATTGACAAAAAAATATTTAAAAAAAAGTTGTTAATTGCACAAATATTTTTTTCTTCCGCAGGTTACAAAGACTTTTGCTGACGTTTTACGGGGGACTGAAATGGATGAATTGGGATGCAGCGGACGCAACACTGACCTTTTTCACCACTTCCTCCTCCTCCTGCTTCCTCTCATAGTGGGAAAAGTCATCAAAGATGGAGGTGGTGTGTTTGTAGGTGGCAATGATCTTGAGCACCTGCTTGGCCTTCTCCAGAGGGACCTCTTGAGTGTCGCGAGAGTTGGTGACCGGCTTGTTGTCGTTGTTCTCCAGGCGGATGTGGCGCAACTGGCTATTGGGCACGTCTTTAACAAACAACCAGTTCACGTCAAACTTGCCCTTCCACTTGTCCTGCGCCCAAACGCCGGCGCTGGTGCCGTAGTCCACGGGCGAGCGCATTTCCGCCACGCCGCAGAAATGGCCGCTGCCGTTGACGCTGAACAACAAATACACAGGACCTTTAGAGTTCATGGTCCTGAAGGCCAAGTCCAAGCGTTTGTTGCCGTGCTCCGTGCTGCACCAGATGGAGTACTTGATAGAGCGATGGATGTCGTCTTCCGAGTAGCTCTTGATGATGAACACGCGGCCATTTTTCAGGTTCCACTCAAAATCCTTCGGGTTGTAACTGTGGGCCGCGCGCAGCTTCTCCAGCACCGGGTGTGATTCGGAGCCCGGTTCGGGTCCCCCGCAGCCGCCGCAGCCATTACCGACCCCGCCGCTGGACGAACCGCTGCTGTCCAAGCTCCCGCCGCCATAGCATAAGTTGCGATTGCGAGGGGCCACCCAGCGGGTCTGTGGCGCCGGAGCCGAGTTGTGGTTCTGGTAGGACTGCATCGGGGGAGGAGGGGGACCCGGCATGGTCATCTGCTGGACCAGAGACTGGGCCGACTGGAGCGACTGCTGCAGGGGGGGTAGGAGGCTGCCGGGGTGAGAATGAAGTGGCTGCGGCTGGTGCTGCTGTTGGTGGTGGTGGTGGTGATGGTGCTGCAAAGGAGCGGCCATCTTTGTGACGGAAACTTTATTATCCCACGTGTCAATGTCCACCATGTTGTGTTTGACCGGCGCCGGGGGGAGCGGGCCGCCACCGATGGGCGCGCCGAGTTTGTTTTTGGTCTTTTGTTGCTGCAATTTGGCGGGTTTACTCGCGATGGCGGCCCACGACGTGGGTTTTGGGGGCGGCATGCCCACCGTGCCCCCGTTGCCCGCGGCAACGACAACGCCGCCGCCGCCAATCACCGAGCCGGCCGTCTTAACGCCCGAGCCCCCGGCCGTCACATCCCCGCCGATTTTAAGGCTCAGCATACCCTGCTCCAGGTTGTTCATACCCGGGGCCTTACTGAGGGTGTCGCTATGGAACCCCGTCTGGCCATCTGGGACTAAAGTGCCTCCCAAGGAGCTGGGCGGGTAGCTGTAACTTCCCCCGTAGGCTGAGCTCTGGGTCTGCTGGCCCTGAGAACCGCTGGTGCCCCAGGCGGAGAAGGCCGGGTTCTCTGGGAAAAAGTTAAACCTGTGCGGATAAATGCTGCTGCTGAGTCCCCCTGGCTGGCCAAACACCGTATCGTGCATGAAGTGGTGGTCCCCGTTGCTGAGGGGCGCATAGGGCGTCAGGTAGGGGATAGGTGGGTCACCACCTGTGGACCACGGAGCCTCACTGAGGGGGTAGGGGAACCCAATGGAGGGGGCATAGTAGCTGGACAAGTAAGGGTCGGTCATGGACTGATAGCTGTTATTCTGCAGACAGTAACAAAATTACAAGTCATAAACAACAAGATGGAGGAAACTTGGCTCGGTTCAGCAGTTTGGACTGAAGTTTGTGCACACTTCATCTAAAATAAATATCAGTGGTCTCACAATGCAAGCGACCCACCTGGTTGGATTGGCCAGTGAGATAGGGCTCAAAGTCATTATCGTGGACCGTGTCCTTCTGGTGCAGAGAGCCGTTCTGCACTGACACTGGAAAGCCTGCAATAAGATACAAATTCTGTCAAAAACATGCACGGCAGAGTGCAGTGGATATTACTGCTCACAGAGGACAACAAATTGAATACTGAGGGAATTTCTTTCCCATAAGACTATATTCATCCGTGTGCCGACATCAGGAAGAATCATCAGCTGTGAGAGATTTTTTTTTTTTATGTACTTGAAGCACCACGCACTGCTTGGCAACCTAGTCAACTCTCAATTTACAGCGTCTCCTAAACGTTCTTCTAATTCAATAGCTTTTGTTGGATTTGTTAAAAAGTACATGCAAAAACACAAGCGAAGCCACGCTTTGGTTCTGCTTGCACGCACTTGTTGGTTATGCGGGTTCTTCTTCAAGTAGGCACCAGGCAGTCAAGCCCTTGATGACTCAAGTTTGCTCAATTGTGATGTGATTTGTGATGTTATTTGAAGCAACGGTGGCATTTTCAGCTTGAGTATAGCATCATTATTCTGGGACGAGGCTCATTCATTTCTTACCTTTGCTGGCATCTTGTCCTTTCGAGATCTTAGTAGAATGGATGCATGTGAGGGAGGAAGAGAAGAGAGTGAATGAAGCGTCACGTGATCGTGCAAACCTGACAGTATCGTACCTGGGCTTCTGAAACAATAACAATAACAACAACCATCCATGATTCTATCATTATCAGAAAGCTACTGGGAACTGTTGTCCGAGCAAGCCTTGATTACAAGCAGTTATCTAGCCTTAGTTAACCGTTAACTCAGTCGGAGTTGTGTACATCTGCCACATGCATGCTTGAACATATTCTTGCTGCTAACCTGCGGGTCAATGCTGGCGGCGGACATCATGGATCGTCCAGCTGTTGTTGTGTTTGGAACCCCCCCTCCCCGGACAATTTGTGCAGTGAGAGAGTAGCCTTTTTGGTGGTGATGCTCGGATGTCAATTTGCTACAGTAGTAGTTAGCCAGCGTCCCTGTTCGACTTGTAGTACTTGTGGTGCTTGTAGCAGCAGCGGCAGCAGCCCCAGCGGCGGCAGCAGCAGCAAGCGCGGAGAAGCGGCCTCGCTTTTTTTGTCGTCGTCGTCTTTCGCTACTGACAGTCCAAAACAGGCAGTCCTGTCAATAGCAAGCATAAATATAAATATTTTTTTAGCCAACCGTAGCCACCGTCACATTAAGAGTGGAGGCGAGCTGCCTCGGCGGTGGCCCTGCTAGTGCTAACTTAGCTGAACGGCGAGCTTCCTTCCACCGGGTCTGTTAGCCGGAAGTGACGCAGCTTACGTAAACGACGCTTCTCTCGCAACCGAGCGATGTAGTACATTTGCTAGTGCCGTTACTACTAAACCCGTCTTCCTATTACTTTGACCAAAAGTAGCCAAAACTTTAATATCATGTCACTGGATCACTGTTGACATGCATTTTCCCTGGTGTCTTTGCCCTCCTGCCTTTCCTCTTGACTTCCGAGTGAAGGAAGGCATTTATCTTATAGAGTTAAAGCTTTTAACGTTTTGTTGTTTGTTTTGTGAGTTTCTGTTACATTTGCAAATGTTAATGCACTTGTAATACTAAGAATATTTTCAGGCGTACATGGTGTAAGATAGTGTGATAATCGCACTTCAAGTGGTACACGGGCTCCCTCTCGTGGTACATAAAAGAATCAATGCCAAACTACTACTTTTTACTGCAATTTGAATTTACTCTTTTAAGTAGTGTTTGTTTTAAAAGTTTAATCAACGACAACACATTTGATAAGTCTAGTTCAGGAATATATGTATGTATAATTTTTCTCTCAGAAGATTACGATTTAGATCTAAAAAAAATATTCGAATTTTATATATCTTGAAAATATTCAACATTTTTCCTAAAAACATATATGACTCTCAAAATAGCATCCTTTGCCGAGGGTTGTATTACATTGGCAGCGTGGTTTTAAAAGCAAGCTGAAGCACTTTTTGAAAGATGGGGTTTTTGTTACCCGTTTGGAAAGGTTGGAGGCAGCAACAGCGTCGGCCCTCCTCTGATAGGTTGGTTGCCTTCTCTGCAATTGTCAGAAGACACCACTAGGTGGCAACAACAGCAGAACATGCGGGTGGAGGGGAAAACGTGTGACTACTACAAAACGAAACAAGGAGAAGGTTTATGCAATATGTACTGTATAGTATACCATTATTATTATTTTTTGTATCGTAATATGACTACTATAGTCAACAAAATATAGAACTTTTATTTCGAAACACAACTTATTTGAATCAAAACCATATTTTGGGGGATTATAATTTTTTCTTACAAATGTGCAACTTTATTCTTTTAATATGTGACGCATAAAAATAAATGTATTTTATTTTTGTAATGACATAAAATACACCAATTCTAATAAAGCATTTGGTAAATAATTCAATGAAATAAATAATTAACCGTTCCAAGCGATCAGTGTATATTGTCGTAACAATTGTAGCTGTTTTTGGATTTGGGGAGTCATGGCGCGTCAGGAGCAACAAAATCATGTGCATGATACTCAAACATCGACTGAAATTTGAGATTTATCATCTTTTTTCAGGAGTATATTTTCATGAGCTCATTATATAGCTTGTTTAATATTAAACTACATAGTTTAATACCGAGTAGGGTGGATAGCAGCGTTAACAAGAGGCACCATCAGAGGCGCAATTCCCCCTCTGTCGCTAGATGGCGTCAGAAGGGAACGACACACGAGATCCGGTAGTCTCCTGCAAACTGTGCCTGCTGTGTCACATGGAAGCTCAGTAGCCCAGAGGACGCGACGCGAGTGGTGATGATGGCGGGGGCTTGAGGGACGTCGGAGGCGAATGCGCGTGGAGATTCTGTAGCTCTGCCCAGGCGACCCCTACCCACTCTTTACCTACCCCAACACCAACTGGCTGTGAAGCAAGAGCCCGCTGTTACCGGGGGTCAGCGGGCAACACACACAAAAAAAAGGATGCCAAATGCAATGCGGTGCATTGGTGCTGCGTGAAGAGCCAACGGCCACGGAGGGACGGAGGGATGCTCGTTGCGTCGCATGCACCTTGATCGATTATGCTGGCTGGAGGGCGGTTGCTGGTCCGACGAGCTGAACCCAAAGGACGGGCTCATGGTGCGCTTTTCCGAACCTCGGAGCTGAGTGAGTAGACGCGATGGTTTAGCGCAATGCCTGAAGGGTGTGTGCGCGCGTGCGTGTGTACGTGTGCGTGTGTGAAGTGGGGTGGGTGTGGGGGGCGTCATGTGTTCTTAACGTCGGACTACATAACGCATGCATTATTAATGCGGACGTGTTGTTCCATGTTTCGCGTTTTCTTTTGTGCTCAAGTCTCCCCACGTCCACGCTGGTCACGCGTTTAAGGCGCGGACACGTGTGCAGAACCCCCTCCCTCCGTCCCCTGTGCTGCATTAGCTACCCCCACCACCCCAAAAGGGGGTTAACGCAGATACCTCCAATGTCACATTTCCATGCGCAGAGGGATAATTAAGGTTTCTGTTTGCAAACCCATCCGACGCCCCTCAGGGGATGCTGCTGGGTGGGTTGGGGGAGGTGGCGGGGGTCTTTGAGTTGTCCTGCTGACCTCAGGGACATCCTCTCCTTTTGATGTGATCTTAAAGCGGGGACGTGAGGACTTGCATCATTTCGTTGCCATTCCGCTTTCTGGCTGCTTTTGTAACCTGTTGTCACCCGCTCGCTTCCTTCTTTTCGCACTAGGAGCCAAGAGGCAGCCAATGACGGATGCCCGCTGTGGCTGCTATCACAAAGCGCATCTAGTCGAGCGCAAGCACACGAGAAAAAGGGATGAGGAGAAAGGGAAGAACGTGAGGTTATCCGTCAGGGCCTGGCACTTTTGAAAGCTTCAATGACCAGATTAAAAGAAAAAACATAATATATGTATAATGGAAGGTTGTCGTTTGGCGCGACAGCATAAAGGGAAAGATGAGCTTCCCCTCTTCCACTTCAGGGTTCTTCCTCACGGGGCGCACGGTTAATCGTTTTTGCAAGCCAACATTTGACCTAATTCACATCCTCACACAATAGAATCCCCCAACACACGCGCAAGCGCGCGCGCGCTCAGTTATTTGTGTCACGCAGACGCTGAGGTTTTCGCTCCGCCATGTGTGAACTCCCAGGTGGTTGATCAAAACCTGAGCAGATTGGCAGGCCGCTGGCTACAGGCAGCTCGTGTTATTAATAATGGACACGCATATAGATGCAGCACATGTTCCTAGAAACGTAAAAAAAAACCTCCAGTATTGGTGGGTTAAATAACCCCCCCTCACATTCTATTTTTGTAAGGATTAGCCTACACCTTAATTCTCTGTTGACTTTGTGGCCGCTCTCATGCATGTGCTCGCGATCAGAAAAGAGGCGAATTGCCAATAAAATCGGGCTACATGCTTGACTGCATTTCATTAACCAGTTCAACAGGTGATCTGACCTGAACACATTACAACTGGTGTTATCCAATAATCAATAGTTGATTATTCTGATATTTATTCTGTCAAATAATAAAACAAAAAATAAATGTGCAAAATTATTTTCCCCTGATTAGTGTTTAGGCTAGAAATGTATTATTTTTGTTTATTTGGCATTATTTGATGGTTAAAAAGAAATTGATCAATATCACACGAGGTATAGTTTAAATTTTAACACCACTTATTCAACTGTTGCCAGTAAATCTAGGTGGTAGGAAATAAAAAATAAATAAATAAATAAAAAAACCTACATTTCTTTCTATATAAATTTAAAATGTCCGACTGTATTTGAATGCACCTCACGTCTCATGTGAGCATTGTGAGACGTCAATATTTACGTTTCGGTGCTGCGAACTGCCATATCATACAATAGCATAATTAAATTGTGCTTTACTTCCGAAATTGAATAAGATTTAAAATGATTTGTTTATTTGTGTTGATGTTCGTAGCAATTACAGTATATGATGGCACTAAAATGTGATAAAGCAAGCCTAAATGTCAAAACACAAGCCAAGCTAGAAGTCAAAATAAAAGCCTACCAAGGCTATTAAATTGGCATCAAAGTATTCTGTAAACTTTAAAGTTATCCCCTAAGGTGGCTTCCGTCCGTCCGTCCGTCCGTCCGTCCGTCCGTCCGTCCGTCCGTCCGTCCATCCATCCATCCATCCATCCATCCATCCATCCATCCATCCATCCATCCATCCATCCATCCATCCATCCATCCATCATGAATCAGAGGTCTGCTTTTTTTGGGGGGGGATAAAGCTACAAATTTGGCATATTTTTCGACAAACCAATGACTGAATTATAATCAAATAATAGGAAAAATTTTACCTTAATCGATACAAGAAATAATCATTATTTGCAGCCGTAGTGTGTATATGACCTGTAACTGGCATTAAATTTCTATTTCCAATCGGATTAATTGAGGAAATAATTGATGGAATAATTGTTTCTAATGATAGTTGCAACAATATTTTAACTTAATGTCTCTAAATGATTAATCGGTGATTAAAATAGCAGTTTAATAATTCGATTAGCTGTTGAGAAATCGTTGCATGTGTGGAACACTTGAGCCTCGCTGTTGTGACATTTGGAGGTCTGATGTTGCACATGAATGACGCTGTAGTCTCGAGGAGGCAGCCCGGCGTTTTTTCCTCACTCTCATCCAATTGATTGGCTCCCGGCCCTGAGATTAGACTGCAGTGCTGAGGCGTCACTCTGGCTCAGCACCGCAGGCAGGTGCAGGAGGGGTGGGGGTGCTGGGAGGCGTCATGGATGGGCGGGGAGCGGCGGACGTGGCCAGGGAAGAAAGGTGCTCTTGTTGTCCTCCGCGTTGGAGCGTCTTCAAATACCTGACGACTCCCACGCCTATTGTAATCGTGCCCCCCCCCCCGCGGCTCTCCTACTTTTATCTCTACCCACACCTTCCCCTTTCTTCTCACACATTACCCTCAACTCTGCCGGGCCTTTTAGTCACTTCACAAAATAGATAACGACAGCCGGGCTGCTATGATTGTTCCTTGGGTGACCAGAAGCCTTGTTGTGAGTTTCCAATCAACAAGTGCAGGGTGCATTTTTTTTTCTTGCATGCATATCCATCTCTAGAAATATAAATTTATACTGTGGTGCCTTGACGTGCAAGTGATCCACCTTTTTTTGTGCTTGGACAATGATTTGATACAAACATGTATGGTGGCAGTGTACTCAGCTCACTTGACAACAAGCACCATTTTGACTTAATTGCTAGAGGAAAAATTATTATATGGTCAGTACATCGCAGATTTTCACCTATTGCAGGCTGATTTTGGAACAGAGCACAGTGATACACAGAGATTGATTGTGTGTTAACTGAAGCAGCACACTCTACCTTGTGATCGCAGATCCCCGAGAGAGCGTGGCCCTTGCCTGTGTGCATGAGCGTGAGGCCAAGAGTGTGAGTGTGAGCGCGTGTGAGAACAAGTGAGCGCCAGCGCTCCCACATGGCCTCCATGCAGGACGGGCTGAACTTCACGGCTCCTCCCTATGGCAAGGTCCTGCTGCTGGGTGCCATCGCTGCCGCCTCAGCCTTCGTAGTCACCATCCTCATCGTGGTACTCTGCGTGGGCTGCCAGAGGTACGGTTATGTGGAACGCTACATGGCAGACGAGGTGGGGGACTGTCACGTTTAAGTCAGAACATTTTGCAGGCAGTGGCGGCTAGTCAATAGCGGGAGCTAAGGCACCACCCCATCACACATTGTCATCGCCATATTGATTGACATTCATATGTGTAAAGAACTAGCTCCTGTGCTTATTGTTATGTTTGGGATAGTTCATGCCAGAAGATGTGGGCCATCTGGCTCCTTCACATTTGACTTGGGGATTTGACCAGGCGGATACTTCTTCAAGAAAACGTGAGGCAAAACATTGGTGATGTTTTTCATTGCTCCATTTTAAAGAGACCAAAGGTCAGGACCAATGCGCTCAAGAAAACAGATGTAAATTCTCTACACTTTGTGAGCAGAGCAAGAGACACATAAAAAGCGACAGATCCAAGAGGAAGACTCTTGTTGAATGATGTCAAGCTCACTGTAAATCCCCTGTCTATGAATTGCTAATCTTCTTTATGGAAAACGGAACTCATTCCTGGTCTGATTCTTCACTCCCTCCAAGAGCTTATCAACAAAAGAACCGTTAAACGGACAGGTTGGACTGACTGTTATGACAAAAACATGATTTTATTTTTTGTAAATGACACAGACCAATTAAGTCATATGATTCAAGTCCCCCACCTCTGCTAGTATGTTTTGCTATTGTGTACTCTGATGTATGCTCATAATCAGTACACATACACTTGGAAGAGGTACTCATGATTGACCACTGACCTTTACTTATTGTTACGTAATAATTTGCAATTAATAACCGCAACCACACGCAATAGAAACAAACACAAACATTTGTCTGACATTTGTCAAACAATTATGAATCACGTCATAGAGTTTGTAAACACGTGTGACTTGTATTCACCACAGGAAGGGAAAGACACACAATGTCCCCAGTGAAGGTGGGAAACACCGTCTCATGGACATGGTAGGCATCCTGGTTTGGATGAAGCACCTCTATAGACCTTTTCAGCATGATGTACAGTACAATTATTATTTTTAAGTTATTGAAAAAATAATGCTTGAACCTTTTGGGGTGCATCTGGCGGCGGAACTCCAAACACAACAAATTGGTGTCATCGTTTTCAGTTTAAGTCAGCGGTAGTCAATCACCAAGAAGTATATAGCCTGGCTTCTACTGTTTACAAACATTATGAAAAGGTCTATTCCCCAGAGAAACATATCATTCACGTCTTTCATCTTGATTACTGTAGTCTTTAACAGGCCCTTGTGTGTGTGTGCGTGCGTGCTTGCGTGTCATCAGGGTATACTCAGGCAGTCCAAGCTACGGTCCATCAGTAAATCAGACACCGAGATGAACAAGATGAACTGCAATGGCAAAAGTAAGTAAGTCTTTCACTCGCTACATTTTTTTCCCTCTCCTTTGAGTTGTGCGGTCATTGGGTGACAGATTTTTAAATAGCGTCCAAAGAATTTGCGTTGTTCCTTGTTGAAGGGAAGGGTGGAGGTACTTTCCAAGAATAAATGTTGAGAAAATTTGAAGCAAACCGATTTAGATAATAGTCCTAAGAAAATCAGACTTTGTGCCGCTCAGAGAAGTTCCTGCCGCCATTTTGTTTTTGCACTACTGTTAATGTGGCCAAGTTAAATTTGTGACATACCTACCTGGTATGTGCAAAGTTAGCACGCTAAGCTACGATTTACGTCCCTAAGTTTTATTGACAAACACGACAACTGCTCAGGGGTGCAAAAATATCTATCCAGTGACCCTTGTTAAAACTACCTTGTAATCTAATTGAATTACTTTTAAAATCAAACAATCAGTAGCGTAATTAAAGGATATTTTAAAGGGGTTACTTTGATGAGTAATCTAATTACTTTACAAGCTGTAGTTTGGCCACCCCTGCTTTATGGTGACTGGTACCAACACGAGTTCTGCGGAGGCATCCAAAACCAGTAGAGAGACCTTTCCGCTGGTCTAACTGTGATCCTTCGCTCTCAAGGCAGGCAGCTTCCCCAGATTCCCTCCGGGACTGGAGAGGACGGAGAGCACACTTACTCAGAAGTGGGCCGAAGCTCCTCCGCCACGCGAACTGACGACGCGCTCTATGCCATGGTAGGCAGGGCCGGTCAGACGGACACTCCGGCCCCTCCGGCCGTCCCTGCCAACACCCCGGCGCCACCCGACCCGGACGGGGACGTGGAAGGGGGCCTGCCTGAATCCGAAGCCCAGGTGGTGTCCGCGCCTCACCCCCAAGAGACGGCAGAGTACGCCTGCGTCAGGAAGCTGAGGAGAGCGGACAAGGCGCCCCAGAAGAGGGACAGCGGGACGGACACGGGGGACCCGCCGGTGCCGCCGCCACCGCAACACCCCCCGCCTTCTCACCCTGCCCCTCCGCCGCCACATCCTCACAGCACAAAGTTGCCCCGCAGGAACATGGATGCCTTTAATGTGCCATCATTCCCCAAGGTTGGTGCCTTGTGTTGATGTGCCATTTTGTCAGAGAAAATCTTAAGAGTAAAGTTGTAAAATGAGTTTCTAACTACATATCAAACGGCTCTGGGGTTGTACTGTGCTATATTCATGGTTCAAACTATTAATACAAGCATTTATGAACATTTTAGGGGCGTGTCAGTTAGATCCACCCTTTCCACCGCAATAGTGGAAACTTAATTCAGTGGCATTTTATAGTCGGTTCTGGGTTCAAATCTCTGCTCAGACCCTCTGTGGCGTTTCAACGATTACTCTCAGGTTTTATAATCTTTCTATTGTGGTCAAAAGAACTATCAAAATCTGTAAAATGAGATTCATGCCCATCATGAGTGCATGTACACTCGCGACCACGTGTGAATCGTCGAGTCACGACCGCAGCAGGTGCACACGCAGATTGAATGCTTTGTATCACAATACCACGCCATCCGCTCCCCTCCAAGTCACAGCGGGAGACATTTGTTGCCCGTGTGAGGTCACAGAGTTCAAACTATATGTCACGACCTCAAATTAGCTTGACAGGATTACACGTGCACCGTCTGTTGCTGAGCCACTCAGCACACGTTTCTAGCGGATGATGCAAGATGCTGAAAGTGAGTCACCCACACTCCAAATAACCCAAAAAGACCTAAAAGCGACTTTTTTGGTCCATTCTGCAAGGAGGAGCATTTTTATGTGCATGTTATTTCTTGGGGGCACATTTAAAACAATTTACCCCCTTGTGTGTAGGGTTGCGCACTTCGGAATCCTTCATTTTGTTAGCTCGTATGTAACTGGTTGCTCTGCTGACAGGAAGTGATGTTTATGGGAAATGGAGAGCAGTACATTTGGAAGCCTCCAGAGGATGAAGATGTCCTCATGCTCCACAATAAGGCCCTGGTACCTCTGGGGGCGCACACCATGGAGAACATCCAACCATCTGCTGCAGTGGTGAGTATCGGCTTCATTGAACCATCTACAAAAAATGTGCCGCTTTGACATTCATCGACTGTAATATGTTAAACATACTAAAAGCAATCCATTAATCCACATGAAATAATATCATTGTTTTGGAAAAATACAAAATATTTGCTAAAATAATTTATAAAATAATTGTTACAGTGATAGGGCAAATAGTATTTTTCAGGGTGAATAGATCTGCCCCGAGTCACACCTCGACGCTTTAATTCAAAACAAGCGAAAAAACTGAAGTAAGGTGACAATCTGTAAAACTGTGTTTATGTCAGGCTCATTAATGTGATTTTTTTTTTAAACTCAATCAGGGCTACGATGATTATTCTAATGACTTAAATAAGTAGCTTACAAAAAAGACTGAAACAAAATCTCTGACTCAATTTACAGGCATAATACTTAGTTTCACACAGATTCATGTTACTGCGGTCGCACGCACCACCAAGGCTTCAAAGATAGACCCAACCACCGATGCACTTTCAATGCACGGCCGGGCATTTATTTGAGTTGGAGCGCAGGTGCGTGATTGTCTGAACCCAAAATTGAGATTCCCCAAAATTGTATCATCTCCAAATTTCAGGTGGCTGAGATGTATTCCAAGGTGTGTAAGCCGGCCAAGAAGAAACGAGCTGTACCTGGATCGCCGCCGTCCAATCCCGGCTTCAGGACCTTGGGTCGCCCCGACCGGGACCGGGAACGCGACGGGGGCTTTAGCGTAGTGGTCAAGCCCCAGACGTGGGCCCCTCAGGAGGGCAAAGTGCCCGCAGGCTCACTGGACGACCACTGCTACGAGTCCTTTGGGACGGAGGAGTGCGAGCCGGCCTACGAGAACCTGGAAGGCGGAGTCGGTTGGAGGCGAGAGCGAGCGCCCAACACGTGCGCCACCTTGCGGCCCAGGAGGAAGAAGGCGCAGCAGCCTTTGCAGCAGCAGCAACCTCCTCCTCCGCCACCTACGCAGCACAACCCCAAATTACAACACCTGCCCGCCAAAGCCCTGCTGCTGCCCGGGGAGAGCCTGTACGAGAGCATTGGTGACGTCAAGCAGGGCTCCACCACCTCCAGCACCACCACCATCTTCACCTTCAACGACGGCATGGAGATGTATGTCACGGGGCTCTGAGGAGGGGCGGGCTGCCACGCCGGCCCCTTTCCGTCGAGGGGCCGCAACCACCGGTCTTTCCCAACCTTTATTCATCCGAGGCATCTTTGACATTAGGGGCTTTATTTTGATAGACGGTACAGATTCAGATTTCCCTTTCCTCCTTGAGTTGTGAAACCCCCTATTTAATTGCGCTCCTTTTTTACTTATTTTCATTTTTTTCTAACCACATGCCTCCCACTCATTCATATATTTTTTGATAAAAAAATTGAGAGAATAAACTTTCAAAACATTATTTGCAGTAAATTATTTTTTTTCAGAGCGATAAAGTGCAATTGTATCACTCATGTGTCGTGACATAGAGGTTGGGAATCGCTGGCCTATACCACAAGTATTGACGGTTGAGTTCCTCTCGTACCCTGTCCCTCTCCCCGACACACACACAGACACAACACGACAAACACACGCTGTTTACATTACGTCATGCCTTTCCTGGGCTCCAGCGGCCTTAAATACCAAGGTTTATATGTTATGGCCGGGGCTTAGTCCAATCTGGAAAGCTTCGAAGGAATCCAAAGGTTGTGAGCACAAAAGCATTGCAGAGCAATCAGTAGGTACCAGTAGCACTCGTTCATCCGGAGACGACAAGTGTGTAAAGCACATGGAAGAGAGAAACTGAAATTCTTCCTCATTTCTAGCGGGTAATAGTCCTTGATGGGGCGGAGAAATAATAATTAAAAAAAAAATAAATAAAAGCACAGCCTTGAGAAATATTTGGTAGCACTTTTGAGTGGGCCTTCTCCTGAAGTTGGTTATGATGGGATTCAGGATGCGGCTTTAATTATTCAAAGGAGTGAATTACTTGTCAAAATACTGGAAAGCTCAGGGACCAAGAGAAACAATTACGAGAGTATTCTAACTTCCTGGGGAACCAAACCCAAGCTGTCAAAACATTCTGTTAGGTTCTCGATGTGCATTTCTTCTTTTTCGGCTACTGTTTTGATAAATTCGTAAATTATTTACTGTACAAATCAAGCGAAAGAACAGGCACTTGCAAATCACGTTTTAAATATTTCTTTTTAGAACAAATCCTTAGCTCTAAGTAAACAGCAGCTGATAAAAAGATATGCAAATTAGAAATCTGACAAAGTTTTGACATCTTGGGTTAGATCGCCCTTTAAGAAAGAACTAATGGCACACTTTTTTTGCATTCCTCCTTAACACTGGCACCAAGCATTTTCATCTCGGACCCGACTCTTCTCTGCATTATGTCCGGCGTAACATGGACTGAACACTGTCTCTCTCTCCACTGCTGTCTGTAAATGAGCTGTTTTATTTTGTTGAGCCTGTCCTGCACTTTGCCTGCTATGAATTGCATGCTAAAAAAAAAAAAAAAAAAAGCAGGTTGGGAAAAAAAAAAAAATCAAACACTGTCGAGTTGTACCTCTATTAATGTTTTTATTTTCTGTTGTTGTTGGCAGTTTCTTTTGCCAGTGTGTTGCTTTATTTCTTTGTAGAGCAAAAGGCCACTTTCGAGTCCTTCTGCAACGCAAAGAGGACTAAACCGCTCGAGTCTTTAAGGGCGAACACGCTGGCTCGACTCACTCACCTCATCATTCCGTCGCTACCTTGTGTTCATATAACGTTGGCTTGGGTTTTGCCAAAGCTGCCGTCGTGCTGGTGTGTATAAGTCGCATCTGGTCACTCCTCCATTGACAAACACTCGCTCTTCTATCTGTGTTCAAATGAAATAAGGAGAGGAAAATACATGAGAAGACATCCTGGACTATGATTCCATTTGACCAAATATTCCCAGCAAAGCGTGTGGTTATACTGTATGTTGATGCAATGTGTATGTATATTACAAAAGAGAAAGAATAATAAATATATCCTCAGTGTCAAGAAATCTATCTTTTTCTATGATGTTTAATTGTGTTATGGAATGAGTAATCTTGTGACACAAACAGCTGCAATGTAAAAATTAACAAACAAACAAAAAAAAGGAAATCCCGTGTGTTGTTTATTGTTTTTCTTGAAATCGTAAAACTCGGGCGGCGCCCATCCGACTGGACGGATGGCTGGATGGCCCCGCCCACTTGAGTCAGTCTGTGTGGCGGCAGCTCATGTTTTGTGTTTGCTCTTCAGACTACAGGGTCTTGTACTCCAGCAGCGTGTGATTCAAGTGCTAAGTGCAAAAGATTGTAATGTTTTATATCAAGATTACTATTCATGAAATGTCAGTCAAGTTTATACTTTTGTAATAAAGTGGCACTTTAAAAACAGATGCTTTATCTCATAGTCTCGCTTATTAAAAAAAAAAAAAAAAAGCCAAAAGAGTTCAATTTGAAGTTTTGGATGCGAAAAAGTTTCATGTCAACAGTACTTTTGATGAATAATGCGCAAATGTTACCGTGGTTCTCAAACTTTTCGCATCATCTAAAAGAATACTTGTTTTCACAACGCCATATTAAGAAGCATCTCATCTTAAATGCGCATCGAAGCGCGAGGATCGAGCGTCCAGGAGGTTCCACAGGTTAGCGTTTCTAGCTCCTTCATTGTAACATGACAACGGGCGGCCACCGGCTGGATCGTAAACGACATAGAACTTCTAATTAAATTGTTAGGTTGTGTCGTTGATGTCTAGGTCATGACCTTGATAACTGTGAATGACCTGCCGGTAGATTTGCAGGAATTATGTGGCTATCCTTTTATCAATGAAAGGCAGGTAGATACATTTAAAAAAATATATAGTATATTAAGGACCGTCATTGCCCACCAATGATGTGCGCATGGAAAATAAACAGTAAGAAGGGTTAAAACATTGTCAGTGTCTTGTGCGTGTGTTTTTCCATCTGCGTACGTCTGAGGAGCCGCGTGTGCTCGTGCGCAAGTGGAACAGGAGAAGGGGGGACTCGGAAGGACGACGGGGGTGAAAATAGGTCACCCCATTAAAACAAAAAGCTTGCCGCTGACATCGCAACAGTCTGCCGAATTTTCATTGGTGGCTTTGTCTCCATGGCAACAGGTTAACCTTGAGGCAGGAATCACGTGGTCGAGTGAGTCTACTCGCGCTGTCTTGAAAGACGCGGCGTGCGTGCGTACGTCGGGTGACATCCACGTAGCGAGCCCAAATACCCGTGGATGTGTGGGGGTGGGGGACCACACAACGTCTTCGCCATAGTGCGACGTGAATGAGTGCATGGATGAGAACGTCGGGCTCATCATAGAGACTCGCGGTCGAGGAAAAGGTCACATCGGATGAGAGATCATTAGAATCACGCAGTCATCACGACGCGTGCATCCATGCGTGCGTGGGGATAAACATGACTTGTGCTGCTCTTTTTTGTTGCAAACCCACAAATGACACGTTGATCGTTTGTTTGATTCGTACACACCCACCATACCTTCTGCAAAGGACAAGCGTTGCTGATGGATGAATGTGGAAATAAGCGTCCCTAAATAAGGTGCGCGGAGGAAATCGCTTGCTGTTCTAGAGTGCTGACTATTTATAATCACCACTGACCCCTGTAGGACATTAAGTGTATGACAACAAAGAGTTGGCAAATTTGACGTTATTCCGTGTTTATGCTAAAGTGGCTTAAGTACTCACACTGGAAGCATTGTACCGATAACTATTTAAAAAAATCTATATAATTGCTGTACGAGGAAGAAATGACCTGTTTTAAACTGTAGGCAACAAAAGTAAAAAAGTAGCTTTTAGAGTAACTTTTGGAACAATGCACATACTTTAAGAACATCAGTACATTTAAGATTTTTTTCAAACAGTATGAGATGTAACTGGACTGAGGGTTAGGGCTTAAGTGAACAGGTCCCTCATGGCTGAGGGCAGCTATCTTAAAGGTGCATATGGTATTTTTACAGATTTATGGATCCCTTCACGGCCTATACATCATGATGATGTCACGGTGCTAGAGCCTAGTTGGCACTGCTAGCTGGAGACAAGCGAGCCAGTAGTCAATGGCGCTCACTAATTTTATGAAGAAAAATGTCTTCTTGTGGTTTAGTTTGGGGAAAACTAAACCAACTAAAACATCCCAATTTCCAACCCCTGCTAGTGAAATGTGGAAATTGATCATTACCAGTCAGTCTTTATGCACTTGACGATGTTTCAAATTTAATAAGCAGAGTATGAACATTTTAGAATCATAACACAAAAAATACAAGTGGAAAGTTATTACAATTATCCCTGGGGAAAAAAAAACCTTTATATTAACACTGTTATTGCTTACGGTCACGAGATTGCTGCTGTCTCAAAGTCATGAGATTCCTGAAGATGTTGACAGGTTGACCCAAACTCACTTGCTATTAAAAAATTAACAATGGGTCAAGAGTTCAGACCATTTAACCACCATGAAAACACACCACAAAGTTGTTTGGCGCATCAGTGTGGCCTCTGTTCCTGGTCCTCCTCATCAGCGCATTTCTCAAATCCATCTGTGCCAAAGTAACGATCCCCAAAGTCCCCTGGAAGCACACAAGCACGATATATACCCAATAGCCTGTTTTTGGTGCACTGAATTTCAGAACAGCAAATTTGAGCAACAGATGCTGACTCAAGATTTGGAAATGGAGCTGGCCTGCTCTACAAGAAATCATATAACAGTTGGATATGTGTTTTCAAAAATGTACAGACAAATTAAGTTGGCCTATCAAGGTTATGGTGCATTTTCAGTTCATCCTGAAATTTCATCGGAAACCCCATTAGCCTGAAAATTTTAGGAGTGTGTGTTTGGGTCACGTGTGTTGGAGCTGCTGGTTAAGAAAGCGGCGGGTGACGTCTTACCGATGCCGGGAATGACTTGCAGAGAGTGGTCCAGGCTTTCGTCCACAGCCGTGGTGATTATTTTCACTTTGGGGAAGGCGTAGGCCACCGAATGCACACCTAGCTCAGCCATCAGCAGCGACACCAGCAGAATCTTTTCCTCTTGCACTTCGTGGTCCTGCACACACACATGCTATCTAGTGTTTTTTTTTTGTTGCTCCACATTTAGTAAACTAGACACATTCTGTACAATGCTGCTGCCTTTTCTTGTTGATTTTGTTCTCATTCATAAGTATAATGTACACAACTTTATGTACTATTCTTTTTATGTATTATTTATTCATGTACCGCTCAGTCACGCTATAGTGATTGTTAATACTGCTAGCTAGCATTTATTATTCTACTCTGAAAAATAATGATGAGTTGACTTTACTCACTTTTCTTTTGTCAAGTGGTAGCACAATATAAAATCTACTGGCTCCAGAGACATTTAAAAAAAAGGTAGCTGGATCCAGATGACTACTTCTTTTCAGATATAAAAATAGTTTTTTTCCCAGTGATATACAAAATTCTGCCATTATGTTTGTATACAATGCTGCCTTGAGATATAAAGTTATTTTTGTCGGGATCATGCTATTGGCTCAGAACACCCACCCCAAATGATCTTTCCTCATTGGAGCAAATGAAAATACCATTAATCTGTTCCAGTCGCAATTTAAGAATGACACGTCATGTCTGGGACTATGTATTCATAGTAAACTGCATTGCATGCTACTTGCAATCTAATGAGATCAATAGAATTCCGCAAAAGTGCACTGTGTAATAATTTGATTCTTCATAAGGACAAAGTGGGCACAGCTCACACTATGATGAAATACAGGTTGACAAATCACAAGGATTAATCATGCTTATGCTGTGTCAAAAAATGACTTGTCATCTTTGTCAGGGCTCATAGGTGGCCATAATATTGTGGTGGTGTACTGAATGAATATGAATGTGTTGTGTGCGTGTGTGACTGGGCGAACCCACCAGAAGCACTCGAACAGCCATCATGGCAGCAGCCCCGGTGGACACGGTGCTGTCCATGAGAATGACGTGATCTTCGCTGATGTCTTTGGGCAGACGCAGGTAATGAAGCTGGGAAAGACATGGGTTGCCATGGTAACAAAAGCAGGAGCGGTAGTTGCCAAGGAGAAAGCCATCACGTGGAGAGAAACGATCACTAAAAGTCTTCGTCTTTTGTTTAACGGGGTTCTTGAGACGCGATTGGACGATTAGCTCCCTTGGTGCCCAATAGGCTCGCAAAGGGGGTGGGGGTTGGGGTGGCTTGTGGAACACAGTAAATTCCCCTCCACTGTGGGTTCCTCTCTTTTTAATACAGTTTCCCGTTTATTTTAGGAGTAATTCCACAGTTTGCCACTTGATGGTATCACACTATTTTGCTTGGAATACTGTAAATTTGAAAGAAATTTGAGGACCATAATCAATGCATCTTTATTTTTTTCCCCTTTGACCAGCCAACGAGCCCAAATGACATATTTCCTTTCCTCTCTTCGGCTGCCTCGATACTCTGTTTCTCCTGGCGCTAATTCTAGCATCCCATAAACTCATTCGGCTCAAGGTGGTCATGGTAACAACCAGCTGCACCCTAACCTCCCCCACCTTTTTTAATAGAGTCGAGGATCTATTCAGACATGGTGATACACAGCTCTAAGTTCAGAACATAAGTCCATCAAGAAAAATGTTTTATATAAGCGATGCAATTGCGCAATCAACGTCATGTGGAGGAATGAACTGTTTGTTCTTGCAACCCCAGTAGTAAACTAATGGAGGCTCCTACCTCCGGTTCGCCCGAGTCAAGGTTGGTCTGGATGAGAATCTTGCCGATGCGCACATCCTTGCATACGGCCCTCAGGGCGGGCTCCATGGTCTCTCCAGCCCGCAGGATGGACACGCCGGTGATCTGCGGACACGAGTTGGCGTGTCAGTACGTCCGTAGAAAACACGCTTCTTTGGCCGGAGGACAATGCTCACCCCTTTGCCGCCGTATCTGTGGCCTTGGTACTCGTGGCCCTGTGGAGTGTGGACCTTGCATGGCTGACAAAGCAAAAAGCCCACTTGTGGTCATGCATGAGTCAAGCAGGTCAACAAGAGTAGTGGAAAAAAAAAAAAAACTAAACCAAAAAAAATTTACACATTGTTCAATTTGTATCAAGTATCAATTTGTGAAACAATATGAAATTGACCAAGTTTGGACACATCTGTTTCCGCCCACCACCCACTGAGTCACAACTATCTTTGTAGTTAGATATCAAAGACGCACCTGTGATGGCAAAAAGGTGAGCGCATGTTCTATAAGAAGACGCATTAATCTCTTTGAGTAGAAGATGAATTCATCTCGACTGGTTTCTTTATTCCTGCAGGGGAGAAAAATGTATGTTAGTAAGGAAATTTTTACCATGATGTCATACAAACGTCCAGGTGGCAAAAAGCTCAAGTGATCTTTGATTGAACTTAAACAAAACCAAACTTATCATTTCATTTGACCAAGGTGATTGAGGCTACATTTATAGTGCAGTGTACGATGCCTATTTTTTAAACGTATGTTCACATTTGAAAAACAAATGCAACTTGTAATGCATCTGTGAAGTGACACACAAGGGCAAAAACACGACGTCCTACTGTGCAGGATATATGACCCCTTGCTCGTGTGGAGCCAACATTTCTTAACCAAAAGATTTCATGCTATCTCCATTTTGTCATGAAACGTTTTCTGCTCTTTATCATCCAGATTCACTTTTCTGACGCAGGAATGGATTGCGCTCTGTACAGCTCAGGTTAGGGTAGGGTAGGCTACCTGATGATAGTATGGAGGCCTCTGACCTGCGGGGTGCTCTCCAACACACTGAGCATCTGTGGCAATGTCTGCGTCTGCTGGGCGGATGCTAGGAGCGCCCTGACAAAAGAAAATTTGATTACGATTGATACCAAGACATTTTTGGACAGGTTCAAAATTAACTGTATATGGGAAATAAACAGCAGGACAGATATAAAAAGGGAACATTCAACACAAGTTACAGAAAGATTTTAGTGAATGAATTGATATCTAAATGAAATCCTAAATAAAATAAATTCAGACCTGTGTAATTTTTTTTTAAAGAAAAAGAGGGTTGAAATAAATGACACACCCCCAAATCAATATGACATTTATGTATGTTCCCGATGATTGTGTATCTACTTAGCACACCAAAAGGATGTCAAGTGAAAATGCAATTCAGCGTACCTGGAACTGAGCTCACGCTGCGTAAAGAGAAAGCAGCAAATGAGACAGAGAAAATGACGAGAAAATAGCTCAAAGTTGCTTTCATCTGCCAACGATATGACCCCTAGAGCAATCATGTGCATTTCTAAAACCTTTGGACAAATCATAAAATGTGGTCCCAGTCTTGTATATTTCAAGAAACCTTTCGAGTGCATGTTGTGTATCTAAAAGATGATTGAAAACAAACTCCTTATTTTAAAGTGCTTGAAAATTAAGGAATCAAAGCCAACATTTTTAAAATAGAGTTCTTCAATCACCCAGCATAGTTTGGCCACAATATCAGTTTTGTCAAGTCTTCCGGGACGTTTTGACTTGAGGATCCTTCCTTCCACTAGATGGGGCCACAATGTCAAATGGCATAACTTGCCTCTTCCAGCTGGCTGTGCACATGCTGGACTATCAGATCGATGGCCACCATATTGCCACCACCTTGAAGAGACGAGGAAAGACAAGTACAGTCAGTAACTTACAATTCTTGTTTTGTCACTCAAAACAACTTCACAGATTCACGGACAATCAAAACAGTCACTCTCCCTCCCAATTAGTCAGTAGGTGACATTGCAAAAATTCAAAAACGTATCCAACCTAGGACCACATAGGAAAGCGACCCGGTCGAATTGGAAAGAAATCACAAATGAACTGTTCAGGCAATCACAAATAAAATCAGATACACATTGCATAAATGCAAAAAAATTCAAACTGGGGGGTGAACCTTACCTTTTTGTCACTATTAGTTCACGAGATTAACTCGCTGTAAGTAGGTTGTGTTTTTCTGTTTTTGACCAAATGCAGCTTGAACCGGGATTTGTTGAAGGGAAAAGGGAGTTGGAAGAGCGAAAGGTGGGCAACAAAGACACAGACGGGATAGAGACTCACGGCCAGCAAACAAAATTCCACTTGGACACGGAACAGAGTCTGACCGTGAGCCTCCAGACAAGATTGGGGAATATAAATGAGCAGGACAGGAACACTAGGCACAGGCACAGACGGGATACAACAGTAGGCACCAAAAAGGAGGAACGCGCGGGCAGGGTTTAAATAAATCAGGTAACAAGAGAGAGCAGGTGACAAACATGACGACAACGAAGGGGTGTGGCTGAGGGAAGTTGCCGGCCGAGCGTCTCTGACACGGCACGTGACAGAATCAGTCAAGCAGTTTGAGTTATGTAATTTTTTTTTTTAAACACAAAAAAACATGGCTACATATACATCAATACTTCTATGATAAGGGGACCCTTGATAACTCCAATAAATGACACTCCTTATATTTGCTATGATTATTTTGCCCAAAACGTGTGGCAAGTGCCAAAAAAAACCCAGTCATTGTAAATGTTGGAAACTGTAGCAATTCTGACCTCTGGGGACCACAATGTCGGCCAGCCTCATGGTGGGCTCAATGTACTGCTCAAATGCCGGTTTGACGAACTTGTTGTACTGCTTGATGACACCTTCCATGTCTCGCCTGCGCTCCGTGATGTCCCTACGAAGGCGGCGGACCAGCCGGATGTCCGAGTCTGTGTCCACAAAGATTTTCATATCCAGGAGCTGTGGGCGGGATGAGCAAAGGCCAAGGGACGCTTAAAAGAGCTTCACTTTGTTTTTCAATCAACACGAGATGGAGTTGTGCTTTCTTTCGCTTGACCTGAAGAAGATGTTTGTCTGCAAACGCCATAATTCCTTCAAATATGATCACGCTTGCGCCGTAGACATTCTTCTGCAGAAACCAGACACAACAGAGACACCATTGAGGACTTGGCTTTGAAAACATGCTCCAAGAAGTTGTTAAGTGGCCAGCAGCATGTTGGACAGGAAGAGGGCAGTCACGCTCACTGCATGAGATCTGCCACTAAACTATTTCATTCCAAGAAATATGTGATAAAAGTATGTCTATAATTCTCAATCTTGAACTATTTTGGATGAAAGTATACCACAGACATACTATTAGAACCCTGAGAAAATATTTTCAATTCTCCAGCAAGTGACAAATTTCTTTGACTATCTCACTGGAGATTTAATGAACAAACTGTACGATCTGGCCAGTTGGGATGCAAGCTCACCCAGTCTTTCTGTCGTCTGTGTGTGGTGAAGTCGTAGACGGGGATCTTCACACTTTTGCCCTGTTTGAGTTTGCGCAAAGTGCCAACCAGCAGCTCAAAGTCAAAGGCCCCCGGATGATCAAAGTTGTAGTCGTTGCTTGCCGCTAAGGCTTGCTCTTCAGGAGACAAATCCTGACAAAACACAACACGCAAAAGTAGAGTGTGCTTAAAGCCAGACCAATTTCAATAACACTGGTCTCCAATTTTTTAACCACAGATAAATAATAATAATAGTAATAATGATAATAATAATAACAATAATAGGCAGCAGGCGACTTTTTTTGGAGAAATTTCACAAGTATAAATTACAGCACATAGTAATCTCCAAATTGAGAAAGCTTTTATATGTTACATTTAAAACCAAAACTTGAAAAGACCTCAAAAACCCGATGTGCTAGAAAAAAATACTGACATTTTTTAAGACTGTCAAAAATACATTTAGGGACACATAAAGCCATCTTTGATTAAAGGTTGCTGTTTCCCAGTGTAATTGATTAATCTGTTGATTACCATTTTGATTTATCAAAAATTAATTTCCATACCTTCATTCCAAAACCGGACATTAGTTCATATTGACAGTGCAGAAAATTTGCAACCGTGAATTGAGCATGATTAAGTTTCAATTCACTTACAATCACACAAATCTAAGCCACAAGATGGAGACAAAGAAATATTTCGATTGCTTTGAGGCGAGCAGTCCAGGGTTGACCCTTTCTAAGTCATCTGAGGCAAATACAGCGTAATACAGACACTGTCCGGCAACGTCACCTTATAGAAGGAATCCATGGACAGGAGCACTACCCAGGGCACATCCAGAGCCTCGATGATCTTGTTGGCCACGGTGGTTTTCCCTGAGGCGCTGCCCCCGCATAAGCCTGCCGTTCAAATATATGTGAACACAAAATACATCTTTTATAAGTTACATAGTGTTCATCGTGAGAAGAGCAAAGTGGCTGCAGTCATCATCCATAAAGTTTGAGTCTTTCTTACCAAAGTAACGAGAGCAAAGTATTTGTACTTGGTTACTAACACATCGTACCAATGACGAAGGCCTCTTTGGACTGTGCTCCGTGCTCGTCGTACCAGGGAGGTCGACCGGCAGTGTATATGGTGCGAGTGCCCGTACGAAGCAAGGGTGGCTCAGTTTTACTCAGGGATGTGGCGCTCTTCCTGCGAGGGGCACTGGCGGGGGGAAAGAGCCGGTCCAAAGAGTCGTCGCTGCTCCCGCTAAAAAACACACATGAACGCACGTTCTTTTGTCAGCTTGTATCAAATTGTGCACAACTGCAATCTGAAGCAACAGAGTCGAGAAACAGTATAAACATGAAACTGTACATTGTCACTGGCCGCTTTCCTGTCATCCTCCTCCTCGCTACACCACCATCCATCCATCCATCCGTCCAAACTGCTTTTACCCTCACATAAGAATCAGCCAGGTTGCTCTTTTGCTGTTGACTTTGCTTTTGCTATTTGTACTCTCTTTTACATGTCTGTCTGTTCTTAGATCAAGTACTGTTGATGCCGGTCCCCTTTGCTCTGTGAAGCTTCCCCATTTTTAACAGCATGCTCATCAACCCGATCAACAGATGATTTCTCTATTATTTAGAGCTTACACAGCATGTTAAGTGCTGCTGTAAAAACAAAACAAAACTAATCCTGATTACTCCACAGAAAACAGTAGTTCAGCCAATTCCTACCTGGAGTCGGACCTCAGGGACCAACAGCCGGAGATTCTGGCTCCACTACAATCCTGCAGACTTCTATCTATGTTGACTGACAATCTGCTATTCTCCATGGGGCTTGTCTTTGTGGCAACTACTTCAAAACAGTGACGGACCCTCAACCTTGTCCAAATTTGTAAACTGGAACATCAAGCAAAGTCATGAAGTAGTCAGGTTTGATTTTGACTCTTCAAGAAGCTAACTCGGCTTAGGTGCTTCTGTCTTTAGGTCTGTCAGTGCCCATGTGTCCTCACTACTCTTTGGCATCTATCTGCACGTGTGTGTGTGTGTGTGTGTGTGTGTGTGTGTGTGTCTCAGACCCTTAAGAGGATCAGTGTAACACTAGCAACGACGAGCTGCTTGGCTGGTATTAATAGAAGCACCCGGAAGTAACAAAAAGGCACATGTTTTCTACTGATCATTTGTCATGGCTCACTTCGCTTGTGAATTGCACAAACTGTAAAACTCGATAGCCATAATGCTGCTGCAGGCCTCAAACCATGGAGAAAACCCCTTAAAGTGGGCTTTGTAGTTCTCTACAGATGCCACAAGGGAAAGCACTTAAAACAGAGACCGGTATTCCATTTTCATTGATTATTTACTGATGTGTATTAGAACACAAAATAATCAGCAATTCATCAGTGCCATACATCCAGCATGTACACGTCACGAACCGATGTTACATAATAGGTGACTTTGTGCAGTAGTTCAATTAATTAGTAGTGCAAAGATTGGTCAACAACTAATCAATTATCAAATTAATCAACTATTAATATGGGATTCATCTTTTAATGACCTTGTTTAACCATGTCCTGATATTGTGAGTTCAGCCTCTCAACGTTAAACACTCTCCAATTTCTGTAGTCCTTCAGGAAACCAGACTGATGTGGTGAATAAGTTCTTCTCAAACATCTGCTTTTACTTAACAAATCAACATTTTTTCTGATTTTCTGATCAATGTTGCATACAAAACCAGTCACGACATTTTTATTGATTTACCTTTATGCATTTTTGTTTTAGGAGATATTGATACCTACTTGTTAAGCGATTTCATCTGTTCAGATTCCTTCTCTCATGCCCTCTGCTGGCCACTACGTACACTGCTCCTGAAGCCTGTTCCGTTTTAATGCCATCAGTTTGCACTTTGCAAACAATATTTCTCGCCATTGAGTTTAATTTTACTTTACGAGCTTGCTAAAATGAAGAGCACTTCATTTTGTCCCTTTTCACTTACTTACAAAATATATACGTAACAGTGACGCAATATATTCCGTCATCAACTCAACTACCTACTTTTGGTGACGAGACACCACAGAAGCTAAGCTCAACCATCAAATTGTATTTATGTAGAAAAAGTAACTATTTTACACATTAGAGATCCTATTTGACCCAAAGAAATCTATGCGAGCTGTCTTAGAAGGAGCGTATGCAAATATCTTGATTTTCAGTACGAGGACACCGCTGGAGCGTCGAACGTACGAATAACCAAACAACAAAATGACGGCTGATATTCTAGGGAAGAGGGTGAACGTAATTTTCGTCAGGTACCTGTCCGAGCGGCACGACATTATTTTCCCCTGCACTCCAGTTTCCAAGGTGATGTGAAGTCGAAGCTGGCGTTGACCGCTCCAAACCATCGATGAGGATGACGACGATGAAGGACGTTAATTTTCTCACTGAGGCATCATGGGTAATGTAGTTTGGTGCTACGTGCCCGTCAACACGTAAAATCAGGGATGGAAAAACGTACTCACACGCTGAATTTGATTCAGGTTCAGGGTTTTGATAAGGTTTCCACAAATACAAATATAAAAACAACAAAGACAAGTGATAATAAATCACAACAGAAGAGATTGTTGTCATCAGTCTGTTGAGTGTGCACCTACACTTAATATTACGACCCACAAAATGTCTTTTTCTTTGAAGTGCTTAAAACGTCCACATTTCTGGTCGTCCGCTTATGACCTCTTTTGAAAGGAACCTGAGAAAAAGTGGAGAGTTCAACATCATATGATGCCAAATAAAGACATAAGCGCAAACAATTGCCTTTACCAGACATTATAAATATTCACAAAGCAAAATGTTATTTATGGGGCCCTCTGTTTCTGTCATTAATAGATGATCGGTCAATCATTGTTGAATTCTAATGAGCATGATAAAATACACAACATGAGCAAACGGGTTTTGATTGACACAACATTCCAAGTAATAAAGAACTAAGTGCATTGCTCATCATCATTGAGGTCAGACCACCAAGCTAGTAGTTTGGAGCGCTATGGTTTGGTCGTGTCATACCTACAACGCTGACCTTTGAACTGCACTGTTTTTTGTGTTTTGAAATTAAAAATGGCACAATCCCAATTTGTGGTAACAGACCTTCACCTCTACTGAGCAGCTGCAGGTTGCGTCCTTCTTCCCGAAGCTGTAGCTGAAGAACTTGCTCGAGCAGCTCCTGCCTGAGTGTCTCCTGCACCAGTCCCATCCTCTTCAACTTGTCGCTGTTCAGACGCAGCAGCGCCCGGCCTCGACGTGGCAAAAGTTACAAATCACTTTAGGTTGCACAAAATTGCAATGAAATGGCACAAATTGTGTACCTGTGATGGCATGATGGGAGAAGGCCTCCACGTAAGCCAGGTAGTTGTGAGGACAGTGCTTCTTCAGCCATTTGCAAACGTCCTGCTGCGTCCACAGAACTACCGGTCGGACCAAACTGGGCTGCGTCGGGCTGGTGTTGTAGATGCTGTAATTGTCGCTGGAACGATACTGTGCACAACGCACAAAACAGTCAACACCAAAGGTGGCAAACTCTGGGCCACTGGGACGGACGGATGAGGCCCATCACATCATTTGACTTTGCTCTTTTCAAGTGCCTCTAAAGTAAACACATAAAGACCACATACATTTGACACACTACAGAGAAGAGTGGCGGAAACAAACCTGCCAACTTTATATTAAAAAATTAAATCCGTCCTCCCAGGGCCATTTTGCAACTTTAGTAGCACCAGCTCAAGTTGATAATGTGATAAGATGGTCCATTTTAATTAACAAAGGCTATGTGAAACCTTTTCCTCCAATCAATAATGGCAAACAATCAACCAGATATCTTGCCATTTCTGTTATGTGGAGCAAATCGTACGGCAGCAACAGCCCCTGCTACTTTAAAGGCGCAGCCCACCAGCCCGCGGAGAAGAAAACAGCCTCCATTCTGTGTTCACAAAGAGGCTGTGTGTAACGACCCATAGCCGGTGGACGCATTTGCCGGCATTTTTTTATTCTTTCAAATTGTCTGCCTCTTTTAGAAAAGGATGCAGTGAAGGATCAATAATATCTCGGAAAGCAAGTGGTACATGTCAGTATACTGCACCTGGCAGGCGTCGGCGCCCGGTCGCTGCAGGAGTTTGACCGCCCGACCTGCCGCAGCCTTCTGGCCTCGGCCGTCGTGCCAGGTCAGGTTGCCGCCCGTGCGTGCGCTCAGCTGCTCTTTAAAGTCGTCGGGCAGAGCTCTGTACTCCACGGCTGGACGACAGAAACTAAAACTGGATGCTGCTACAGAGAGAAAAGATGAGGAAAGATAATAAACGTTGGATTGCACACGTTCCACAAACACAGCCCGTCGTTGTGCGACGATGCTATCATGAACGACGGCTTCGATGGTAACAACAAAACGGCCACGCAACAACGTTCACACTCATCCGAGTTCCCGTCAAGAATTTGGTTTTAGCATTTTCAGAGGGGTAATTTAATGTCTCCGTTTCTCAACGAGCAGAGGAGGCCATGTTGGCAGACGTCCAAGCCCGCTCAACAGCAGGCGGTTGAGAAACATCGGCTAATTAAAGAACATGTGAAAATACAGTAAACATGCTTCTCTTGGCACAGAATGCAACCTTACTGATTGATGGAGCAGATTTGGAGGAGGCTTGCACGCAGATGTGTTTGTGTGTACCATCTTGAACTGACTAAAGAGAATTTGTAAGGAGGACAGCCCAGTCTTTCAGAAGCGACAGGGGTGTGCAGACTTTTATCTTTATCTTTTATCTTCTGCAAATCTTGCTGACTTTCTTTCCCAGTGTTTGTGTCTTGTAACTTGAGTTAGGAAAGGCTAACATGCCAAATATCCTTTACGATAGAACATTGTTATGTCCCCCTCAGGCTGCTGTTGTAAACATTCAGCTTCTCCACGCTGATGTAGATCATTAGGAACAGTTGTCCAAATTCCCTTGCATTTGTACACCCTGAAAGGGCCTGGAAGCTCAACAACTAACATTGCGGAAAATAAAAATGTACATTTGATATAAAATAGGAATCATAATAAACAAACTAGCTGATAAATCCATTAAACACGTGATGCATTTGTGACTAAGAACAAAACAAGAACACACATGCCGCCATTTCCAAGTGGGTTGCCACAATTGGAGCATCTTAAATAAAGAGAGGGCGACACCTCAAAGTGTTTTGTCGTGCACAAGAGTTGAAACTAAACAAGTACCTATGACTACCAGCAAGCTGTCCAAAATGTATGTCATTGTTTCTAATGACAAGGTCAAGGTCACACTTCGTGTCAATTACACAGCATGTGTGAAAAATACAGTGGAGTAAAATTTCATTCCAAAGGGCCTACAGTCCTAAAATAATAATTTAGCATAAAAATCTGAATATATAGATCAAATATCAAAATATCACAAGTCGAAAAAAAACCAATCTAAAAGTAAAGCATGTGTTTTGCACCATTTTTTACTACAACCACAACAATACAAATATACTGAATTTCCTAAAGTAACACCACCTCTAGCATGATGGCATAACCATCATTTTAGAATCTTCATTTCAAGCATAACATGACATTCATGAACATTAGCTTGGATGTAGGAAAAGTGGACAGATTTATCTTCAACGTGAGGTAGAGGTGTCAAATCAAATTGATTAATCGACAATAAATCCATGAGTACTTTAATAATCAAGTAATCGTTTAGAGACATTTTTTAACTGAAGATTGTCCAAATCTTCTGATTTTAGGCTCTCAAAAGTAATACATCTCTGACTACTCTTATCCTTTGTGAAAGTAGATTGACTGATTTATCGTTTGTGTTTAGTCAAAATAAGAAATATGCAAACATCTGCTTTTACTTTGGAAAACATTGCCCACCAATCCTACTTGTGGGATATTGCTTAACTGTTAGTTATTTTCTATCACTGAATTATACCAAATAATCAAAAATGTTTGGTTAATAAACAGTCATGGGGGATTATTATTTTTTAATGCACATTTATACAACCAAAATTGTGTCTGATTATTTGAATAATCAATTGAATAAACAATGAAATGATCCATTCTAAAAATATTTGTTTTATGACAGTCCTGCTTGGCTGCTACTTGGTATGAAATAAAATGACTTCACTGCATAGTGCATCCAAGTGTTTATCTCGAAATTTACTCGCAGGTTCAAGCAAACAATGACTTGTAAACTCCCAAAATATAAGTCGGGTCATTCGTATCTCAAGGTGCCATTGTAGTTTTCATAATCAAAAGTAGTGTATGTAGAAAAAAAAAAAGCACATTAAAAATAAGTCCAAAAGTAGTTTAACAACCGTGGCTTTTGCGTGCAATCGAGTTGAAGTAAATTATGTATGAAGTTCCTTCAAATGAACTATCAATGCATCTTTCAGTACCTAATGAAATAAAGTAATGTGCCTACCGTCAACAGCCATGGTGCTTCCACGCCGCGCGGATTTATTGGTGCATGATCTCGGGTGGCAGCAGCAGCGGCAGCAGCAGAGACACCATCCCGCATCCTCTCAGCTCTTGTACTAGTCAAGCAAGAAGCCCTTCCAAAGCAGACCGCAATGACGCGCACTGGCTATCTTCACTGACTGGTTCACACCATGACGTACATTGATGTGTGTGTGCGTGCGTGGCTCTTTCTCAAGCGCACACAGGAGCTCAAAGTGAAGCCCCAGGCCTCTAATTAAAGCAGCCAGTGAAGACAGACATACAAGCGCATGAAAAGCCGTATTCCAAGCGTCTCCTCTTGAAGTAATGGACAACTGTGCAAGCCTGCAGGCCTTCTATTATGATGCTAAATAAAAGAAGTGGCGCGCTGTCACATGTGAGAGAAGCTGGAGTACCCGGAAGAAACCCAACCATGCTTGCGCAGGTTTCATATGCAAACCGCACACATTTTACTTTGAAAAGTCTCATGGCACACCATCAAACAATTCACAAAAGTATGCAGTGTCCTACTCGCAAATTGACATAGTCGAAAAAATATTTGGGGACTCCATCCTCCATTATTTGATGAAATATTTGCTTGCCCACAGTTTTTGTGCTTTCTGGAACGCCACAAGATGGTGCCAAAGACCTGAAGTCCTACTTATCTATTTAGCAGAGCTTTGGCCCCACCATGTGGCATCTTGGTACCAAGCAACTACCAAGGCATAGGAATGGCAGGCAGTCAGTCATGCCTTCATCCAGGCATATGAATGGCAGGCAGTCACGGCTTCGTCCAGGCAGTCATGACTTCATCCAAGCACAGGCAGGCTTGGAATGTCTTCAACCTGGCGCAGGCAAGGCAGACAGGCAGTCATAGCTTCATCCTGAAACAGGGCGGGCAGGTAGGCGGGCAGGCAGGCAGGCGGGCGGGCGGGCAGGCGGGCAGGCAGGCAGGCGGGCGGGCAGGCAGACAGGCAGGCGGGCGGGCGGGCAGGCAGGCAGGCAGGCAGGCAGGCAAGCAGGCAGGCATGGCTTCATCCAAGCGCAGGCTAGGCAGGCAGACAATCATGGCATTATCCAGACGCAGGCCAAGTTGGTAGGCAGTCATGGCTATTGCAAGGGAGCAGTATTATTCAGTCAGCAATCAACATATACATTGCAGGGTTTCTCAAAAATATTTGGTCCACCCGACAATGGTTTCAAGGACCTCCTCTTTACCCTAATGTCAGTTCTGCAAAACTTCCATATGGACCCCGAAATTCCACATTTGTTTATTTTTTAAATTTATTTTTATTTCAGAAAGCAAAAAAAAACCTACTTGTGCAGAGATGTTACTCATGTAATTATCCTATCAGAACTGTGAATAGACCTAAAGCAGAAGGACGAATTTGTTTATTATTGTTTTGTTTTAGCATCATCACAGTGGTCCCTAGAGGAATGCACTATTTGAATAAAGATTTGACATAATTTATTGCATTCTGTTAATTGAGAACCACTAATATACAGCACACTATGAGCATAAGTCTTGGGACACAGATCTGACTCCCCCTCCAAAATCTTTTCATTTTCTCTGCTTGTCATAGTGACATGTGGCAATACTCTGACCTCAAATTGTATCTTAGATGTGAGGATTGTGATTATATACGTTGTTTAAAGCGGCCTGGCAAAGAATAGGCAAAATTATTACTGTATTTATGTATTTCCCTATGTAGTGGCAGAATATTGAAAATCTTCAAAAGAACTGAGCAGAAGGATTTTTAAAGAGACAGTAGTCAGTGTGCATGTGTGTGTTTGTGTGCGTGTGTGTGCGTGCATGTTGTCCAGATGTGTACACGCCAGCAGGAGCCTGGCGACAGCAAACACACTGCTCCTCTTAGCGAATGTGTGAAGTGTGCCTTGACCTCTGACTTGGCATGTGGCCTCCAAATGAGGTTTGTTCAGGACAATCTGTGTCACTTTAAAATTCTTTCAATCCTGATGTCTCAGAGTGAGCATATCATCTTCAAGAAAGTACAAATGAACACGAAATAAAAAATAGAATACAGAAATCAAATAATTCAATAAATTCTGGGTGCGCCAGCAGTCCAGATTTGTGAAGTGTTGAGACCAATTATTCTTGTTTGTTCTCTTGCATGGCTGTGAACACACAAGAGGTGCAATTGATGATTCAAGACAAACAGCAGCACAAGATCAACAAGAACATCCTTGGAGACCTGCATTTCTAAAAGCTCTGACAGTTACTAATGTTTGTTTCTTATGAAATTCACTGGCCAGATCTCAAAAGTCAAAATCAAAACTCAACATTAAAACATAGCTTATATTTGTTTTAAACACTTTTTTTACATATGTGTTTAAAATTGGTGAATTAAAGGTTCTTTAAAAGGCTGTCAAATGGTGTGGATGGTGCGCTACTGTGAACTAACCTCATTTGTTATGTCATCAAGTCAAAATGATATGCAAAAGCATGCAGTGTGGAAGAAAACACGCTGCCTTGGCTTACAACACACATCAAGGGATTAACATGTTGGCTCTGAATTTCAACTGCCAGTGTTAAAATTAAATAGGCACAGAGAAAATGAGAAAAGGCTGCCCAAAGTCAACAGACTCATTCATCGTCATTAGTATGCGTTTGATTGATTGGGAGTCAAAGAAAAGGCAATGTATGGCTTCTCTTCTTTTTCCGGGCAGAGCCATGAGGCCTCACCCTGTTCACCTTGCCTGACGTAAGTCGTAAGACAGCCGCGCGGGTGCAAGCCAGAACGGCCACAAAATGTGTGTTGCCATTCAGGCACGAGTCAGGGTGGAGTCGCCAGCCGGCTATAGGAGAAAGCTGCGCTTGTTCCACCCGGCCAGAACATTACGGCGCGGATACAACGTGTTTCACATCATACAACGGGAGCTTGTTTACAAATGGAGAAGAAAAGGTGTGTCTTGGGAAAAAGTAGTGTGCTCTAAAAATAACCCTGCACACCCAAAGTGTGGACAGGGTGTTACCAGATGATTGAGGTGGGTCGGGGCACACACAAACAGGATACAGGAAATGGACTTACTTAAAAAAGAGAAATAAAAGCTCAGTCAAGCGATATCAGCAAAATAATGACTGCACTTGTTCAAAGTTTGATCACGTATCGTAGAAGCTGAAAGCAGATTTGGATTCTGAAAGCCTCACTGCTGCTGATCTTTGGAATTCATATAATTATGGCTATCCTGTTAAAATAAAATACTGCAATATTGTTTACTTTTGCCAAAGTCATTATTATCTTTCAAATAAAGAGCAGTGCGCTTATTTATTCAACCACACAAAGACTCGCCTCATAATCTGAAGCCTCGGGGCATGGCATTCACAAGTGTGGCTGTTGCCCGGAAGTGTTTGCGATTATTTGTTCCAGACCATGGAGGTTTACTGTTAGGTTCACTTCAGACTCTGCCCACGTGCATGGACATGTCAAGTCAAAGATTCCAAGATCTCTGGCAAATTTGATGGCAGGAGAGTGAGTGGGTGGCGACTGACAGTCAATTCCAAAAGGTTCCTTTTTTTCTTGCCACTGTATTTTTTGACATTCTTAAAGTGTACTTTACTTTTGATACTTTAACGTGCAGAAGTTTGAATTTTCACCCAATTTAAAAACCCAAAAGTTTTCACATGAAAATGAATTTTAAATTTTTTTGAGGGAGAGCAGGACATGTTGCGAAGCACTGAAATGATATTCTCCTCTCATCTTGGATCATCTGCCTACTCTTAAAACATGACAGACTATACTTTTTTCCACTCTGGTTTTCTATGATGTCGCCATAAGGAATACAGCAGCGTGAACATTGGAATTTTTCATTTCAAAATACATTTGGGGGCAAGTGAATCATATTAGGTGTGGGCTAATTCAACTCCGTCAGTTCCAGTAGCATGCTGGTGTCACACTGGGGAGGGTGTGTGGGAGGAGATATGTAAATGGGACCTTTGGGGTCCTATTAGTGGCACCCAAAATCTCAGTCAGTGTACTGACGGACTTCATCACAGGCACTCACAAGAACAGTGGCGGGATTGTCTGGTTCAGGTTTGAATAAGTACATTTTGGAATATTTGACCAAGTTGATGGAAGGCGAGTTTTAAATACATTTTCATCTGTGAGTTTTTTTTTTTTAACCGGGGACAATTGGATACCGTGTGATGGATTTCTCAATGGCAGCAAGTCTTTTTATAGCAATGATGCTATATTTGTCAAGTGGAGAAGCAAAGTCATATGGTCCGTATGAGCATTATAGTGACTACAGATCTGGACTGATTGAGCACCATGGGCAAGGAAGACCGACCAGCAGACACAAGTAAGCTTTGGTTCTCTGGCTTCTCAAGTCTACAATACATGTAATTGTAACTCACTAACAACGTGTTTCCGTCTTTCTTGTCCTCTTTAAAAGGAACCACTGTGCTTATGTGATCGAAAAGACAGTTTCCTTCACTTTGCAAGATGGGGCGGCCCCGTATGTCAAAGCTGAGTACAACAAGTGTTCCTGGCATAAAAACTGTCCAACGCTTATGTGAGTGATTTCCTTTTATTATGCATTCTACATAGTACTAAATACAAATAAATGCACATCCATAGATGTTTCAAACATGTATCATCATTCACCATTACAGTATATCAATAAGTATTATTGTTATTATTATATCTGCCACTGTGAAATTATTACTGTAGCAGCATTAGGTGTAACTTTCTTTTAAATCCTCCATAATGTTGCTCTCTATTTTGTTTGTACTTTTTTTCTTCTTGGGAATACATTGTCACTGTCGGGTGGTGTCCAAAGTCACCATCTTACCAGACTAACCACTACATTATTTAATTATACATAAATTATCATCATATCTTTGCGTACAAACATTACCACAAAATGCTGATTAAATAAATAAATAAATGGATGGATGGATGGATGGATGGATGGATGGATGGATGGATGGATGGATGGATGGATGGATGGATGGATGGATGGATGGATGGATGGATGGATGGATGGATGGATGGATGGATGGATGGATGGATGGATGGATGGATGGATGGATGGATGGATGGATGGATGGATGGATGGACTTTTCAATGTTGAGGTGAAAAGCCAAAAGTAAGTCATTCCAAATTGTTCTCTTCAGGTATCGCCTGATCTACAAACCGTTGTATAAAGTGGCACATAAAACAGTCACCGAGTTAGAGTGGCGCTGTTGTCCTGGGTACTCTGGCTATGACTGCATGGAGGGACCCCCACCTTACCAACATTCCATGAAAAGCATGCCACCGTTTAACAGGCCACCATTCAGAGGCCCACAGTTCAAGGGACCCCAATACAAAGCTCCTATGTTTAAGGCTTCCATTTTCAAGGGCCCACCTAGCAACCCTGTTGTGAAAGCTAACCCATGGAATCAACCCAAAGGACCTCCCACCGGTGGTTTCAACTCATACCCAATGCCTAACTTTGGACTGCCAAGATCTTCCAGCTACCCAGACACCTCTTTTGAACCATATCCAGATGGGCCCGAGCCCATGCCGGACCATATTGAAGAACATCACACAGCGCATGAACAGAATCAAGAAGAAGTGGAGCATAGACCAGAAGTGACGCTTGCTCCTACCAATGGCGAACAAACTGAAGGTGAATCAATATCCATTCCAATCCGGTCTGCTTTCTGTTATTGTAATAAATGTGACTGACTATAATACTAAATCTATCCCATTGTTATTTTAGGTCAAGCTCTAGACACTGAGACAGAGGGAAGAATATTTCGAATGGAGGAGGACGTAAGACGTCTGAACCAGGGATTGGAGACCCTGAAGGGGACTGTGAATGGCCTGGAGGACAGCCTTCGAGCATCACTAAGAGAAGATGCCAACAGGATGCTCACAGCTCTGCTCTCTGCCGCCCCCAGTCCTCTTTCGGCCCCTGCTATATCTTCAAGTCCCTCCACAGTAGGCTTTGCGGAGATTCCTGGAGGCGATCCCGATGCCGGTGGTCTAGATGGTCGACACATATTTTCAGGGCTCACGGAACTGAATGGAAGAGTAGAAGAGCTCAAGACCGAGCTGCGAGCCAAGACATTGGAGCTTCAGGAGCTTAAAGCCACAGTAACGACACATGACGGAGCACTTGAGAAGTTAGCAACCAGAGAAGGCGCAGAATCAGACTCGACCCATCTTGAGAGCAAAGCCTCAAAGGATACTGAGCAGCTCTTGGATGCCAAACTGAGTGCAGCCAGGACAGACATTCTGGGTGGGTTTGAGAAACGGGTGGAGACTGCAGTGGGCCGATGTGAGGAGAAAGCAGAAGACTTACGTCGCCAGTGTCAGAGGGAGCGAGGTGAACGGCAGGAACAAATGGAAGATGCTTTGGAAGAAAGTGCCAGTGACTTAAGGAGAGAGCTGAGGAACCTTCAGGAGCAGGTTCAACATTTGAACACAATAGAAAGCTGCTGTTCTGTGGTGAGTGGACTGAGCGATAGGGTGCAGTTGGTGGAAACATCAGTGGCAGACCTCAATCAGTCTCAGAGTCACCTAAGAGTAGAGTTAGGAGGTCATAAAGACCACATTGAGGGAATGCTAGAGGGGCGCCTTAAATATGCCGAGATTAAGCTCAACCTGACTGGGCAAGTGGTAAGGAGAAGCAGCATCTCAGACAAAGCAGAAACAGGACTAGGCCTGGAGGCCAGAATGGAGGGCAAGTTGAGGGAACTTGAAGGACGCCTACTGATGGCTTTGGAGGAACTAGGTAATGCCACTGCCCCTGCGCTTCTCGAGGGACATGCCGTTCCGACCCTGGAGACAGAGCTGGAGTCCCTCCGAGGGAGACTCGAGATGGACGTGGACAGAGTCCAAAAGCATCTGAGCAACCTAGAGATTCTTTGTTCTTCCTCATGTTCGGCATCTAAAAAACCCATGGCTTTCCAAGGGGATTCCGCTCCTTCAAGTAGTAGCCTGGCAGAAGATCAGAATGTCGAGGGGTTGTTAGAAAGGCAAGGTGACCGTTTGAACAGCCTCAACATCACACTCCAGAACATCGTGAGGCATCTGACCAACAAAGAGCAGCGACCAAAAGAACACGGTGAGCTCACCATCCTTAGGTTCAATGTTCGCTCGGTCAACCGGACCCTGAAAGGAATTCAGGAATCACTGGGGAACGTAGTCCACCAGGTGGGACGAGCAAACAGCTCCTGGCACGAGAGAGAGTCACGTCTGGCACAACAGATGAAGGGCGTGGTCCAACTGGTTCGACATCAGGCTTCCATGCTTGGTACAGGTGAGCGCAAACTGACCCGGCTCAAGGGGGAGTTGCAGGAAATGAAGAGACGGCTCGCTGATGAGATCCGAGGCTGTCGGAGCACAGCTATGGGCGTACAAAAAGAGGTTACAGAGGTCGGTGGACGTGTTGCTAATGTGGAGGACCAATGTAAAGGTCTTGATTCTGTAGCAGAAGATCTGGAGAGAATAAGGGAGGAGCTCGACAGACAATCCAACGGCTTCTTCATGCAATTCAATGGGACTCTCTCCAACCATTCCCAACAGTTGTCTGAGCTGAAAGACGAAATCAGAAACTGCAGCTCGAGAGCAGAATCAGCACAACAGAATTACGAGCAAGAGTTACAACGCGGGGACACGTTTACTTAAAAATAGTAAATAAATTATATGAAAAAAAATGAAGGGTAAATATTCTACTGGTGCTGTGCAAGTCCATGAACACCTCCTGATGTTAGTGTCATTTTTTTTGTAAACTCGAACTGATATCCAGTCTAAAACGTTTTGCAGCAACTAACTGACTCCACTCAATGTTGTGATGACAAACGTTTACTTTTACTTGACTCGTGAAGGTGCTAAGTCGTTTTCAACACCCACCAAATTGTTTCTTACTGTGCTGATTACATGTTGAAAAGTCTTTGTATATATTTAAAATTGTTTTATGTGATGTTCTACTTTTTATACCTTATTATGTGGAGACTAAATTACACAATGTTTTTTTTTTTATATAATTTAATATTGTATTACTCCTTTTCTTTTGATAGCCCTGAATTCCTCATCTATTTGTACTTTGCTTAGGGTTGCCCAGCACAAAAATAAACATTCTCTACTGTAAATGCTTTTTTGCTGAAAATATATTTTATATATCTCTAAAACAATTAACCTGATGATCAGATACTGACAGCAAAAATTCCCTGTAAAGTCGTGACAGTTGCAGATACAAGGAGGCAAGCATTCCAAGAGAGGCAAATTGACATAATTTGGAAGATACTGCAGAGAAAAAATAAAAATAAAAATAAAAATAAAAGACATTGAGTCCCAGAAGTAAACAATAAGCAGCCCAGTGGTGTCACCTTGTGCCCACATCCATTATCCATCTTCGGAGTTGTGCACACTGCATTCAGCATTCCAAAGGCACGACTGAAGTGACCTTGCGGAGAATCCTTGTCGGACAAACAATGACAATTATGGGGATGATGAACCCACTGCACTCTTTTTTTTTTTCCATCTCTCGCATCAATTTAATAGAAATGATTGAAATGTCACAAAGAGGACCATGAGAAAAGAGCAAGAGCTCTCTCCTTTAGCAGTTTTTTTCTGTTATGCCAAGTATTTATTTCACAGCATACAGACAAGATTTTTTTTAACAAGATATTTGATGAGTTTTTTTTTTTTTTACTCCTCACCCGTGAACATTTGCAAAACCCAAATCTGGCACAAAAGCAGAGGATGGTTTTAAAGGTGATTCACGGCGTAGAGTGTCCTCAAGAGTTTTTGTCCTCATTACGGTGATGGTTGGAGGATGGACAGTTAAAATGCTGACAGAAGTATGATGTCATCTTTGATTGCGTGAACAAGGTCTGACCCCAGAATGCACCGATTGATTCAGATTGCTCATATTTATTTGTGGTTCCCAAGATCTGAAAATATAGATCAAGGGGATCCAACTTTCAGCTGCTTGATCCTATGGAGTGATCTTCCAGATTCGCTACAAATGGCTACTAACACTCTTTAAGAGCAAACTTAAATCATTCCTCTTCAATGCTCATGGCACAAATTGTGTTTAATGCTAGTTTTTTGTTTGGTAGATATTCATGTTACAAATCCTGTTACGTCTTGTTGGTGTTTTGGATGGGGGGCGGCTGGGATGGATTTCCATTCATTTCAATGGAGAAGGATGAGAGTGTTGTGAGCAACAAGCGTTTTCAAGGAATAAATTAAAGCCATAAATCAAGGCATTACTGCATTTCACTGATGAAGCAATCTTCCCAAACTGTTCTCAGGGGTCATAAAGCAAGCGTGGCAAAAATATGACACCCACGAGTTTTCAACTTCTAGACTAGGCTCATTTCAACATGTCAGGTCAAGTGGCCTAAGAAGGCCCAAAACCCTGCTTGTTTTTTTTTTTTTTTTAACATGACAGCCCTTCTCTTTGAGGCAGGCTGATATTCCAGCAGTCACGACGCAGCTCGGCTCGAGAGCCCACGTTCCCTTAAGCGGCTTTCCACGACTGTCAGCCTGTGAGCGAGACGGCTGCATGCGGGTGGCGGTACACGATTAAAGTAGGATGACACAGTGCTTTTGGTGCATCGCAAATGCTTCCTACTGGTTTTGCTGCAGCGGCCAAGTCGATTTGACTTTATATTTTGAGAGGATCAGCTCTTAATAATTGCCTGATAAAGTTGCTCTCAGTCCCGAACTACACTACGTTTGATTGTTGTTATACTTCAGGGGTGTCAAACATTGACCCGTGGGCCAAATTTGACCCACAGTGTAATTATATATTTAGCCCACCAAGACAAATTCTGCACTGACTTTGTGTCAATACTAGAATTACAAATTGTCTTCACTCATAGAGATGTAGCCAGCAAGTTTTATTAGCATTCATCTTTACAGTTTTTACTAGTCTCTGATTTCAAAACTAGTTATTCATCAGCTTGTTGTGTAGACGTTCGTACATTTATTTGGACTGACAGTCATAATGGCCTTCCGAAGGAAACTATGATGCGGCCCGTGACAAAAACAAGTTTGACACCCCAGTTATACTTCATTTTCAGCAGCAATGGTTATTCCGAGAATACCAACAATACAAACAAAACAAAATTTTATTGAAAAAAACATAACTGCGTTAGAGCAGCGTCAATTAGGGCGCGCAAACAAATAGTATATGCAAAATTAAGTGATCACTTCCTTGTAATGTGTTGTCATTTTCACTCTCTACTTTATTTTCAGAGATTTTGAACCACACCACTGCCAATGTTACCTACCCAAGACAAAAAACAATCTTTTCTCTTGACTACGGAACACTATAAGTATACAGCAGAAGGAAACTGTGTTAGGCTCCATAAAGTAAATAGGATGAGTAATAGTTGGAGCCATCAGCCACACTTTGAGCTTGCCTGTCAAATCAGCCTCCCCCGTCCATTATTTCTCTCTCCCTCCCTCTCTCTCCCTCCCTCCCTCTCTCTCCCTCTCCCTCCCTCTCTCTTCCGTGCATCTCCACAATAATGACGATACCATACATGAAAGCGTCCACCTGCCTGCTGGATGTGTGTGAATGTGTCGTGAAGAAAGAGAAGAGGTTACCTTAAGCTGGACTCGTTTCGCCCTGCTACTTTCCAACGCTTTCTCATTTAGCTCTCAGCGTGGCGCCAGGTTGTCTCTCCATCTCATTTTCAGTTGTTGGCTGGAGCTCATGTCCAGTGTCTTGCTCTGTACTGGACCTCCATGAGTTTCACAGAGGACAAGAAATTCTTCCCTGGAAGGTAGGCAGCACGACTTGGTCTCCTGTAAATTTTACACATCAGACTGTGAGATTCAGATTTAGAATAATTACAATAAAATTTTTACTCTAGTTGAATACAAGTGTGTGTACATTCACTTGTGTTTTAAATGTATGAACTACATTCAGACTGGGACAAGTTGTGTTCTGTTTTCCCTGTTTTCACGTGTTGACTGAAAGTCAAACAAGGTTCAAAAGTACAAAGTGGTGAATGTACATGCTGACATCACAGTAGCAGGGCAGTAATGAGTTCTGCCTCTCTGCACAATTGATGCCATACACTCACTTGGTGTTTCATTATTTCTGTTGCAAATTAGCTCTTATCATTTTCCAAAGAGCTTGTTGCTGTGATACCAACAAGACCCTGAGCACATTGTTGATGCGCACGGTGCCGTGAGATGTCCGATGTGATTTTAATGACAAACTGAAAAGACAATGATTTCAAAATTATCTAACAAGAAATTTGCTTCCCTTAATGAGTGCAGTACACATAAAAAACAGCTTAATAAAAGACAAGTGTTTTTTCTTAAAGATTATTTCACTCCAGTAATTGACTGTTATGGGAACTTTTCAAAGACAAGAAAACCACCAAATGTTATGAATATAATCAACGGCAGACTAAATGCTCATCTGACTGATGGTCTCCAGAGCCCATTACATAAGATGTTTGTTTTCAAAGTGCTGTTTGAAAGAAAGCCCCGCAGTCACTTTGTCATGTTGCTGTGCAAATAGTGGAGCACGATGGCGTTTGATTGTCACTGTCACTGACTTTTCAGTAGAGCAGGCGGTCGGTTACACACAGCAAGGGTAAAGACGGTGCACTTCAGGCTCCTAATAGGTCTCCCAAGGTCTTTGGCTTTGTGCATCACTGCTCAATGAGTGACAAATGTCTGGCTCAAGTGAGGGGATGCATATAAATACAGCGCCACTGAGAGAGCCAAAATCTGAGAAAAAAAATCAACACAAGTGGAGTAAAATATTTTAGATCCTCAAAATTAACTGATACCATCCATCATTGCATTGTCTGAACCACGCAGGCACGGGGAGAACATGCAAACTCAGTCAGCTTGAGTCAGATAAAACAGCTCTGTAAATAAAAATACTGGCTAAACAAAAGTTAATCAACCTGTTCATAGCTCAGCCTGAAAAGTCAGACCGAATAAGCCAAAAGCACAGTTGAGCTGCTTTGACTCTTCCAGGCTCTTGCCATCTGGCCCCACCACAGAGGTATTTTTCTCCTTCACTTCCATAGATGTCAACATGCGTCACAGATTACCCACCATACAACATATAGATCATGCCAACATTGCTGGATAGCCACGAACTCATGGGATTGGTGCTCTCAATGCCAAATTGCCAACCTTTCAAGATGGATCAAGAAACAATCGCGCTCTCAAGGAGCATTAAAATGAGGCATGAGTGTTTTTCTTTGTTTTGATGGCACTCAGACAGATCAAGATTGACTGGTGTGCTCACTTGCATCACAATCAAGTCTTTCTCTTGATCTTGCCTGCATACTTCAGTCCTTGAGTCACTGTTGCAATTTCAATACTGTCGAATAGTACCTCCACACATATGTCCCCGCAGATGAGATAGAGAATGAGAGTTTATTGTTTGAAAAGAGGAAAGAAGCTGTTGAAGTGTTTGCTGTTGTGTGTGTGTGTGTGTGTGCAATGTGCATGTTTTCATTCCAAATGGACTCATAAGTGTGCCAATGTTCTAGATGAGAAATGCTTCAGACATAACAGCTGTGTTTACCTCCACTATCTCCAAGGAGTATGATGTCGTCATGGGCTCAATTTATATTTTATATTGTGAGTAAACTCCTTGATGATCCTCAGCGGAATTCGGCAAGTCGGCACACCTGAACAATATTTTTTTTCAATTCCCGCCCAGGCGTGCTGTCCCTCCTGGGCAATTGCATTCTGTTACTTGTTGCACATCACAAACGCTCAAGCCTGAAGCCACCCGAGTTCTTCATCATCAATCTCTCCATCAGTGACCTTGGGATGACGCTCTCTTTATTCCCCCTGGCAATACCGTCAGCTTTCTCACACAGGTATGCCATCAAGCTTTAGACTTTTTGGAATGGAATTACCACAAAAAAAGCAAGGTTCCACTATTAATTAGTCGACCATTATCGTTAAACATCTCATAGGGACTCCTATGTTGACAGTGTTACAAATTCAAGTGTTTTATTTAGTACTATTTTGCTTGCCTTGAATTATTTTGGGGGTATCATGAGAATTTGTGTACATGTACAGGATTTTAGCATCAAAAATCTCATATTGGTCGAGCTCTAATTGATATTTAAGTTCAATTTCCTCCAGTCTTCACAATTTTCTTCTCTTCTCTGCATACAGGTGGCTTTTTGGAGAGACCACCTGTCAACTCTATGCAATGTGTGGTGTACTGTTCGGTCTTTGCAGCCTGACAAACCTCACTGCCCTCTCTTTAGTTTGTTGCCTTAAAGTCTGCTTTCCAAATTATGGTGAGAAACACATGAAGAACCAACTAGTAGCTTGCAACTAGCAAAACAGCTCACTGATTCTCTTGTCTCAGGAAACAAGTTCTCTTGGGCACATGCTCGCCTCCTGGTGGTCGGAGTCTGGTGTTACGCGTCAGTGTTTGCCTTAGGGCCCTTGGTGCAGTGGGGACGATATGGCACGGAACCCTACGGCACGGCCTGTTGCATTGACTGGCACGCGCCCAACCACGAGCTTTCAGCCATGTCGTACATTGTCTGCCTTTTTATCTTTTGTTACGCATTGCCCTGCATCATCATCTTTCTTTCCTACTCGTCTATCCTGCTCACGGTACGAGGGTCCCGGCAGGCTGTCCAGCAGCACGTGTCACCGCAAGCTAAGAGCACCAGTGCGCACTCGCTTATTGTCAAGGTTAGAGCGAGTGAGTGTCTCTCTTCAGCGTTAGCAACGTGAAAGTAGAGCAGTACAATACAGTCGTATATAAAATTTTAAATCTGGACACACTTTTATATATTTACATAAATGTGACCTCACGTGAATATATTTCAGCCAAATATGCATGAAACTTTGAAATACAGCATATTGTACACAAATAGATTTTGTCGATTGTAGTCTGGAACGTTACCCCGAACGAGAGATTATGATTTTATGGATGAGTAGCTGTCTCTCTCTATTCTTTTCTACAGCTGTCAGTAGCAGTGTGTATAGGCTTCCTCTGTGCTTGGACTCCCTATGCCGGTGTTGCCATGTGGTCAGCATTCAGTGACGCCACACGGGTTCCTCCGTCCGCATTCGCCGTGGCCGCTGTATTTGCCAAATCCTCCACCGTCTACAATCCAGCGGTCTACCTGCTGTGCAAGCCAAACTTCCGCGAGTGTCTCTACAGGGACACCTTCACGTTATGGCAGAGGATCTATAGGTCAAGTCCACGACTGGGTGCCACCCCGCAATGCAGCAAAGACACGAGTATTCCCGCACGCTTTAAAAACGTGCAAGTGGACAGATGTGAGGTGTGTCTTCACTACGTTAACAATCCTGCCAAGTGTCGTGTAAACTCAACCCAAAGGACTGCTTGCATACTGACTGGATCGGTTCACAGAGAGGTGACACTAAGCCAACTCGCCGCCGCCACCACACCACTGGCTGACTTCCTCTAGTGGTGCTGCCAAGCAAAACAGGACCAGAAACACATGATGACATCACCGGGAAGGTGTTTTTGTGTACAAGTTGCAAAACTTTATAAAATTGCGAGATGGTCAGCTCTTATTGTGTTACTAAAATGGATGTGGTCTTTCTCATTTTGGCAGGAAAATCTATACGAGTATTTGGTATGCAACCAATGATGATTTTAATAATCAAATAAACTATTTATTTTTATTTTTGACGGATCAATGAAGCCTGTGAAAAAAGCATTTTTATTTCCATCCCTTTATTCAAAAATTATATCAAATTGACAGTGCAGACAATGCACAAACCCCAAAAACCGTGAAACTGTGATGCTCGCAATTCAAGCAAGAGTGCAGTTTGATCAAAAGTTCTGTCTGCAGTAGAAGGCGGTAAAAGTCCAAAATGACATGCCGTGGGGTGGGTGAGAATCGATGACTCTTAATTCCTATTCCAAGAACACAAGATTAATCAGATTACTGCGATTAGACTCGTGGGGACACGTAAAACATAATTGCAATTGATTTAGTTTTCCTCTAAAGGATGGAATCCATCAAATTCTGGCAGCCACTTTTCTCCACAGGGACTCGGTTTTATTGTGGAACAGTCATATTTAGGTGATACACTTGGAACTATACAGTCTTGTGTTATGTGGACACTATATTGATTACATTACTGATTGATTACATTCATTGTAAGTAATGTGCTCTCTTTCGTAATCCTGGAGCAATTTTAATGCTACCGGACATATCCCAAAACATGTGATACTGTGCTGTGTAATACTTCATGCATGTGTAGAAAATACATAAAATACACAAATAAAATATTGCGCTCTGTTTGATTAAGTCGAGTTATGTTTATTAAACAGATTGAGTGTTGATATAGTGATGTGGTGGTGAGGGGTTCAAGAGAAATATACTGGTTATACTTATGCGCAGGTGTCAGTGAAGGAGGCCCGCCCAAATAAAATGGGTTTAGAAATAAATTGGGTTATTTAATATTTCTTTCTAAATTGATCTGTCCATTTCGCACGTATGTGTCAAACTCGAGGCCCGGGGGTCAGATACGGCCCGTCACATCATTTTATGTGGCCCCTGAAGACAAATTGTGCATGGGGTACAAATTGTCTTCACTTTAAAAAAATATAGCTATTGCAAGCAATTTCTATTATCATCCACCGTTTTAGAATATTTGAACAATTTTTACTAGTCTCTAATTTCATAAGTAGTTATTCATCAGTTTGTTTTGTAGCCCATACTGTGTATAATATAAGCCTTATATTACATATTATTATTATTATATTATTATATTATAATAGACCACTGTTTTGGGGTAATTAATCATGAAAATAAAAATACTGCAGTTCTGGAAGCACTGCTGGGGTTAAAAAAAAAACGTCGTTGATGCTTGTAATTTGCGTGCTATTAACTCCACATTATTGCCTTTTTTCCGCATTACGTCAAACGGGCCGCCATTTTCTTGGCCGGAAAGTTACATGACGTCACAAGCCGAAGAAAGAAGCGGGATTTTCAAGTGAAGTACTCGTCATTTGCGAGAGCTGCTGGAATTGATGACGGATTTTTTATCAGCTTAAACTGTGAGTTGAAAAATATATATACATGTACGACGTTATTCTTCTGAGCTGTGTCCATAATTGGAGGTTAACACTATGTGGTAAAATCCTCGTCAAAGGACCTAACTACAAGCGTCGACGTTAACCTGTCAAATTTATTTCCCCCCTGAAATCCGTAATTTTTTTTTTTCACCTTAACCCTGGGCACAAGGAAGGAATTCAATTTTGCAGTCAATGTTTTCCTTACTCCTGACAATGACAAATGACACAAAATTTTTCGGATGCCCCTCAGTGGTTGCTAGGTTACTCGACTGTCACCAGCTGTGACAGTAAACTAGTAAAAAAAAAAAAAAACGAAAAAAGCTCATAAACTCCTCGTAAAATTTACTTAATTTTTTTTCGGAAAACTTTATTCACTCCCATGTTTTACAGTGTGAGAAAAAGTGGGTTATACATTATACACTTATATTAATATAGAACTGTACTTTTGTGAAAACCTATGTTAAACTCCTAACCAAAGCGAAGTTTTCTGTGACATTTGCTGCCAAACTTTGTAATTTAACTCAACCGCTGGCAACACAATGACATGAATTAAACCATAGCATAAATATTTTTGTTTCAGGTGACAAGATTACTCCAGGAATATGTTCAACCATTGGAAACCCTTCTTGTACAAGTGGGAAAAGCTGAAGGAAATTTGGTTATCTGTGTACTATAACAGTAAGGTCACCAAGACCCATGTTATTGAATGTGATTTGGATTCAGCAGTAGAAGATATTGTATCTTCCCCTCAGGTGCACAATTCTAAAGTATTAATGTCATATGCCCAACAAATGCCCCAAAAGTACTGTACAAAATGGATGCTACTGTATTTACAGATTCTGGGTTTACGACTGTCTGGATCGCTACTTCTGGGCGTGACTCAGATCTTATGCAGAAAAGCAAAATATCTCCTAACAGACTGCAGTCATGCCCTGGATAAACTCAGTCTGTCATTTCGGCCAGGTAAAACATTTGTACTCATGATCTGCGGAGTGCAATTTTTATTTGATGAAATTGGCCAACTTGATGGAATTTAAAATATGTGACTAGAAAGAAAAAAAAAAAGCCAAATGTCTAACTGGATGCTTATACCAATTAATTGATGGACACTGAGTTGATTAGTGCCAGAATGTTAAGGGACCGTATAGACATTTTCTTTTACTCATGCCCAGAAGGTTCTGTTAGTTTTCTCTTATCAAGTAAAATTATTCTGATATTGGCATCTGCTTGTAACCTTTTACATTCCAGATGCTCCAGAAAAGACAAAAAAATTGTCTTGTGAAGGATTTGAGGCCACAGTAAAAGAAATCTCCCTGAGTAATGACGTTTCTTACTTGCCTCACTCAAGGTACCTTTTTGTGTTCTTCTGATTGCACTTCATATAACCATGAGTGAAAAATATGAATTATAAATGGCTGAATATTACATTCCTCAGTTACATATCCAAATAAATGTATAATTGAAAATTTTAATTATTTGATTGGTATTTATTATTCGTTATGTCTTTCCCTGCATTAGTGACTTCAACGTGGATATGAATGTGGATGTCTACTCGCAAAACCTAAGTCATGCAGAGGAAATTACCATCAAGGAACATTCAAGTAACCATTGACAAAAACAGAAGAATAAAATTATCTATACTCAGTTTAATCTGTTCTTAAGTTTTAAGTACTCTGTTGTATGAATGGCACAAGATGGATAGGACACATTAAAGAGGAAGTTAACCCCATTTTTTTTCCTCACAATAACATGTTATATGTGCCCCCAATAGTCCAAACACAGCATTTTGATTAATATTGCATTTATCAGCAAAATCCACCCATTTTTATCTATCTTTTGTTTTCAAATGTTTGTCACATACAAGATTTGCTTACTCAGTCTTCTTATTAATTGGTATTGACTGTGCCTTAGGAAAAAAAAATCAAGATGACACTGTATCCCCAAGAAGCATTCCCCCCAGAAACATTTTCAGATTTTTTTCAAGTGAGGTGAATACTGAAAGAGTACTGGTTTGGATTATTGTTCTCTCTTTGTGATTTGCAGTTGATATGACCATCAGTCAGCTGGATATGAACTTTCAAACTCTGGGTCACCCAGAAGACTTGTTCGGGGATGAGGACATCGGAGTAGATTTATGTCTTGGTAGGTCTTCTTAAATGATCTGAACAGACATACGGTATTCTACGATTGTGTCCATTTTGACCAATTCATCTTGATTCTCTGTCATCTATTGTCAATAAAGTTGTGATTTTTGATCCCACAGACTTCCTGACATCCTGCGGCACTCATCCTGACTTTACTGAGTTCATCCCAGATGATAATGAGACACCTAACAAATATTCCCTCAACCAAAAGCATGGTACAACAGGGTTCTTAGAGATTCATTATTTAGCGTTCAGTTTCACAAATATATGTAAAAATAGGTGCAAACTCCTGGTTGAGAAATTCCCTCTGTTCTTCAGACGTAATTAGAAGAGATCCTGCAGAGGAAGAAGTATCCCTGAATCAGCCATCTTACAAGCAGACATCCTTTGTCCTTCCGCCTTTGACTGACACTTGTAGGCACAACCAAACTTTATGTACACCTATTACACTTAAATGTCTGAAACCAAACATGCAAAAATCTGGTCAATCCAAGGACAGACGTCCTTGCAAATACAAGTCGAATGGCCAAAAACTTCTTTGTATGTTGACATTGGCTTACAGCCGGAGGATAATTGCTTAAGAAAGTACTTACTTAGACCATTTGAAGGGATACCCGTCATGGCCAAGATGGTAGTGATTATCAGGGGTCATAGAATTTACATGACACGTCTCCATTGCACAGGCATTTGGCCTGTGGGCTAGATCTGGCCCGCCACATTAGCAAGTAAAGTGTATTGACTTCATGTTTCTTGCTAAAATTCCAAATTGTCTTCAAAACGTTCGGCAATTGCAAAGCACTTTTTTACCGATTCCACTTTTAAAATAAATTTGAAAAAAAATTAATGGGCAATTATTTCAAATTTAGATGTATCAAACATTACTTGACTCACTATTCTCATCTCCTCAGCAAGTACAAATAAGAAGAGAAGACAGAGGAAGTGCAAGTTGATCATGGACCAAATGACATTTCTGAGTGACAAAGTCATGCAGATGCAGCTTAGCGACGACTCCGATCTGATTGACATCCCGATCATGGCTCCCCCCACTCAACAGCTAATGTACTGGAAAGAAAGCGGAACTGCAGTCAAACTGCTCATGCAGCCATGCTCCAATGTTATAGGTTCAGAGATTAAGGAGGTACCCCGAAACCACTTTCTCCTCCCAGATCAAGTCATAAAAACACCCGTTTGAAATCTATGATACTGCCGAATTCCATTTTCTCTTGATAGGCTTTTCCAAAGGACGTTATCCAGGTGACATTTGAGGAGGAAGAGGTCATGCGGCAAGATGACCATGAAGGTAGGATATTTCGCTCGAGTTGGGCCTGGCCGATTAATCCGTCATCTGATTTCATTGGCTCTTTAAATTAATTATAATTTGCCAGAGTTTTACAGATTACACGATGATATATTCTTAATGTCCCATGAAACAGTCAATGGTAATCAGTGTTGGAGTCACAATAATGATGTTATTGTGCCGTTTGTCCACTAGACGGTGCTCTGACGCCAATAAGCATCTCTCAGAGCGATTTGGTTACTAATTAATGCAAGGGCTCCCGGTTTAATACGTAATTTACAATTGTTATAACTAGCAATTAATGATATATTTGTCATTGCAATCATTAATGGACAAAAACCTACTTTTTTAAAATTAATTCTATATTTTTTAAATTGACCTGCTTGTCAGTTCTCAGACTTTTTTTTTCCCTGCCAAATATCGGAATTGGTCTCAAATAGTTTTTGGGTCGCCGTTATTTTCACACACAACAGCGTGTCTTATTGAAGTGTTTCTGTTCTTTTCCACAGCTCTGTACCCTGTGTCCACTCTCAGTAACACGAGCCCACTCAGCACAGAAAGCTTCAATGATTCCTCCACAGAACACAAGCTCACAGAGTTTAATTATTCCAGTGAACACATGAGTGACTTGGAGCTCATGCAAGTAAGCGCAACTATTTCTAGCCAATTGTGATGCCTCAGTCACATTTATCATATGCGCTTTGTGTCTCAGGATGAACACATATTGGACACAAGTCAACCAGTGCTTTCACCAGAGTACCCGATGTTTGTCCATCAGTCTCACATGGAGCAGCACAGTCAGGTGGCTTCAAAGTTTGTGTGGCTCAAGCTTTTGCCAGCATTGTTGGATTCAAATTAATTTGGCAGCGGGGCTACCATTTTCAAACCATTTGGTCCCTGTTAACGTGTCTCCCTGGAGGTTGAGCCGACACTTCCTGTAAATAACACGGTCCCTTTGTAACTTGCAGTCTTTGCTGGGCTGCCAAAACTCTTGGGAGAATCAGACGGTGTACCGACAGGCACACATGCTTCTGAAATTCCTACAAGTAAGTCCCTAAAAATAAAGTAGTTATTATTAATGCTGATATCAACCATCCTAAATCCAGTATTTCCTCTAGACTATATGGCAAACAAATATGTATTTATATATATAGATGTATATACATATTAAAGTTATGTGTATGTGTGTGTGCACGTGTGTGGCAGTGTTCTGAGGGCACTTCGTTCTGCCTGAGGGACCTTTGCTCAGGACACACCCGCCTGCAGGTGGCTAGAACATTCCAGTGTTGCCTTATGCTTCATAAGGAAGGGGTTGTGAATCTGCACCAGAGTGGTCCATGCCACGACATCTTTCTCACCCTGGTTCTGCATTCTTCAAGTTGAAACACTAAATACAGTTTAAGAAGTTGTAAGTGGGTTCTTCAACAGGTTGCAGTCTTGGTTTTGGAGAACGTGGTTGTGTGTTAAATAATAATACGGTTTTGGAGAACGTGGTTGTGTGTTAAATAATAATACAATTGCAAGAGAAAAATATGTATTTATATTCATTCTAGAGCAACTCATAATTGAAGTGAAACCCAATTTTAGTTGAACTGAAAACAGAGCACTTTCTTATGAGTGAAACGTTGAACAACAGTTGTTCTGTTGTTGGACAGTTGACATTTATTGCTTGAAAATGCTGACGCTGTTGCTGTTTTAAAAGCCAGCAGTGCGTATCAAACTGTAAGTTACAATTTGTCATTAAATTATTAAGATCTGATTGCAATGTGTATCATTCAGGTTTGTTGCATTACAATCATCCCTGCTATGTTACACTTCACTTTTTCTAGGCTCACTGTGTTAAACAGAGGTAGCAAAATGAACACAAACGCATATTACAAACACGACCTGCCATTTGTCACAACTCAAGTAACTGAGCATAGCTGCTCACGCTTAAGCCAGTTAACTCCCAACCAAGACTCGACTCTTGTTTGCTGACTCTGAGGTCACTCAATAGATCGTCACAGATACTACAATACTGTCGACCATGAGGATGGCGATTCCCAGTCGAGAAAAATACCTGCATGGTGCAACTCACATGCATTCCTTCTGGGATCATAAACATGCTCATTTGGTGTATATACAAATCATAAAATGTATTGAGTTGCTACTTTGTGGATCACGGGGGTGGTCTGCAATACAAACCGGAGATTGTCCAATCCTAAGCATAATAATGTGTTTAATCCATACTGTATGAATATTGGCAGAAATGTCTTCCTGCTGGTTTCATTTCACTCTTCTGGGAAGACTTTTTTTATTCCATCCATTCTTGATTGGAGAATGGAGCCTACCCTATCCCGGCTGACTTCCTACACCAGGGGTCAGGAACCTTTTGGCGGACATAGCCATAACCATTTCCCGTCAGAGCCATACCATTTAAAACAACAACAACAATGGGCTAAATACAATTAAATGCATGTATTTTAATTAAGACTGACGATTTTTTGAGCGTACTAATGTATTCTTAACGTTTTTATGTTGAAGTCTAGAAAAAAAACTCACCATTAATGAGACTTCTGGGGCTGCATTGTTTTGCTGATGGTTTTGTAGTCCGGTTGATATGCGGTGAGGTTGAGCTTCATGCAGGCGTTGAGGCTCTCATCAGTCAAAATTGACCGATCGTGAACGGTTCTTGCTGACAGAGGCATGTCTTTTATCCGTTTGAGTATCTTTTCCTTATCCATGAAGTCGTCAAAAAGCATAAATGATGAAATATTCGCCATCAGTAAAAATGGCTTTCCGTTCCTCACAATTGCTAATGCGCCTGCAAAACTAGCTGAATTAAAGTCACCTTGTCTGGTCCATACACGGAGTTGCTGTTGACTAGCTTGACTAGCTCGGTCCACTCACTCTGAAATGTTCGGTAATCGTCATCTTTTTTTTCCTCTTCGCATCTTTCTTGCTTGCCTGGCACACACCAGCTAGCTAGCTGAAATTTTAAATAAAGCGGATGGAATTTTACCTTTCACGACCCCGTAGGCATCGTATTGTCCAATAAAAATCGCGCTTTTTTTTCTCCTTTTTTTTTTTTTGTCCGACCTGGCGTCAACCATCTCTACACCGAAGGGCATCTGGGATTGGCTGATATGACGCAACCGTGGATTTCAGCGGAAGAAAACATATGGGATGTCTTGCAAACGTGATCATATTTTATATTTTGAAAGCTGATTTAACATTTTGATTTCAGTCGATCTATTTTCTACTTTGATAATATAACAAAATTATTTCTGACTTCGATTGTGTAAACAAATGTCAGATTTGTCCGCGAACCAGACGCAGTCATCAAAAGAACCATATATGGCTCGCGACCCATAGGTTTCCCGACCCTGTCCTACACGATGGGTGGGCCGCCAGTCAATCACTGTCCAAACAGACAACCCTTCACTCACCCTTTACTCCCCCTGTATGGGAACTTGTGAACCCACGTTGCCTGCGCCAGGTGAATATGAAGCTACACAACAGAAACACTTTCATATGTAAAATGAAACACACACTCCTACTGAAATGCTCACACATGCACAAGTAATATACTCTCACATATTCCACATTGACCTAAAAATATTTTAATAACTATGGTGCTCTCACACTATCACTCATTCCTGAATTGTCCACACACCACTGAAACACTTTTTTCAGTAGGCTATATGAGATAGATTGATTAATTGATGCTTTATCAGAAAGTTTTTCAGTACAGTATATCAAGAGTTTTTTATTAGTCGGTGATAAGTGTGAGAGCATTCGGATCGTGAATGTGAGAGCGCTGAACGTTTGTCCCATCTCATGTCCTGTCCTCCCCTCTGTCGTCTCCTCTCGTCCCCTTGCTGTCTCTTTAAGAGGAATCGACGTCGCAGTGGGCGCACTCGATATGAGCCCTTCATGGCTGCAGGATGCGCTCGGATCCGCATCAGCTGCTGCGTCTTCTCGCCACGCTGCCAGCGACGCACCAGCCGCAGCCTCGGTATAGCTGTCGTCGTCCCCGTGAGCGGCACGCTCGGGTCCGAGGCTTCTGACACGGTGAGACGCGTTCGCGGTACCCGCCGCCACACAAACGGCTTTATCGGACACCTCTGCAGGACTCAGCCTTTTCTCCTCTCTATTTTGTGCTCCTGCTGTTTTTCACTCCTTAATTGTATTCCAGGATGCTCTACATATTGTGGCCGCTTTTGGTGCGCTTTTTGTGCCAGCTGCTCGCCTCCGCATCCTCAATCACGCGCACGCTTACGTAACACGCTTACGTATTTCTCGCCATTAATGCCGTGACCACCTGTTGGTGGATGCTGATGCTGATGCTTCTATTGCTCATATACAAGAGGCGAGGTGAGATGAATGGAATTGGGCGTGTGTTCGCAATCACAACACGACCTATTGTGAAATGAACACAAAGCCAAGGTGTGTACGAATGAAAAAGTTCATTGTACCTTTTGCCATTTACTTCATTCATACAGCACATTTCATACACAAGGCAAATCAATGTGCTTCACGCAAACAAAGACACGTCAAAGGATTTAAAAACTCAATTAACAATATTAGAAGCAGAGTAAAAACAACACACTGTTCCACAGTCTGAACGGCTACGTCATCCGTCCAAGTCCAAGACATCATCTTGGAGGAAGCGTGACTGTTTGATTGTTCTTGAATCTGCAAAGTTGTTTTGAGTTTATATTTAACTTTAATCCCATTTAAAAATAGAGCTGAAGACTGTTTTGGTTCATTCAGTTGTTAATTTGCTCTAGTGTAGACAGTGAAATTGAACTGATCAATATACTGGTTGCTTCATATCATCTGCATACTGCATAGCTATGATATCAAGTATTTGACCCAAAGTTAACATATCATCACACTAATAACATAACTGCCTAACTCATTCTTTGCCAAAGTCAGTTTTTTTTGCAGGAAATGACTCTCCATAATCCAATTTAGACCCAATCAGATTCTAATACCATAAATGCATTTACTATTTTTCAGAGTCTAGCTGGAAGGACTCCGAGCCTCCTTTACTAGAGGCAGTATGTCCTTAACGCTCACCCCAAGCAGGAAACCTTCATCAGGTCAGCGCAGGTACGGTCACATCCTGCTTGCTCATCCAAATAATGTTTAGGACACATCAACTCAATATTGTCATTTTCACAACAAGGCGCTCTGCAGGAACGAGTGGTAGCAGCGGACGATGCAACCCTAGTGACATGTCCAGCACCAGCAACTATTCGCTGAAGGTCAAGGCGACAGAGGGAAGCCTCACGCCTCGGATGTATCCCAGTACGCCGAGGTAAAAAGTTGCTAATCAAGGGATTTTTTTTTTGGCACAATATGATGAGTCATGGGGGCAGGCTGTGCATTTTCCACCTGTCAACATGAAGCTCTTCCCCACATAGAAAATAAAATAAACGCCAAAAATCTACCCAAAATATGATGTCGCCACTGTTTTTTCTCCTCAGGCGTCAGGCAAAGCATACAGTGTGTAGCGACAACCATGGGATCAGGCCTCCCGCCCCAGAGCAATACCTCACTCCCCTGCAGCAGAAAGAAGTGTGCATACGTCATCTGCGAGCCAGACTGAGGGACAACGTGGAGCGATTACATCACAGGTCAGTCATATCAAATACATCCGTCAGTCGTTTACAAACTTTATATACAATATAAATTAAGATTTTACATACTGTGTCAGCCTCTCTACTGTAAATCTTGATTTTTGTACTCGGCCACGAAAGCACACCGATTTTTGTGTTGACTCAAACTAAGACATTTGCAAACACCCGATTTTTCTGTTTTTGCCAATTTTCTCATGGCTGTTATGGAATCATAACCAATTTATGTTTGTGCATTCTAAGCGCTGTATTTTACAGAAGATGAAGAACAAAAACTACTGCCCTGGCGCCTGTTGTTTACCAGCAAAACAAAAGGTCGGTAAAAAAAAACTCACGTACTTTCCATTTTCTTGGGTTACGCCACAGGGACTACGAAATAGATGAGTTGAGGACTCAGCTGTACAGGATGCAGGAAGACTGGATTGAAGAAGAATGCCACCGCGTGGAGGCCCAGTTGGCCCTCAAAGAAGCCCGCAAGGAAATTCAGCACCTGCAAGAAGTGGTGGAGTCTGTCAGGTCCAACCTGGGTAAGCAAGACCACGACCATAAGCCATACACGAGGTCACAGGACCCGAGGCCCAGCGGGAGGTCTCGCTCCTGCGGCTGCTCCCCTGCCAGCACTTTGACCCGCAGCAGACACCTGAGCGCAGAGGCCACGCCGACCGAGTCGAACCGATCATCATGCCACCTGCTGCTGGAGGCCGGACTCCTCACGGAGCGCACGCCACGGCGAGACCGCGTCGAAGGGACTGCGCTGCCCTACGCCGCATGTGACCGGCTGTGCCGAGGGGGCGCCGTATCCGTCTCCCACTCCTGCCACTCTCTGTCCGGAAGCTGCTACCTCCCTCATCATCACTTGTTCCTGCACTTACCTCAGGAGGAGCCCCCGGAAACTATTGCCTCAGCTTCGACGGCACCCGCCGACCCTGTACCGAGTGCTCCGGCTAGGGGAAAGCCAGAAGTACGCTCGCAGGCCTGCAGCCCGACCATGACTTGGCGGTCACGTGAGGACAGCGGCCCAGAGGAGCTGAGCGTCATTTCCGTGCCGTCGGCGGACACGAGCCCCGTGGATCCCTTCGTCGCTCCGACGACTTTGCTTCCTCTGTCTCCTCCAGAGATGCCCCATGTGCGCCAACCCCACACCGCAGCCCCCCACAGGCAGGAAGCAGCCATCTTGGAGACAGAGGAAGACAGCAAAGAGGAAGTGGGAAATGATGATGCGCCTCAGAGGTGCCACTGGAGCCCTTACTTCTTGGTGGATCTGTTGGCCTTGGCTGCGCCGGTGGTTCCGACCGTGGCGTGGCTGTGTCGCGGATCACCTCAGGACATTGCGCCCGTCTATCACATCGGCTCCTTGCTGAGAGGTTGCTGTGCTGTGGCCTTGCACTCGCTCCGTCGGAGAGGTGGTGGGCCAGGACGTGGACGCGGACGGGCCAGCGTGAGTGGAACGCCCATCTGACCCTCCAGGCTTTCTCAAACTTAACACGCTTTTGGCATGGGCTGCTCTTGTCACATTTAACTTCAAAGAATATGTCAAAGAACTGGTGTGAATTTATGGGGGGTTACTTATTTGCACAGAGAAAAATTGTTCTCAAAAGATAAAAGTGGACCCCCGCTATTTACAGGAGAGAACGATTGCAACTCAAAACACTCATCTTTTCCCCATAGTAATGAATGGAAATGCAATTACATTCCAGCCTCCTCTCCTCAAAACAAATTTTCTTCCAGAATTGACTTGACTTCCAGAATGTTTTTTTTTTTTTTTTTTATATATCCAGAAAAATAATATAATATTGTCCATCCATACAGTTTGCCGCCCAAAGACTGATTTAGCACGCCTGTGACCCTCATGAGGGTCACAGGCGTGCTAAATCTCGGACAATATTTTTCCATAGGTGTTGAGATTGACAAAGGGTGGGTCATGGCCACCCCTGGCAACCACATAGCTCCGCCCCTGGGTCCAAGCAAAATGCTATTCAAGCAAATTGCTGGAGTGCTCCAGTTCAGTTGTATTGAACTTATGTACAATACATTTAATCTTTCAGAATGGTTTGTTTTCAACCAATAAGGTATCATGTTTATTACGCTTTTTGGTCCTACTATGTATATTTTTCATTCTTATAGTTTTTGTAATTTTATTTCACAATATTTACTGAGCTGATGTCTTACTGTTTTGAGAATTATTTTCCATAAGATTTTGGGTGAACTCGAAATTGTGTGACTTTGTCGGACTCTACTGTGCGCTTTGTCCTGTCTACAATTTTATTTGTGCAAGAAAATCAGAATTTTTCTATTTCAGTTTAGTCAAAACATTTTCTCCCTAGACGTATGTAGTTTACCATCACCTAAATAGACAAATCATCACTTGTCATGTACAGTATTTTCTTTCCAAGAGCATTTCCTGCGGGAACATTTCTTTATAAATATTTAATAGCTTGCATAATAAAAAACTTTACAGGGACTTAACAGTGGCAACAAAGCATAGGAGGAGCTAACTTGTCGTTTTCCATGGAAATACTTGACCAACGTGTGTGTGGACTGAAGGTTATACAAGGTCATGTTGTGATCCGTGAATGTATGAATGCAAAAGGCTTTGTCTAAGGATTTTTAAGATAATGTTTTGGGTCTATTTTTGAACTTTGTATATATAAAGAAAGAGCAAATGTGTTAACATAGGACAAGAGAAGACAGTGAGGTAAAGTTCCTGCTGAATTAGCAAATCCTAAGCACGTAATAAAATATGTACAATAACTAGTTTGAACCTTATGCAAAGAAATATATATTTTTGTTTTCAGGGGTAGTTTGCTAGCTCAATTCAACTTAACGGTTGGATCTGCACGTTGCACAAAAACAGAATCTTTTTTGGTTGAAATATAAATGTAATGTATATCTTTAACTTGCAAGGGTACGATTGCTCCTTAAATCTGATCTGTCCTATTCCTACAAAGCAATGAGACGCTTGTACTGACTGTACTCTTTTATTGTGAAGAGTAAGGAAGAGAATGTAACATCCACAGCTTGTAACACACAACTCCTTAAAATAAACGCAATCACAAATTGCAAGGTGCCTCGTGGGTAAGTTTTCATGCAACAAACCTTTTGCCACAAACGTTTTATCGGGGGGCAGGGGGTAAATTTTCCCCACATTTATTGTTTTTTCTTTTTTTCTTAGAGCAAACCAAGACAAAAAGCGTCCAACTGTGAGTATCTGAGCGCTAAAATCATTGTGCGCTCATAAATAAATGTTGCTGGCAAAAAATTGTGGAGAGCTGTAGGCAACTCCGTTTGTGTGCTTGATTTGAGGATGTCAAGTGATGACGTCCTTGTGTAATGTCGCCGGATAACTAAGTGCCATGGCCACTCGTAAAACAGCTCCACGTCAAAACAATTCCTTTTGAAAAAACACATTAAGACCAGTGTTGTAGAAAGGCCACACGAGGAATGAAACTGATTCAGAACTTCAGAACCAAGAAAAAGCATGTAAATGTCAAAAATAAAACAAAACATGAAAGTACATTGCAGTATGTCTAAATAGATAGGATGGGATGAGGTTGGACTGAGTAGAAGGTCCAAACTAGAAGGAAGTGGTATGCATACGAAAAGGAGAGTGGACAGGTGAAGGTATAGACATAGTAGGTCCTATGCAGGAGTCATCTGGATTTTCCTCCATGTTCCCATGATAGGATTTGACCTGCAGTCAACACAAAAGCAGCACGATACAGGTGACAGTAAAGATTTCTGCCTCATAATAAAATCATATGCGCGACACCCAAATCAATGTTTGGTCCACCAGCCATGTGGACTGCACGCTCTTGCAGGTGCATGCGCTCATTCAGGGAGCAATACAGAGAAAGAAAAAAAAGATGGTTGAAGTGTTGACTCTACAGCTGGGGTGACAGACACTGTGGTGCCTGCGGGCATCAAGTAGCCCCCTCAGGACCACATGAGTAGGCTGTTTCAACAATAGCTCAAGAGAGAACGGGGCAGTGTGAAAATGCGTGGGTTTTTTTTTTCTTCTTCTTTTAAACGAAAATGCTGCAAATGATAAATTCAAGTATGGTTTTGTTGCACTGAGCATTAATACATATTACCAATTGTTTTCTTTTTTTCAATTGCGGAGAGTAATAATTTTGCTTGATTGCACAGCCCTACTCAAGTGTGTCGTTTTCGCTAGCAAAATCGCTACCGTGGCTCTTACATCACCTCATTTCATGGACTGAAAAACAATGGGGAGAGATTTGTCAAAACTAATGTTCCTAGAGAGGAACCTCCTATACACAGTTTAAGCTCAACAAACACAGGAAGTGGCTGAGCGAAGGGTAGAGACACGCACACACATGTCACAACGTCACCTGACACGCTCTAACAGAGTCACTCATGGGTGGAGGCAAAAAAATCTTGAGGCTCGTATCTCGGAATGTTCGTAAGCATAGGCGTTCGTAAGTAGATGTTACATGTTTTTGCCTGCTGTATTTATATTCAAGAAAAAAAGTAGTTATTTTTATCCAAATATCCGATCAAATCAAATATTAGATAAAATTTTCAGTAGGATATCTGAACACCAAAATATTTTGTCTCACCCTGGCAAGTTGCACGGAACGAGGCAAAGCGGCGAAGACGCTTCAGCCCTACTCCAGCCCCAGCAACTCCACGTCGAAGGTGAGCGTAGCGTTTGGGGGGATGACCCCTGGGTGGCCCTTGCTGCCGTAAGCGAAGTCCGGCGAGCAGATCAGCTTAGCCCGCTGACCTACGCTCATCTGTGGAGGTGGAGAGAAGGTTACAGGCGGCTTCACCATTGTGCAGGGAGAAAGGCTGCGCTTAACTCCTCACCTGAGCGACTCCTTCTTCCCAGCCACGGATGACCTCCTGGTGTCCTATCTTGAACTTGAAAGGCTTCGCTCGGCCCCTCGAGGAGTCAAACACTTTCCCGTCATCCAGTGTTCCTGACCACAGAGAAGGTGTGTGTCACAACCATACTGTTCACGAAGCTCTCTCTATAAAAAGTCAATCCAACTGCTTCAACAACTGCTTCTATCATCAAACTATTGCCACTGACATCAACCGGGCACCATCATCCTAACATCAAGTTCAACTGCAACTTAAGTAACATCTAATATTTGATTGCGTCGCACTTTTGCCCCTGCGTGCAGATTGTCTTTATAGTCAAATGACACTTTGTGACATTTTGAAATCAAAATCAATTTCACAAATCAAATGACTTGATCGCCATCTTGACAAGTGACGTAATTTTGACACAATCGCGGTATTGTCAATGGTTCATTCCACCAAACTGGTGCCATTTGCGTCCCCAGGAAATAAAATAATAATTACATGAAAATGCGTTTTTCCTGCACATTGTGTTGTGATGGCCAAAGTGCATGCATTTGCTATTATTAAAACATTTGTTAATGACACTGATCATGTCTCTTGGTGGGACCAAAACAGTTTCATTCATTGTCGACATTAAGTTAATATGATATTGACATTGTTTGACGAGTTGGCTAAACAAATCGATACTTCTGAGAACTCTTTTGCAACCAGACTCTTCCGAAGATTCTTCAAACACATCAGATCCGTGATAAGTGGCGTAACGTTACACCCTTAACACTTGGCTTGTTATCGCTGATTAGTTATTAACGTGGTTTCACGATCTAACTAACCCCCCGCCCCCCCTTCTCCCCGAGAACAACAATGAGCTTACATGAAAACTAATTTGACAGAACATTTTTTTCTAGGGCAGCATTGCAGCTGGTTAGCCCATTAGCTTAAGTTAGCCGCCTAGCTTAACGCGGGCCGATTGCCAAAAAGCTAGGCTCCTGCTAACTCACCCAAACCATAGAAAAAAACAACTAATACAAACTTCAATTAAACACAAGATCATTAAATCTAAACGTTAGCAACCCAGTGATTTCTCACCAAAAAGCCATAATGACTTCACGCTTGACCACTAGCCAAAGAGGAAACCTTCCGCCGCGCTCCACAATACCAAGTGGAAACAAACCAACCCAGTTCACGACAACAATGCATTAAGCCAAAACGTCGCAAGCAAACAATGGTGGGATAATCATTATTATTATTATTATTCAAAGGCCAAATGGTTAAGTTTGTCGCTCCTGTAGCCGCGATCCTTACTCACCAGTGTAGTGCACCACGACGCGCTGCCCCTTCTTGGGAAACGTTTGTCCTGCAGATACGCACGGGACAGCACCGTCGGAATGGACAAAAAACACCACAAAAAGAAACCGATTTGGAAAAAAGATAAGGCGAGCTCGACCTACCGTCCCCCGGCTTGATGGTTTCAATTTGCACTCCCATGTTCGCGATTCCTCGGCCGTTCCGTTTCGCCCACCGTGCGAAGAGCGGAAGCAGGGGGATGCACGGTTTACACACGCGCAGGCGCACATTCGCGCAGGCGTGCGTGCGCCCACACGCGCAAATCTGGGGTTATTGTTTATTTTTTTGTGGGAAACACACACACGGACACGCGCACGCGTACATTTGGAATTTAAGCCTTTCAGAATGGATGGATGGATGGATACTTTTAAAAGTACAATTCCACATCAACCCTGAAAAAAAAACAATCAAAAGAATGGACACGTTCTGTATAATAATCTCACGTTTCCATATTTCACAACTTACTGAAGTTATTCAAACAATTTCCAAATTCCAAATATTCCGTTCAGCATTGGAAACTATGTTTCCACATTTCACAAAGTCCCACTTTCCATTATTCCACATTTTCCATGACAACATTCGCGTAACAGTGCTGACATTTTACGTATTCACGGACTTTTATATTTCTCAACCAATGTGAGTCTTTCCAACATTTCCATGACCCAATTCCTACAAATTTATCTTCTTCCTACAAATTCACCACATTGCATGACTGATTTTAAAAAAAAAACCAAAAACAAAAACTTCAAACTGAGCATTCAGGACTACCAAACTGTTAAACTGGAACACTTCCAAATGTCCCAATATAATTCCCCACATTGAGATATTTTACATATATTGACTCCTCCATACAGTTTATTGACTCATACATATTTAAAATATAATGACTCTTAATCAAATTCCTCATTCAGTCGGTCTTCAATGTCTTCCCAAGTCCAGCAAAGTCTCCTCCGCTGGGCAGCTCTGCCAGAAAGGATTGGATCACTGGAACATATCTTGTGGCCTGGAAAGCAGAAAGTGGGTCTTGCAAAGCACGCCCTTCAGACTGGTGTCAGAAACATCAAGGCAAGTGGCCCTACTGTAGTTGACTGTCCCTTGGGAAGAGCAGATTGGAGAAGGTCTTTGAAAGGCAGAGGGCCAGTTTTTCATCAGGGCCCTCGAGAACCTTGGAGTGAAAGGACTGTACCTCAGGAAGTCCATCTGGATTGAACATACCATATACAAGTCCAATCAATTTTTTGGGGAAGGGGTTAGCAAGCAAACTGAACCCCCTGAAATTTGTGACATAAGAAGATGAAGCATAAATCCACAGGACATATCAGACAGTATTGTGAAGACAACAAAAGAGTTAGCGAAGCACACTAATTTTAAGTAGCATATCTGTCAGGTCAGATAACGTCAAAACACCGAAAACATTTTGGTTATCAAGACAAAGATACAAATCCAAATAAGTAATCTCAGTTTTTGAACATTTGTATGGATATCAAAAGTTGACCTAGTTGTTTTTTCCATCTGCCTTCTTTGCTCTGGTCACTCTCTTGGTGTGTATACACTACAAAGACGTCTTTACAACATGCTTGTCTAGTCTCGGCGTCGAAATGGACTTCTGCATTGTGTTGCATTTTGCGTCGAGATGTGAAGTGAATGTGAAGAATGTGAAGTCGTCACATTAGTCGGCTGCTCTGCGTTTCTGTTGACAAACGGAGCTTCTGATCTGTTGAAAGAAAAAATAATTGCCAGCAATAGCATCATGGGGAAAAATGTCCCTATAAAATATTCTAAAAACATGGAATAATGATAATTACGTCAATTGTAAAGAATTAATTTATTTTTTGCCCCACATTTTGCTTCGATTTAATGGTCATTGTGCTGCTCCTAGTGTTGTGTGCAACTTGGCCACTGGGGGACAGTATAACGCATACATAAGAATATAAACGGGACCAAAGGGGACTTTCACAACTCCTCAAAATGAGTCATTCTTTGGAGAGGATAAAAAAAAGCACATTGCCACAAACAGTAGATGCTACTTGTGATTTTCCCATTAGCATTAAACTAGTGGACTAAGTTCAGATATGTGATTGTTTGAAATACACAAAGTGTAATTCTATTTGTTTTAGTTTTTTAGTTGTTTAGTTTTAGAGAAAACCTAAGCTGGAAGTGCATTGAAATAGCGCAAGGCCTTTTTTTTAAAGAAGAAAAAAAGTGATCCGCCACAGCAGCATTAAACTCATAACAGAGTCACAGCAAACAGGCTTGAGGCGTCACACTTTTAAGAGGAGAGAGAACACTGTTAGATGTCTCCTTGAATGAGTCACGTTCTCGGCATCGGGTGGTGACTCACATGAGCTGCGACATTCTTTCCCACATCCCTTAGAAATGCTTTTGAAAGAATCAGCCATAGGCTTTGGCAGACAGACAGGTGGCTATACTGTACGTACATGGACACACATCGCAGCTCATCACTACAGCATTGATATTACTCCTTTTTCTTACAGGCTAGAATAGAAACCAGCGAGGAGCATTACATTGTCTGCCTACGTAAGTGCGTGGCAGCATTTCTATTGTTACTAAGCTTCTTATTGACTTGAGTAAGTTGCAAGTGCGACTTTCTACTGGATGCACATTTTGTTTCAGCTTTGACTTTTCTTGGATGACTCACCCTCGCACAGTAACTTTAAATTGACTATTTTCTTGAAAGTAATAATGTTAGACCACCAGGTAATCTCATGTGACTAATAGGAGTTGGAGAATGTATTTAAAAAAAAAAAAAAAAAAACAACAGCAACTACACTTTCAGAGTTCAACTGTTTATTTCACAAGTTGCCATTCTAAAACTCAACACTGATGCACCAAACTGCCTTCGCAGCGGTTTGAGAGTTAGGATCCTGCACATTCAGCATTTAACAAGATTAAATATCTGAACAGGGCCAAGATTGATTAGATTAAAAAAAAAAAAAAAAAAAAAAAAAAAGATTTTTAATCGTACCATTTAGAACACCGATGTCCAAATGAGCAATCTGTAAATTACAACTATATAAATAAAGTGTCGCGATTGTCCATGCAAAATAATCACCAAGAAATAATCAGTTGTGTTTTGCAACAGCAACCTAATTAAACTTAAAAGCAGTTTAATAGAATTCACAAGCTCGTCATAGAAAAAATAAGAATTAACAACTGTGACTTTGGCCATTTGTCCGCTGCTATTTCAAAGCCAATAGAGATGATCACCAGTCATCCAAAAACAAAACAAGTTACAAATGAAGCCATTAGCAGGCCCTCCCACCCCCAAAATGGCTGCCTTCAACATGTCCACTGAATTTTGCATTGAACGGCAATATTAGCTTACCTCTTTCTAACTTTCCAGTGCTTCAACGTTCAAAATTTCATCCATAGAATGTAGGGCTGCAAAATTCTAGAGATTTGCAAAGTTGCTCTTTTTCTGTGGAAATTTGCAAAGTTGGTCTTTTTCTGTGGAAAATAATGTGAATTAATGGAAATAAAGCAAGAATTAAAATAACTTAAATACCCTTTTTTAATGGTTCATTTCTATTCACTTTGGACACCATTAATTTAGAGTCTTCAAATAACCCGAGATGGACGATTTCAGAATATGGTGTGAAGCTGGAGTACCCGGAGTAATGCCATGCATTGGTATTCCATCTGACATGCAAACAGGACCCTCGGATTCAAAGCGCTGACCTCAGAACTATTGGGTGGATGCTGACTAACCTCAGGTCAAGTGTGGTGCCTGAAAAAAAAAGTCTCAATTTCTAGTTCATTGCCATCATTTGCCACAGAAACTTTCCAACATTCCTTGTGGGAATTTGCCAGAAATGTTCCACCCGTTTGCAACCCCAGTGGGAAAGGGATGCACTCACTTTGCCTGTCGCAACCCATAAAGCCATTTGATCACCCTGGCGTTCCTCTCAATGACCGACACGCCGTAGGGAACGCGTTCGTCATCCTCCTCGTCATCGCCGTCTTCATCGGGCCCGCCAGAACCGGCGCACTCCGACCCCGGAGCGCTGACGCTCCGAAATCGGGCCAGAGACACCATGTCAGAAGCGGCTCCGGAAAAGTCTTGTAGCTCTGCGGGGTCCAAACCACACAGGTTGAAGAAGCGTTCTAGCTCCGTCCCGGCTCGGGAAAATTGCTCGCTCATGTCCGATTTGGAGCGGGTCAGAGACGGACGTTTCCTGCTGCGGGGGGAGACGGATAGAGGGGTGACGGCTGGAGACGGAGGAGGCAAACCCAGGAAGACGGGAAGCGGAGAGCTAGCAGGGTTATCCTGCCTAGGCGTGGCGACGACAGGTTTCAGAGGAGATGGAGTGGCCTTTGCGCGAAGGAGGAGGTGCGAAATAGTCGGGCGGAGGGGAAACTGGGGGTGTAGCAGGAGTGGCTGAAGCGGCTGGGGGAGGAACAGCGGCGGCCTGCGAGGTGTCCTCGAAGGGCTGGCTTGGGGTATAACGTCCACTCGGCGCACCGTCCCCGCAGTAGGAGATCCCGGACTTTCCACCCAGCCTGCCGCCTTCAGTCTCACCTAGTAGAAGAGGTGACCATGAGTTCTTGAAACAGCTGCGCTCATTTTCTCAGTCATGGTCATTGAATATTTATTCCACATCATGTCAAAAGCGTTTGGCACAAAAGTGAATAAGACTGTTGTTTAAATGCTCTGTGAATAAAGCTGAATTGGTCACCTTGGCGGGACTGGAGTCGTGAGGCTGAGACGGCAGCCCTGGCGTGGGTTTTTTCAGCAGTGGAGAGGAGTCAACAGAGTCTGCGCTAGCAATCGGAGTGGGCCCGTCGCTCACATCACTTATCAGGCTGCTCAGATGTTCCAGGTCCAGCTGGACGGCCTCTGGCTTGCTTTTTGGCTGGCTGGGGGTCTTCTTCGCGGGCCGGAGAGTGGTGGCGACGGGGCTGAGCAGAGCCTTGCGCACGTCAGGAGACCTGACGGGCTGTTGCTTGGACAGTGCCACCTGGCTTTTGACGTACTTGGCCTTGTCCGCTTCCAGCCTCTCGACAGCACTCTGCTTGGGTCGAGCGGCCGAGGGCGGACTTTGCCGGTAGAATTCGGGACCCACCGGGCGCTTGGGCCGCAGGCGAGGAAATGTTGCAGATGCGCTGGGCCTCGCCGATTGTTTGATGGCCTCCACTGGCATTTTCTTTGCTTCCAGATTACAGCCGGAACTGGTTTTAGAGGATAAATTGGGTTTTCCTCTTTTTGTTGGGCTGGTTCATTGTCAGAACCGCTCTGTTGGTGACCTGTGCAAGAGAGACCAAATGGAACCAAATCCAACCTGAACTTATTCATTGCTGTCACATAAGGGAACAGGGATTTTTGGTGCGAGTCCAAGCTCAAATTCTAATATAAAGAAGCACAAGTTGCAAAACCAACCAAGCTATCAAAAAAGGTGTTACACTCCCCAAAATTGTTTACATCTTCACTTATAGAGCGCTTTTACAACATGGTACTTTAAATGGATGGAAATTTTATTTGTAAAACCTAAAAATTGGTGCAGCATAGGTAAAAGGAAGCTAGCTAACTTTTGCTAGCTAATAACCTGGAGGGGCAAAAACACCGGGCACACCTGAAGCCTCTCCCGGTGACCAGGTGAATGAAGACACCAAAGGTGCTTCCTCCCCGCTTCTTCAAATGCTCGGTGGGATTTCAAAAAATAAACTAATCTGCTTCTTGCCACTCGTATTCTGCACATTGTTACCATGCCAGATCCTCTGCGGGAGCTGTATGATTTTAAACCCAGTCACAAAGTTTTACACTTTTACATTCACCTCTACAGTTCAACAACTGTCATCTCATTGCCTCACACACGTCAAGTAAAGTCGATCTAATAATTCATATCAAGAGCCATCAAAGGAAAGGAACAAAGTCTCACATAAGGACATGTAAACAAGGAAAGATTATTGAAAAAAAAGTCCCACATGTGTTGAAGTCTTGGGCATGCGTAGGCTTGCAGCAACTCAACAATTTCTTCAACGCCCAAAACACAACAGACGAGAGGTTTAGAAAAATAAAAAGCAAGTCCTCACCTGGACTAAAGAAAGTTGAACGTTGTTGGTCTTCGCTCCCGCTCGTGCTGTCGTCGTACGACCTATTTCGGAGAAATTAAACAAGGGACCAAACATTTGAAAGCACCACTAGTCAAACCTGTGCGACAACTCTAATGGGCCGGCTCAGGCACCGCCTCTTTCTTGCTGATTGGTCCATTCCAAATAAAAGCCAGAAAAAATCACGTAGGATTTTTTTTTTACGCCACCGGTTGTCAACTTACGTTGCAACTCGATAAGATTGCCTTTCATGAAATTGATTTCTCCGCACAGAGGTGGAATCGAACCCGCACCCTCTGAACTGTGAGGCGGACATGCTGACCAGTGCACGGTGGTGCTGCCCTGGTATCATAACCATTTCCTGCAAATAAACTACACATTTGCGTGTGGAATTGGCAGTTTATGTCAGTAATTTAATGCAAAAAAATGCGTATTTTACACAAATATACAGTATACCTTTCATAGAAAAATCACAGAAACAGATTTCCCCCCCCCAAAAAAGCTGTAGATGCCTTTTCTGAAGACTTGCATGGCTTTTTTTTTTTTTTTGAGTAGTCAGGCTAACATTCAAACTTCACGCAGATTCCAACCCTGAACCTCAGAAGTGTGAGGAGGCCGTGCATTTTGATGTTTGGGTCAAGAGACTGAGCAATTTTTATCTTTGTCTTTAGCACTGAGACCGTGAGCACGTCTGCGCCTGAAACTGTCCCTCAGTCCCCATCGAGGCGGCTCTTCTTCTTCTCTTTTCTCCTCGTCTTTTTCACCTTGAGTTTTTCGCAGCTGTGGCGGCAGAGGAATGGGCTGCCCCAGGAAGAAGCCCTCCTGCTCAGAGTCTGATGAAGATGAGCACGTGGAACACGAATCTTCGTGCTTGCGCCGGATGGACCGCAGGACCGGCGAAGAGGCTTCGCTTCCTCTCCCCTCCGCAGTGTCCAGTTGAGGGCGTTCGACCCGCGAGTGACCGGCTGAGCTCGTGGATACGCAGGGGTGGTCGGATGAAACGCGCCGACGACTCCAACCCCGCCGCAGACTGCGTTGCTGGTAAGGTGACCCGTCTAGCCAACATAAAAAAACACAAAAACCTAAGGAATATAGTAATTAACGTGTGTCTTGAAAACTTACATTTTTTGTTTAAAATGTGTGGGAGAGGCAAAACAATTTTTCAAAGTGTTTCTGTAAGTCCTCCCTGTATTGTAGATTTCCACCTTATAACCAACGGGTGGGTCCGGAAGGTGTGCCCACACTTAACACTTAACTGTGTTCTTACCCAGTGGATCCATCTGTGGTGGGATTCCTTGGTGCAGCGACAGCTTGCTTCTGAAGCCTCCTTCCACCTCTTCGTCCTCCTGAGAGCTGTCGTCATTTATTTGCAACTCTTCTTCGGGCTCCTCTTCCTCCTCGACTGAGTAGCTGCTGCTGATTGGTTCTCTGAAACTGACCCTCGCCGTCCCACTTCGAGACAGCGGGGGTGGCGAGTTGGGGGATCTGTCTTCTGGCTGGGGGGCGTTTGAAGGGGATGAATCCTGCAGTAAGATGTCTCGGTACTTGACAGGTAGCGGAGGTGGTTCGGGAGACGTGTCGGAATGTGATGTCGTAATTGTCTGGACAGAGTCTGGATGAGAAAAATCAGATGAGGCTTCAAGCAAACATTTGTAATTGATGACAAGATGACAATGATCACCTTTCATGACTTGATTGGTCTTTTCCACCCAGTTCCTGCAGTCTTGGCCGGTCGAGGTTCCTCTTGAACACAAAGTTGTGGGAGGTTGTACAGAATGTCCATTTAAAAGGCCATCAGGAGGTGGTTTCATCCCGCCGTCATCCAACAGCAGAGTGTAATGTGGGAGGTTGCGGGGCCACGAGGGCCCGAGGCCATTCCCTTGATGGATGTGGGGAAGAGGTGAATAGGAACCTCTTGGATGACAAAAGCCACCAGCGGAAGGAACTCCATTTTCAACTGGAGTCGAGCAGTTGACCCCTAAGTAAAAGAACATGGGCATGATGAAAATTTGAACCAGTTTAACCTCAAACAAACACGAGGCCTGAGATTGTACATTCCCAAAAATCATCAAACTGGTAACATCTGATTTCATTTATGGCAATACATCAATTGCAATGTAGCAGCCATGGTGTCCGGCATTCGTAAGCTGAGTTGTTCTTTTGGGCAGAGAGGTAGGGAAAGATCGAAGTCAGGCTACAATGAAATATTCCTCGCAGCTTCAAGTTTCGTGCTCAGCTTTACTACTTACGACTCATGCAGGGGTTGACGCCCTCTATTGGTTGTAATGGAGAGCCGCAGTGCAGTTGCTGGTGCCGCCGGGCCGGCCCGCAGTTTCTGTGCTGCGGAGGTCGGCTCTGGAGGGCCGAGTCGCAAGAGTCCGAGTTATCGGGGTCCTCTCCGAGCGAACAGGCCCTGGAACAGAAGATGAGCCCCCGTCGGGGCAGGAAGGGGCGACCCAGCAGAGGGAGACGGCAACGGGCGCAACAGAAACAAAACTCCACCGCGTGCCAGCGTTGACCCTCGTATGTCATTTGGCTCTGGCCGATGCCTGCGATGACAATTTGATTCTCCGTGATAAATGGGCTCATTGTCTGAATTTGTGACCAGCAAACAACTGGCTGAGGTTTCAAAGTACTTTCTAAGCATTTTGGTTCTGGTACCTATTTGTTCTCCGCAGGTGTCACAGTACTCTGCATAGAGGGACTCATAGCAGGAGCAGCAATATGGCCGGCACTCTCGCATGATGTAACGCTGACCGCCCAGTGCTGCCTCGCACTCAAAACAGCTGAAGTGCTTCATGTGCCAGAACCTTCCTTCCGCCTCTGTGCATTCGTCTGCAAAAATGATCTTGGATGGATACACCATGGCACAAACAGAGCACAAATAAGCTTTGGGTTAATAAAATGAAATGATTTTCAATTTGCATGTGGCCGTGAAAGTTCAATGCAGTCTACATGATTAGATATCAGACATAATGGTTTAGAGTCATTGCTGAGCTTAAAATTGAACAAGTCTCTCAGCAGTAATTATTCTCTGACTCTGACAGATTCTATGTCAAGGGAAGAAGAGCTTGAAAAAAATAATTGCATATTATATCCCAATAGCAATATCGAGGGAAAAGAAAAACACAATTAGATTATTTTTCAAAGTTACTGAGCTCTAGAAATTATTTTTCAAATTGCCACTGCAATTTTAGTTGACTGCAAATGATGCTTGCACCCTCCCTTTTTCATTGGTTGATGGTAATCACCTCATCACACGCTTGACATCGGGGTTTGAGCCTCTCAGCGTGATGGCGGCCGCAGTAGATGCGTCCATCGTGGTAGAAGTAGATGAGGTCGACCAGCAGCTCGTTGCAGCAGGTGCACTGAAAACACTGAGGGTGCCAACAAGTGCCCTTTCCCGCCCGACTGGCGAACACGGCGATATCGCCGCCATTGATCTTTCTGTCACACTGAAAAAAACATATTTCACTCAGAGACTCCGGTATTGTGGAATTGCTAATGCAAAAATAATACAGCTAACAACAAAATAGAGGTCACCAACATGGTACCCACATGTGTAGTGGATGGGACATTTTGATTTCTTCGGGATATAAACGAGATCATTTGCAAATACAAACAGATGAATAAAATAAATAGATGTCAAGGCAGTGAATTAAAGTAAGAAATGGGAGCTGTTCAAATAGTGATCTAAAATACACAATATTTCTCCGACAGGAAGGTTGAGGCTACTCCAATTTGTATGTATGAGCATAAAATAAAAATGCTGCTCTACCTGCTTGCAGACGGCTCCAGTCATGGTGACGGGGAAGAGTCTGACAACGCCTCGGCCCACGTTGTCTCGTTTCCTCTGCTGGCTGAACAAACGCAACTCCTTCTTCTCCTCCTCGCTTAGTGCGCTGCAGTAGTGCGGCTGTGAGATGACATGTTCACAACAACAAATCAAATGCCTCAGGTTTCCAATCTTACATATATGTACCTGTACTACAGCTCCTGGAAATTCAAACACTCCTAAGTGAAACAAAAAGTATCTAAAAAAAATGTCTCAAAAATTGAGCAAACGAAAAAGCTTTTATTTACACTTGAATGATAACTAAGCCAACTGGAACTAAAGTTTCCTTCACGGACATCTGCTCTTTGAGGTCTCTTTTGAGAAAGTTAATTGTGTGAGAAAGTAACGTTACCTCACTGTCATGAGCAGGAAGTTGGTGCAGCAACTGTTTGATTCGGTGTCGTTCTCCCACACTGTTCACAAAGGGCACTCTGTCCTCTGGTAAGCTGCTAAAATACTGGTAAACCTGCAAGACAGATGGGTATAGTCACAGAAAAACTTTTTGGAGAATTCACAAGCACAAAGAATCACATTTTAATCAATTACAAGTTTCGTTATAAAAAATAATTCATGATAATCGATTAGTTGCTGATTAATCGGTGTACCTCTGGTTCAAAGTTTTGCGTTTCTGAAGAGGGTCAAAGTGGTGGCTCACCTGCTCAGGCTTAAGGCCAGGCGGAACCCAGGCGTATTCCTCAGAGGCGCAGCCCGAGTCGTCGTCTGAGATGGAGTGCCTCTGGAAGTCTGACACCAGCTTTGTCATCATCTTCTCCAGCTGGCCCGGCATTGAGCGGACGACGTGCTCCTCTCGCACGCACTTGCAGTGCACGCAGATCTTCCTGTGGACGCAATTGTTCAAATATCTTAAAAAGACAAATGGTAATAAAATTGCTAGCAATGTCTCTATTTTTTTAAATTGATGACAATTTGTAATTTTAGTAATGACACAAAGTCGATGCAAAATGTGTCTTCATGGGCCACATAAAATGATGTGGTGGGCCGTATCTGACCCCCAAACCTTGAGTGTGACACCTTGATTTAAATGTTCAAATTAGACATTTTTTTCTCTCTTTTTTTTTTAAAATCATAGCACTGAATCTATCTACATAGTTGATTTTTTTGTGGCTGTTCTGTATAACAAATTGACAAATCAACGCTACGTTGTATTATCTAGCACAGGTTGATTTAGTTCACCGTTCACGCACTGCAACTAAATTTAACTTTAATCGCATCATGGACAAAAGTGAAGCGCAGAGATCACAACTTGTTTTCCCACCAACAATCCACTTGCGTTAATGGCAAAAAGTCTCTTCGTTTGTGTCCCAAACAGGCGGGAAATGAGGTCAGTGGCCTAAGCCAGAGGAGAAAAGATGGGAGCCGTAATCTCCCTCTCAGCCTTGTCCTTGGACTCCACATCTGTCGCCAGGCGGGAGGGCTCATTTGTGAGCAGACAGAGGAGTGCTATGTTGTGCGGGGGCGAGCGTGTGGCAAAAAAGTATAGCATGTTCATCTCTGTTGTTGTGTAAGAAGCTGCCAGCTGGTACTTGTGACTCAAGTTGGCATAAATTTATCCCGGCACATACTAACAACTACACAAAAGCACCACGACTTCAATTCGGACTATTTTCATTTATTCATTCCGCTGCTAATAAAATACGCTGTAAGATGGCCCGCCAAGCCAAATTTTTGCCAGCATGTACACACTCTTTTACAAAGGGTCTCTTCTGAATACTCTGAACCAGGCTTGTATAACTTTGCTCCCCAAAAAGGTTCATAACCCCTTAAAGTGCTCATCTTATAGGCCAACCTTACTTTTAAATTGTGATTGTAAAATTTTGCCTAAAATATTGGCGCATCGTTGGGAAGAAGTTTTGCCATATGTTAGATCTACGGATCAGACAGGATTTGTGAAGGATGTTTTTGGCATTTGTCAATCTGCGGAGAAAGCACATTAGACTACACATTAGAATATTTTTTTTAATTTTTTGGGGAGGCTGGGACGAATCCATTAATTTCAATAGATTTAATATGAGAGTGTTTTGCATTGCAAGCTTGATCACAGTAGAAATTAAAATCGTATCTCAAGGTACCACTGTAGTCGTTCTTGGCAGAACATGAACCGGACCATACAGCATGTCCTTGTTAGCAAAACAGGACACGCATGTGCAATGGGTGTAAGGAAACAGCTGGAAATCCCACGGCCACCGTCCGCCAGGTGATGAAAAGGGGTAACAGACTGCTAGTTTACACCCACCTCGTCAAAGGTACTTTTGGCAAGTCCTACAAGCTTTCAACAGAGCATATTTTTTCTTAATCAAATAATGTGCCCTGTTGAATCCTGGATCTTTTATACATGCATTGAGAAATATATGATGAAAAATGAACATGTATTTTGCACATAGTTAAAGTGACATCTTGTTAAGACGTTTGTGGTTGTATATGGCCCCTTGTCGCTCTGATGAAACATTGCGACCCTCTCCAGGAACGAAAAGCACAGGGAGCAACTGTGACCTCCTGACTGAGAAAAAAAAAAAATCCTGCCAAGACACACACAACATCACGATGTGGAGGCTCCTTCCGCTCATACCTCCATCCGTGGACGCGGAAGCCGGGGCACTGGTCTCCACAGCGCATGCAGGGTTGCCCTCTGTCTGGATCTTCTTCCTTCTGCTGGAAAGAAGAAGCTCAGCTCACATCATTGCCCACCGCAAGTAGAGCAGACTAGCTCTGGATAGACGACACCGGACACAAGAGCAGCTACTCCTATTTTCCACACGATGTGTAGGAAAAGCGTCGGTCTTGCATTATTATATGAGCACTGGTGTAGACATGCAGCCTGAGTCTGGCATGTGACAATACCCATCCATCAATCCACCCATCCATCCTCCGAACATAAGATTTAAGAGCGTCCATTTCATGGTTTTTAAATACATTGAGTAATCTAATTAGTATGCTCCCGCGTTTGATCATTATGGTTATACATTTAAGAACAAATTCAAGACAGAAAATACTGATGAACCATAATAAGATTTATGCGTCAAATGTTCATATGAACAATTTTAGCACAAATTTCTCCATACACACCATTTGTGAATGAGGACCCTTGTGTGTCCTATACAAAAGCAAATGTGCTAATAAAGAGTGTGTGTGAGTGTGTGTGTGTGTGTGGACTCCAAGCCTGCTGCTGGTTCTGGAGCTAGCCGGAAGGAAGCAGGCACAGGATGAGAGCTGCACCCTTTCCCTCTGAGTGAGGCCTCCACTTTCTTTTCCTCCGATTCAATTTGAGCAACCATCCTATCGCCAGTGTACGCAGTTCAGAGCAATAAATCGAGCAATAAAATCACTCTGATCAGTGTTTTTCCACTTGCAACATTGCTAATTTTGTGAAATATTTCCATTTGATCAAAACATATACATACAAGGTCTGCCATTGTTTACGATACATTTTCTTTTATCAAACCACATCAAAATAGTATGGGAAAGTGGTGCTTTTATATCTCGGTTATGTATAAGTCAGTCAGGAAAACAATGCACGCTGTATTCCGATATTCTTTTTGTATGTGTTCTATCTTGGCTCGAGTTGGATACACGTCCAGGCAAGTAGAGCTGGTGACAGCTGTTATTTCGTAATGCTGACATGAAAACTGAGCTAGGGAAGGACAAAAGGCAAAGCGCGTGTACGTACACCTACTTTATCATTACTACGAGCAGGAATGGGAGTAAATAGCCGCGGGATCAAAACACCTTTGGAAATTGCGGCCAACCTCCGTTGACAACAGGACACCAGAGGCTTTTTGGCTGACGTGCCATTGAGAGCCGGCAGATGAAATGAACACCTGTGTATTGTCATTTTCCGACGAGTGCGCACAATGACCTGTTTGCCGTCGCTGACGGGTTTGCGTTGCTTTGATTTAAGTCAGCTCGAACTTGATTACAGTTTATTTGGCTGCCGCTCAGTGTTTGATGTGTGATTGGACTGCACGATGGTGACGCTGTGACAATGAAATGGAATAACACCCGTGTCACTTAAGTCACGACCATGCATTTTTATTCTTTGGTTTTCAACCCAACATGGTGCCTACTTTATATATTATTACTACTCTATAATAATTTGTGTTTTAATTTACTGTTTTCACTATCTTATTTTGTTAGATGCAAAGCAATTTTTGCAGGTGCAGCTGTTGTAAAATACACTAGATAAATAAGGTTGTATTGTATCATTGACTACAAATATCTTGAAAACAAACATTTTAGCCACAACTTGGTTCAAGGTGAGTCCGAAGTCCTTTTCTAGAGAGGATGGGAGCGTTGCGTTAAATATTGATGCAGTTCATTCATATACAAGGGTAGTTATTGTATGGATCAGTGAAGAACAGGTGTCTGGACTGCTTAAGTTGTACTAATTGAATGACTTACACAAAAGCGGCATGTCATCTTACCTGGTTGTGAGAACCGTTAGAAGCACTTGCACAATTTAATGCATCGGTGTCCAAACTACAGCGCGGGGACATTTTTGGCCTACGGTCTATTTTTAAAGCGGACCACAGCATATACTATAATTAAGAATTGACACACCACACAGAAAAGAAGAATAAAAATATTATCATCTCTGACTTGTTTTCCACCAAAGCACAGTGGTGACTTTGAGATAGGAGCTCCGGTTTCCACCCCACATTCCCAAAACATGCATGGTAGACCGCACTCCAAATTGCCGATAGGTGTGAGTGCGGATGGTTGTTCGATTAATTTTGATTTTAACAACAATAAATTCAAGAGTACAAATAATAAACAAGACTCAATCTTTTGGGGTATTCCTGGGGGCACACCCCCAATCACTCCACGTTTTTATCAGTTTTCAGCTCAAGTCAATAAGTCAGCATTCAATCACTGTCTGTAACCGGGAACATTCTGGCGGCTATTGTTAAAATCAACACTTTGAAAAGGTCATATTTCATCTGCATTATACCAACCTGCTCCGCCAGGAGGCTGTGACGTCATTGCCCCTCTCCAAACTCACCTTGACTCCCCAAAATGACCCAAGTCACAAAGAATGTGGAACTCTCTGAGACAAAGTATGGCAAATCAACACGAAAGAAACTTTTATTTTGCTTCCCACATTTTCTCTCTCTCTCTCTCTCTTTTTTTTTTTTTTTAATTGGTGATTTGATACAAAGAAAAACAAAAGCCAGGTGACTGTAGAGGAGAAAGTTCAGGGAAACTTTAGGACTTTCCGTCGAGTTTCAAATGTCAACGGGAAGTTAGAAGTATTTAAGACAATGAAATAAAAACATAAATGCGGAATCATATTTCAGATTGAGGTGAATGAGAAGTATCGACATGAGACACTTACCGAGTAGTTGGATCGTCGCTGTTTTGACCCGCGTAGAAACATGACAAAGGTGTGTATTTAAAAAATCACAGTCGAAAATCCAGCCAAACGAAGACAAAGGTTAAACACGATCGCCTCAATTTTTAGTTTGTGTGATAAACTACATGATGTTGCCACCAAACTACCTCGAAGACACAGAACGCCTCCACGCTAACTACTTCTGCAACTAATAAGCTCCGGTGTCTCAGAAGAGACGGATTACTTTCTGCCTTTCAAAGTCAAATTGGCCACAACGAGTTTTAATAACTACGCAAAGAAACTCAATTAAGGGAAGTTCTCACGCAAAAAATTTCATTTTAACTTGAAATTTCGACTTTTCATAGACAAACTAGACTATTTTGTTGTGTGCTTTGACATGAATATAGGTTTTATTTTGAAAGTTTGACCCCATAATTACCGGTAGATGCAAAGTTCTTGTTAACTTGACTTTCCTCCAGCTTTAACTTTGTGGACGAGAGGTGTGCACTTGCACACTGTATATTTGGTCCACGGACACCAGAGGAACAATTAATGTACTTTTACACACCACTGCCGTGCAAACAAGACTTAATCACAGGAAAGAAATTTTAAATCTATATTTAAATCCTGCAGATATTATGAGGTAAAAAAAAAAAAACTGTCTTGAAGCCGTCTTTGACATATCAAATCAAGGTCAATGCATTTATATCAAACAAATACAGTAGTTTGTAACTGATAGTTACTGCAGCTCGACCTAATAAGTTTGTGTCAAGTATAAAATGACCTCAATAGTCATCGGCTGCCATCTCCTGGCAGTCAGGAAGAACGCAAGTGTAACGAAACAGTAGTCTGAACAAATATTTTGACCTTCGCCAGTTAAAGGGGCCAACATCGGCACTTGCGGAAGAACCACTTTAAATTATAATAATTATCGGCACTTGCGGAAGAACCACTTTAAATTATAATAATTAATCACTCTACTTGAAAAAAAAAGTTTTAAAACAATTCTAGTACCATGCAGCATTTGTTGTAGCAATGGCTTTTATTTCCCAAAGCTTAAGTTGCTTTAGACCGTGAAATTACATTTGTAAAGCATGTTAGAAAGCATAATGACAATTTTTTTTTTAACAAAATAACAACCAGAAAGTTGAGAATCAGATAAAAAAAAAAGATGAATGAATGAAAGATATGACATATGTGACACTGTCACATACTGTATGACCGCTTTTCTTCATGTTTCCTGTCACAGGATGCAGGGAACGCAAATGTGGCAATGTGGAAAGGTTATGCAACTGGGCTGGATTCATTGACACAACTGTACAGCAACAAGTTAGCATATTAACACAAGGGATGCTTATGAACCACACAGTAACACTGTGACACACACGAATGATATTTTACGGTGAGTGGATGTCAGCAGTTCAAAAAAACAAAAGAAAAACTGGGTAAAATAAAAAATGTAGATCCAAGCAGGTAGATGACTTCAAGTGTTTCGGATCGTGGGATCTCAAATGACAACACAGGCACTTGGACAAACAGTGAAGGACATCAATTGACCTATTGTGGAAGCCCCCCCCTACTCATTTGGCACACCGCCATTTCTCTGGACACTTACAATGAAAAGGAAATATAGAAAGGAATATACCAGAGCATATTGGTGAGTGTTTGGGTGGCAATCGGATCCGATTTTCCTGTTCACCAAGTGACGGAATGTTGCCACTGTACGAGGCATTCGTGCAACCTTATGACATCAAGTAAAAATTATTACAAGTTTGATTTTAATATTTTCAGAAAATTATTACATACATTTTGGGTAGAGTTTTTGGATGTAGACCTGTCATAAAAGTCGCATTAGATACTCGCAGGGTGGCTGCAGTGTCTGTGAAAGAATAGGAGTCCACCTGATCATCTTTTGTGATAACATGGGCACATTGCGTCATCATTTTGCTTTTTGGAGGTCCACAGCTTCTCAGAACTTTTTTTGGTAAGGTTTCAAAGCAGCTGACATAAACTTTCTGGATTGATGTGAAAATGCAAATCTACGGACCAGACGGGAAATTGACAGACCTTGACCATTTGGGGTCATGGTTTTGTTGAAGGTCAATCACTAACAGGCTGAACGACTTTTTTATATTAAAATAAAAATAAAAAACATGCGAGACAAATTATTAGGATGTTAAATAATGCCTAAAGCACCCATACACATTTAACAAAAGGGTTACTACGAACTACAGTAGTCCATTAAAAGTGGAAATTGAGGAGACGCGCTGCTGGAGGACTATCTGGGTTGACCTTCGACATGGCCTATCGCTTACACATTTCCCTTTTTAGCTAATGTTCCCAGATTGAGTTTAGGGTTTGCGAGGGGCGTTCCCGCCACAGTTGACACACAGGCACAGATGTGCGGCACTGCTACATCATGGTCATCCACCTCTTAGGCATGGCTTGATAGATAAAAAAAAAAAAAAAAAAATGATATTGACACGGATTTAAACTTTGCCCTGTTCTTTTTACTGTCCTTTGTCTCCTCCACTGCTCTGCTCTGCTGCACTCCGTCCTCTTGTTGTTCCGCTACATGCTCAGAGGCACACGCACTTTGGTGAGCTTAGACTCTGTCGTCTAAGAAAAACACACAAATAAAATAAAATATGACATCCATTTTTAAGGGCACATTCTAAAACTGGATTTACACTGAATGTCTCAGTGTCCACTTTCCATATCTATTTACAGTACATGAGCAGCTAAAGATATTTTCAAGTGGCATACTATATATCTAGATATATCTAGATACATGAAACATGCACATACGTCAAATGGGGTTCTAAAAATGGAGTTGGCCATAGATGACACATGGAATTTACATATATGGAGACTGACACGCCAATATAAAACAAACAAAATTAGTTGGCAATACAGACAGCCAATTACATTCCAGCATTAGAGTTTCAAAATGAGCTGTGCTCCATCTCACCGGTAGCAGCTGCTGTGTGCTGCCTGGTGCTCTTGATTTGCAAGGCGAGGGTGTAGGTGTCGTAGGCAAACAGCAAACCAGCAACCAAGCCAAACACCTGTAACAAAATAATTCACTCTATTCACCTATTTTTATTGCTCTGAGGTTTGGCTATTTTAAAAAAAATAATGATGGAGGGCTCATTACTTGACATTTGCTAGGTGACATACAGCACAAGCATACTTTCGGTGAATTATTTATTATTTCCAGAATCAAATCCGTAAGTTGGATGGCACGGTGTTGCAAAAACAACAAACCAAAAATGTACAAAAAATTTCAAAAAACACGGACAGAGTCTCATACTGTTTTGAACACCAAGCAACTCTATTTGGAGATTTAAAAACACTCAGCAGAATCCTAAAGTGGTCTAGAAAGGAGCAGAAAGTGGACGGCGTTCCCTCTCACATGTTCCAAGTCAAGGGCTGGCTGACTCAAGTGATTTTAGAGATCACAGTTTGTTACAATTTTAGTGGGTGGGGCAATAATTACTCACATTTTTACATGAGTCACATTAAGTAGCGTAGTCCTGATGTGACTGAAGTCTGTTTTACATTACCTGGCAGTATATTTGACATTATCAAGTATCCCCGGAACTGTTTTGAGAGTTCTCGCAAAGAATTTGTCCCGTCCTTGAGCATTGCTAATAAACAACACACACGAAGCATTCACTGCTCATCGTACTCCCTTTTCAAAGGCCGACAAGCTCGCTCACTTGTCGAGCATCCGTGCAAATGCGACCCAAGTCTGTTTCCTGCGTTTTACATTTTTTGATTCATTTTATTTTTCCAAACAGCCACCTCCAAACACTTTTGATGAAGCTCGAGTTATTACCTCAGGGTTGCTATGACAGTGAGTCATGTGCAACAAATCCACCCATTTAATCACGCTGACAAATGTCAGGCGTTCCAACTAGCCTGTGTTTGTATTCAACATGTCAGGACCAGGAAAGGTAAGATCACACAATTAGAGAAGACCCAATTTGGCCAATCTGCCCTATGTTTGGAGCCAAGGAGTCAGTAAGATTGCCGTCATGATTGATTCAGTGGGTTGCATCACATCTTTACTGACCCCGCCTGCGATGAGCCCGCCGTCCCCGGACGCTCTGACGAGGCACACCAGAGACGTGATGACGTAAAGGACCGCGCCTATGACGGCCCGGAACAGATCCTGGGCAAAAATAGGAAAGTGAGGTTTTTGCTCAAGCCGACCATGACGGCGTCGGACGCTCGCCACTCACCGTCCACAGCCAGTTGACCAGTAGGAACTGCTTGTCCAGCTCCATCATGAAGATACAAAAGAAGATGATGGCAAAGACCATCTCACAGATGGCCACGGTTGAGTAGCCTCCGTACAAGGACGCTGCATAGCAAATGATGACGATGAAGCTGATGACCTGTGGGAGAGGAGGAAGGACGATCACAGTCATCAGTGGTGAGCAAACGTTTAGTGACCAACAACCGTTTACATGCATCTTGAAGTGGCTTTTATTTTGTCCTACATTCAGTTACATTGTGTATGAAATGCGCTGCATAAATAAAGCTGCCTTGCCTTTCCTGAACTTCAGCTGTTGACTAAAATCGATGACCAACTGCCCCGAGTCTTGAATTGCTAACGTAATGTTACAATATTTGAAAAAAATATACATATATATATTATTTAATATTGTGTAAGCCAGTGCAACGTTATGTTCAATTTGAATATTAATGCTGTGCTTATATTTAAAAATAATAAAATAGTTATTCAATTAAAAGTGTATTGCACTTATATAAAAACTACGGCCCAGAATTGTTGAGGTACAAAAGGTTCTTAAAGATGAAATGCTAAAGCTAAACTGTATTTGTGCAGTAATTCTTAGCAGACTTCCTCTTGTAGTACACAAGAATAAGCCCACAAACCACAGAAAAAAAATTTGCACTCTATCAGAAGAGTACTCACAAGCATGATAGTACTCTAGAATAGTCTGATGCGCATCTTCAATCCAAGCTCATAGTTTTCCATAACAGGGAAAAACTTTCATGCTGCATTCTTTTCGATCCTTCCCCCTAAAGTGCTGCCAGATTGGAAAAATAAATAAATAAACAGAGGGCCCGCTAGAATCGAGCGATTGTCAAACGGCGTGGGCGCACGCATTCAGACAACATTGACCAATGCTTACAAGCATTTTAAAACCTCACCATTTAATCGCTTGAACACAGTGAAAGTCTTTGTTCGGGGAATTTACTCACACCATACATTTTTGCATATCAAATATTTGTTAGCAAGTCATAAATATGTAAACATTCCACCCTTTCGATGTACACGGTAGTTTCTGAAATGCAATATCGTACTAATTTTACATTGATTTGTTGCAGTGCAAATGAATGAAAAACATTTGCCCTCATTTATTTCCATTATGAAATATTTCATTTTCAATATAATTTATTTATTTATTAAGGGTAACCCCATTGAGATGCAGCATCTCATTTTCCAGAGGGGCCCTCAATATAAATTGAGATACGAGTGGTCTACGGAACGAACTATACTTGTGTCTCAAGTCACCACACGCGCACGCCGCCACGCTGGTTCACATGATCTCAGACTGGCACAGGCTGCCTCAGTGGAGAGACAGGGAGTACTTGAGGTCCTACGCGGCCCGACACAAAAGAGGCTCTATTCCGATTACTGTGACCGACCCGCTCGGCTACAAGGCTCCCTTGGAACAAGGGCGCCTCTGATGAACGCTGACACCTTCATGCTGGTAGCGCAGCCGCACATCTGTTGGAGTGACGCCGTTTGAAAAGGTCCACCCCAAGAGTCATGGGTATCATGAAGCACATTTTTTTTCACAGGGACCAGAGGGGCGCTGTAGTGAACGCTCGGCTAAATATAGTCAGCAGATACATGAGAGTCAAGGGCCGCTCCTCAAACAGAATCGGTTGCTAGGAAAGTCAATTTTAGGGCATTAACCACCCCCCACACCCCTTCAACAATCACAACAGCTAACTAAAGAGAATACCATGTGTTGAGCACAATATGGAAATTTCCGTTTCCTCACTGACGGGAAAAAGAAAACGTGTTATGTTTCAAGGAGACAGTGCAATGGAGCATTTGGTCAGTACTTCTGACTCACAGTTCTGACGTTCGGGTTAGAATCTGTGCTCCGTACTTTCCTGTGTAAAATTTGCATCCTGAGAATACGGTACTCACATTCCAAAAACATCCATGTTAGCTTCATTGAAGACTCTAAATGTGAGAGCTGATTAGAATTTTGTTTGTGCCTTGTCATTGGCTGCTAAGCAGTCCAAGGTATAAATGGATGGATGTTTCAATATATGGTACATAACTAAATAAGTTTGTCTCTCAGGCTTGCCGCACAACACGCAAGGTGTCCGAACTCAACTGGCATGGACCGTCACAAAGCGATTTATAAAAACTGCTACTATGTATCGGGTTGAGAGGCTCATTCATTATATAGTATATTGCATTTAATAAAGCATCAAAAACATGACTCTCAAGGAAGAAGGAAGTTGCCACAAAGAGAGGAAATGGGTGAGAAAAAAACAGGTGTGTGGAAATTTCAAATGGCTGCTTCATGCATTCCCATTCACAGATTATACCTGGCGTGCTCCACGGACTGCATGCTTTACAGGTAGATAAAATAATATTCAGGCAAGGGTAACCAATTGAAAGTGGTGAAAACAGCTTGAGAATGATTCCAGTGGGGCTCTTGAAGTCTGCAGATGTCTGTCAAGTGTTGCAAAAGTCCCATTTCCGTTCTAAAGCAGTGCAACATTTTGAACTATAGTGAAAGTGTGACTGTCGTTTTACACAATAATAGATAAAAAGCGTAAGGTTTGATATAAACCAGATTACAATGAAAACAGATCATGATTTTGCAAATCATATGTAACCTATATTTAATTTTATTTAAGGTTCAAATTTACCTTTGAGAAAGACTTTGTGAAGATGACGTAACAGAACGTGTGCTCTTGTGGAGTACTAAAAGGCTTTTTGCACCAAGGGGGGCCACAGACTTTGATGCGCAGGGCTAGTTCTGGCGTCTTGCTCGTAGCATTTTAAACAAAGTATCAGCAATTGAACAGATTTTTTGCTTTAGAATTTTCATAGGAGAGAAACATACATTTTACCGTGTGAAAGCTTTTTTGACGGCTTTGTGACAATGAGACGCCGTGCACCGGCTCAAAACCGGTGGCTAACATCTGGCGACCAGCGGATGTTTGCAAAAGGCAAGTTTAAACAGAATATCACTGGTTGTGTTGTGCAACACAGTCAGATAAGCTTTTTCATTTTGCACTTACAAAGTTGTGGTCAGATTAGACTGACAAGGCAACAGAGGCTCAAACCCGATTGGGCAAAATAAACAGTGCAGTCAAAAGTAACAGTGTCATATAAAGAAAGAACAAATACATAATACAGGAAAACTATTTAATGAAACAGAATATTAAAATTGACTTGAGAGCATCTGGTCGTGCCGCCTACCACAAGACTGAACACTCAATAAGAGGGTGTGATATCTTTGTTTTGTCTCTTGAATCTGCGTCCTACAATACACACTATCTCGGCCATCCACCGCCAAAAATGACTTCCTCGAGCACTGAGGGCGGAATAAACAAAAAGAGTGCGCCTCCTGACTTTGCCAAGAGATTCTTCTTTGCTCCAAAGTCCAAACTCCCCACCCGGCGAGGGAATTCGTGCCTTAAATGTCGGTGGACGACTGAGCGCCTGCAACTGAGAGCCCCTTTTCTAAGCTCCTTGACTTATGAGCATGGAGGCAGAGAGAGGGAAGGCACTTTACGATCAGCAACCTCTCACTGGAGAAGGAATGTTCTTCCCTTTCTATTTCCAGCATATAACAAGCTCTCGCGAGATGGCTGATCAGACTGCACATCTGTGGTGACCAGCTGATGAATCTCGAACAAGAGGATGATGCAGACGGAAACCTAGAGAAGTGACTCAGTCACTTTCCGTTAAGTTATCATTCTCACTTTTGGTCATGGCGCCAAGCATGTAGTAAGGGAGAAAGCCACACTGGGCTGAGTTGTGACCCTCTGTGTGCCATAAATATTTGGCTCTTTGGTGTCAAATGAGAACGCAGAAGTGACACAAGTGACAGGTGGAAACCCTTAACCTCTATTGGTGAGACCTCAAACCCCCACACCACATGCTTTTCATTCCATACTTACTACGGTGAGGAAAAAAAAATGCAAAAATAAAAAATATTAAAAAATTTAAAGGATGAAAAAGGAGGCTTCAAAATCACAGTAAATCAAAAATGTTCTCTCCACTGCTGAATGCATACTTTGCTCAACAATTTGAAAAACATGGATGACACTTCATCGACCACCTTAATTATACACAAAAAAACAATAACTGTAGGTTTGAGGCGCCAACACGTACATTTTCTCAGGTCTTGAACCAAAAATCATTACAATTGCCTTATGGTGAACTGCAGTTTGCATTTAATAAAAGAAAAATATGGCTAAAGGCATCTGCACTGCATGCACCTCATGCATGGGATCCACGTTATCGTAAGTACTCCCTTCACCATAGGAAACACAAGAATGGGCGTTCATACTCTCGCAGGGGCCCGCGAAGATGCCTGCGAGGCCCCAGCTCCACCCTGGTTGTCATGGTAACGGCAGCCGCAGTCTACAAATGGCCAAGCAGTCGTTGGCGGAATGAACAGGGCAGTTCAGCCAAAGTTGTAAAAGTGTACTGTAATTCTTCGTCTTTTATGGAATTGAGCTAAAGAATGCCAGAGAAAATTGAAGGAATGTGTGAAATGTTTGAAATAGTTTGAGGAAACGCAAGCTTTTTTTTTGTTTTGACCAAAGCATTTGAATAATTGTTGCACAAGCTATCATTCTTCGTTTGATTTCAAATTTAGTTAGCAATTTGTTGTATATATGTACTAATGGGCAAAGACAAACAGCATGGGGGGAAAATGCACAGAGCACTGCAAAATTATTATTAAATATCTACCTTGGCATGTAATGCAAATCAAATGTTGGTCATTTTCTGTCAACTTTTATGATTAGAACTCAAGCACAGCAAGCAGCACTGGTCCTTGTGCGCTTTTAAATTTTCTCCGGCGCTGGATTTGTCACGTTTTACAGTCAAAACAATCACGATCAAATAGCCAGCGTTAAAATTGAATTTGACGACCTTGTCTCAATCGGTTCAGTTGCATCTTTGTAACTTAGTCTCCCACAAAAAAAGATTCAAAACACTCAACATGAAGTAGCTTCTTCAAGGAAACCGAACCGTCAAAGGCAGGAATCCTGAATAGCGCGGTCAGTGGCAAAGCAACCAAAAGACTGTAGTAAAAGGAGAACTATTACTGACACCGTTGCATGGATCAGAGCAGTTTTATACCAAGTTACTAAAAGAACAGTTTTATACCAAGTTACTAACAGTATTCAGTCAGATCCAATAGTTGCATGCAGTCACCAATCTGAACCAAAGCGTTACCATTCCATCTGATCCCGACAGTAGTCAATGTGTTTTGATTTGTATATAGTATTTCGTAGGCGGTGGCGTGAATCACTTACTATTTCTGCCGCGAGGATAAGACCTTTTTGGGTCCTCACGTAAGCTTTCAGCTTCTCCATGCAGCTGGTATCGGAGCTCGATGCATCGGCCATTCTTATTCGGAGTAATTATAGCCGTCAAGGCAGAAACACACGAAGCAAAGCCACAAAAGTTTTAGCAAAGATGTCCCAGAGTGCACTGCTGGTCCTGCAAGCAAGTTAGCTTGTCTTCGTGTTAGCGGAATCTAAAATCTAAAACAACAAGTGGGTGAAGCTGGCTGGCAGAGATCCGTCAGGAAAGAGCACAGTAGCTACGAAAAAGCTATGTTCCGTACTTGGAAGTTGCGAGGGGGGAGGCGAGCAAAGGAGAGTAGAGGAGCTGTCATGTCACTCATAGGGGCGTTGGCTTTCACTTTTCTCCACGGGGAACTGTGCTGCTTTCAACAACAACTGGGAAATTTTACAATCTCAAGTTGGAAACTTTCGATCCAAGTCCTCGTTTTTCACGAACCAAAGTTTGAATGGTTATTACATTTACACAACACACTTTAATTTAAATTTTGTATTTCTATATGTGTTAGGCAAGATGCATTTGTTTTGTATTATGTTGTTTATGATCAAGTGAACAAGTTAAAGTAGAAAATTCCGACATTTCCAAAACGCAACGGCACTGTATTTCGCAACTATAGCGAGTTGCCTTCATGAATCCTCGAAAACGGCACAATAGTCTTAATTTTGTTGAATTACTGAATTCATCCTTGCACCCATTCTCCGACCATAACTTAAACAGGCAATACAGAACAAATCTATATTTGTTTTTTTATGTCCAAAGTTGTTCTCGTTTATCCTTTCTGTCAACAGTAATCAAGTCAACCACTATGGCATTAACTGAAAGCAGTGTATTCTCCTATAGTTTTGAAGGCATCGTGCTGTGTTTAAATTACGTTTCTATGGAAGTTGTGATTCATAGTTCATAGCAGTGCTCATAAATACCATTCCCTCTGTTCTGTAATTACTTTAACAATAGTAAAGTATTGATAGAATTGATTGAATTCCTCACTAATCCCTATGGTTAGTCAATTAAAATATATTTATTCATATATATTAATGAATTGCACAGTAAAAACATAAATCTAAAATAACCAATGCACATAACATTTTGTTTCTTTAATTAAACAATTAATAGTTAATAAGCATACAATGCTTTTGTAAATATGTGAATAATGTTGGAAATAAAATACACATGAAAATGATTTATTGAATTATTGTATTATTATAATCAACATTTTTAAGTTTTGTCTATTTTTTTTTTAATCTCATCCACAAATTACTTGACCTATCTTCCGTTTTAATGAATAAAATGGCCCCCCTGCGTTCTCACAAGTACCATACGCGCAGGCGCGCACGTACACACACGCACGCGCGCACACCCACCCACACACAGTTGGCCCACAAGTAGGAAATAACTGAAGATAGCCGGGTCATTTACTGTAATCATATCTCCTCCCCCAAAAAGTATTTACATTGAAACGTTGAAAGTATTTTTCCCTCAAATTTATTAGTATTAGTTTTGAAATGTTACTTTTCATTTAATTTTCATCTACAAAACATTTAACCAAGCATTTGCAGAAGAAAAGGAGATTACTTTGACCAAAAGTACTCATTTTAACCTTCAACAGAATAATTTCAAGTTTATTTCATTTTTGTTTCACATGGAGCCCATACAGTAAGAATACAGCAGAATTCTGAAGAGCCTTAGATATTTTTCTTCTCTGACTTATCATTATCATAAATACTAATATGTATACATCATACACAATAAACACAGCACTATCCAAAGGTGTAGAGAGTATCACAAGACATCATTCACCACTAACAACAGAGTATATTTCATTTGAGCATATTTATAAGAGCTACAGAGGGAAGAAAACTGTATTGGGGATAAGAGAAAAGGGGAAAAGAAAGAAGATAGCGAATCCAAGGCTGAGCGTTGGACCCAAACACTGTAGATGGACAAGGATCCATTCAGATGTGGTCTGTGGAAGCAAAACTACAAATGATGACACAGCTGCGACCATTTCAAACACAACTGGCAGGGCTGTTAAATTCTCATTATTGCCTAAATTGTGCTTTGTGTAGAACTGTAGATGGATCTAACATGCTGTCATATAGTATCACTGCGCAGTCTGCCCGAATAAGTTTAGGGACACTTTAGGATAAGAGGAAGACGATGCATGCAGTAATTTCACTTGTCATTCAAAGGGGAAGCGAGAAAGGATTTCAACATATATATCTCGGACATTTTGTCCTGACTACTTTAAAACATTTTCCAGGGTGATGTCTTAAGTATGTTCTATACCTTATTTTTATTAACCCATAGTTGAAGTTCATGTAAGGGGGGGAAAATACTAGCGGGCTGTCTCACAATTTTCCGTACCGCACAAATAGGACAAAAATTCACTGACAAAACCTGATCGATACCCACAAATAAACACGCGCACTTCTAAAACGGACACTCGCCGCCCTGATTAATAATGTTCAAAGCACGCAACAGTAGTTTGTGAAAGAGCGCAGGAACTAGAAGATGCAAGCAAGTCACTAATGTCATCTTGACGTGTGTGGTTGGAAATATTCACGCATCCTCTTGATAGGGAAAGAAAAAACAGGCAAATAAATAAATAAAGGGGGAGACAATCTACTTGCTAGTTGTCACCTTCTATACACTTAATTAGTTGGTATTAATTTGGGTACACGTGGTGTGTGTGTGTGTCTCTCTCTTCAAATGGCTCATGATTATCCTCAAGCCAAACCGCCTTCTTTAGAGCTTTCCATCAGATGTGTATTGTTGCCACGCTGATAAATAATATGTTTTAATAAAAGGAATTTCATACTATATAACGTGATAAATGCCACGTTTTGATGCGGTCATGTGTTATCATGTGTTATGTAGCTCGTAACTTTGATTTATAAAGACACAAGTGCAAAATATTATGTTGTAACAAGTGACATGATACAATGTGAATTTTATCACATTAAAATGTGAAATTTATCACATTAAAACATTTGAATGGGAAACTTTATCATGTTAAAAAATAAAATGTAGCACCTTGTTACATAGAGTTGTTTTTTTTCCTGTTGTGGCAGCAATACCCTTCCGTACTTTCATATCTTCAACTCCTAAAATTTTGCAGGCGTGTTCATCCTGGTGAAAATTTACATTTAGTAATTCTCATTTGTAGTTTTTTTTCCTATTTATTCATCGGCCTTCACCTTGCTCCTCATCCAATAGCTACAAAATAATTGATAGTGACAAAAACAAATTGAGATGTCAGGAATTAAAAAAAAACAACAACTTATGTTGGGGTGATGAGAGAGGAGTTGAAGGGCAAAGGCCAAACTATGCGCTCCGAACCAAAGGAAATCCAATTGAATAACTCTGTGCTCTACATTTGTTGTATGACAACTAATATGGAGTGCACAATTATTCAATGGGGTACATAGAATCATATATATTAGCATGTCGATATTTACACAGCACGGACAATACATTCTCTCAAGTTAAATATAACTACAATACCCCCGCCACCCCAACCAAAAAAATGGAAGTCTTTTTCCATGACGTGTTTTCCTCCTCAATGTTAAATGTCAATGAATGTTTTGGTATCAAGTTTTTCTCGTATAACCAAACAGACAATCCTCTGTTGTCTTCTACAGTTAAATACAGCACGAGAATAAACATCATGTTACAGCAAAGACTCCGAGCCCTCCCCCCACCACCCCGACCCCTCCCTGGCCCCCTTCTGCAGCCTTAAGGTGTTCACGACCCACTTTTGGCCTTTCCACCCTCCCATGTATGACCCCACCCTCCCCCCACCACTTGCCCAACTCACATGTACACAAACAGACTAACAGACGAGTGCAGAAACGCAGGCGGCGGTTGAGCGCCGGAATCACAAGGTCACCCTGGAAAGAGGAAGGAAGGAAGGAAGGAAGAGTATTCATTCACCTGATTTTGAATGATTTATGACAGCCTTACTTATATTTCAACATTGGGGGGGAAAAATGGTATCTTGATTTTTTCAAAACACACTTTTTTTTTTCCAATTGGAACATTAGCAGAACACATGTAGTGTATAGTTTTTGTTTCATTAAAATGCACAAAACATTTGCAATATTTTTGCTTTTCTCCTTTATGAATTTGGAGCAGATAGTTCAGCCACTTCCAATGTCTGCCTGAAAATAATGTTACATAATTGCTATTGAAATAACAAAATATGGGCACGGCGGTCCTGTAAAATGATACAACAAATAAACACATTTTTCAAAACCGGGACCAAAGACCGAGCCGTGTTTCACCAGTGAGGGAGATTACGTGCAAAGAGACAATTTACAAGGATAAGCGGTAAAGAAAATGGTTGGATGGATGGATGAATATTGCATGTGCCCTCCAGGCGATTATTCAAATGTCATATAAAGCATTCACACTGTTATATGATGAGTAATTGCAGGGACGGCTCCAGGATTTTTTCTCGCTCGTGCTAAAATGGGACACTGGGGGGTGTCTACATCGATAAATTGTGGGGCTGAAAAAAAAAACATTTCTAAATATATTTTATAATATGAAATATAAATGGACATAAAACAATATCGATAGTCTTCAGCCTTTATGGAAATGTATTACAAATATTATTACATCTTATTTGCCTTCTTCATGAATATCCATGTTTACTATATTGCCAGAGGTGGCAATGGTGCACACAATTCTTTACATTCTATTTAATGTTTTTCGTGTAAGTTTGTATGAAGAACAATACTATGATATACAATTTTTCTTTTTAATTATTTTTGGGTGGATAAAGGCTAGAACTGATTCATGGGAAGATGATTTAAGTTACAAGTGTGTTGTTCAGTTAAGAGCATGGTCATGCAACAAGTTCAATTCTTGAGTCAAGGCACCAATGTACCTCTAAGTGTGGTCCAAAACAGTAATTTAATCAAAACCTCATTTTATAAATAACCGTTCAAAAATGGTTTACGGATTATTGGATTTTGTGTAACAACCGCAAACAACCCAGGCTAAAGTTATCTTTTCCTTGACATTCAAAGACATTAGTGTACTATGATGGGTCACTTCGGCATGATTTTGTGAATAATGAACATGCGGCGGTTTATTGTCATAGCAAATAGGACACAGTCATCATCATCAATTTGTTGTGATGGATTATGGTCAAAACACTCACCATCCTGTAGCTGTGGCTTCAGCACACAGGCTCACATTTGATTGGAGTAGGAAGTGGGCTGCTGTTCGTAGCCCTGGCTGTAGCCCCCGTCCTCGTTGTAGCCCCCCTGCTGGCCGTACTCGGGCTGGTAGCCTCCCTGGGAGCCGGCATACGGATCCTGCTGACCGTAGCCGCCACCCTGAGCGAAGGAATCTGGGGCGGGCTGCTTTTCTTGCGACGGCATGTACGTTCCCGCCACGGCCGCCATCCAGCCGGTCTCCTTGAAGACGAACCACAAGTTGCCTATCCACAGAATCAGGTTGATGAAGCCGAAAGCCTGCGGATCACACGGTACCATAATCATTATTTTACCTAACATTCATGAAACACAATTTAATTTGCAATGACTCGAGTCCGAGTGATGAGTCGAGTGTCAAAGCAGGCTTTACCACAGAGGTGTTGAGCCCAGAGACTTTGGGGTCGTGGACTTCTTGGCAGCGATTTTCTCGTTCGTCGCAGGCCGTGATAAGGGTGATGACCCTCTTGGGATCAGTGGCCGTCTTGACATCCGACAGACCTTTGGCCCACGCGCAAGACGACACCAGCCACATGAAGGCGAACACCGCCGTCACTACAAAGTCCTGCCGGTCAACGAGTAGTAGAGTTAAATACAGTTCAATTTGCCCCCCCCCCCCCTAGTAATGCACCGACTCACAATCTGGGGGCCCTTGTTGTTTTCACGGTACTTCTCCAGGATGAAACAGTAGACAGAGAGAGCCGCCATGGAGTAGAGGAAGGAGAAGACACCGATGGTGACAAAGAACTCGGCTGAGGAAGAGTAGTCGCCCACCAGGAAGAGACGCTCAGAGTTCCCTCCCTTACAGGTGGGGGCATCAAAGTAAACCTGATGGAGCCTGACAAAGACAAGAAGAGTAAGTTGGATGAGCTTTGAACAAAATCAGGACAAGTCCCCTGTTTATTGTTTTTTTTTTTTTTATCAGCAAATGATTCATCTGACTCTAGTTTTTTTTTTTTATTCATCTGAAAAAAGATGAATAATTTTTTTAATTAATTTGTTACGGATGTGCAATGTATTTGTTAAGGATGAGTAATATAATGAACAAGAACAGTAATGGTATACCTGAATGGATATTCAAATTCAACTTCGATGCCAAGATCACTCTCTGATCGGTTTTTACACTCCACCTTCATCTTGAACATGCCGGAGTAACTGCCACATGTCGAGAAGGCGAAGATCGCAAAGATCTGCGAGGAGAAACACAGGGTGAACATTTGACAGCGACTCAACACATGCATGAGAACAAAGGTGGCACAAAACAGGCCGAGGTTCTGTCAGTTGTGAAAAAAATGCTAACAAATACAGTGTGATCGACACTTTATGCAACGGTTGTCATGGTTACAGTTTCATTTGCAAATGCTTTCATTACTATTTCACTTTTTGTTGTTGCTACAGTGAATTACTGTCGGACGTTTGCAGAATTAGACATTTGCTTTGACAAAACATCACAAACACTCACTAAACGGACACACGCAAGTCCTGACTCGAAGCCAAACCAAACCTCCAAGAAGATGAGATTGGCTGACCGCTTTTACAGTCAAGCATTGAGCGCAAAACTGGAGCGTCATTGGGTAAATGCCGGGCTTTATCCCGCCCATCAGACATTCGACATCTCCGCATCACGCTGAGCGTTGTTGTGAGTCATGAACCGACATGAACGCATAGATGAACTCTCATGCGTTGCGTAGACACACAACAGATTAGACGAGCCGGACTATTTTTACCAGCACGGCCTCGCTACTCTGCAAGCCAGAGCCGATTGGATGGAAAATCCAGCTATTAATCTGAGTGAGGTGCCCTACCATCTGTCACCAAATACTCCACTGTAAATCCAGCCACAACACACACGCATGCACGCACATCCACAAACACACACACACAAACACGTGACCACAGAAAACAATGCAGTTACACCACCTCTCTTGCAGTTGTAAAAAAAAAGCCAATGAAAAGGGTTTAATACTCTAACCATGCAAAATAAACATAATACAAAGAGAATTCATATTATATTATCATATAAATGCCATAGACAGGCTTACAAGCAATATAATTGTTTTATATTTGGAAACAAATGGTGGCAAAACACATGTAGACAGAAAATAAAACGATATTAATGGATGTCATCTGGAAAGAACAACAAATATTATCAAATCTTGAGATGATTATAATATACATCTGAATGTCCAAAGATGGAGCACACAATGCAGCGGCACAATGGCGGACACACTCATTCAAAGTAGCCCGCTAGAAGAGCCACGTACGTCACTGGGGAGAATCAGAATATAACATTGGGATCCAAATGCAAATCAGTTTCTCATTTAAAGTGTGAAATATGTTCCAAATTGGAAAAATTCCACAATCTGGGAATTGCAGGCATCCTCGGATTGCAATGGCTCTTTGGTGTCTGCGCACGTTTACAATTACGCAAATGGGTGTGTTAGAATCCGATGCAACAAATTTTTATCCATATAGCGCTTTCACCACAGCTGTTGCTGTAACAAAGCGCTTTACATAAAACATTGGCAATAATATAATCATAGCAACTATCCCAACATATGCCTTGTTGGTTAAAGCGGTTTTAGATGAAAGAAGAAAGTCTCCTTTCCGGCATCATAATCACAAAAGCCCAAAAGAAAAAGAAAAAACTACCACTACGAGCATTTAGTATGTCAACTGTAGGCCTACTTCAAAAATGGAGGGAAAAAAAACCTCACTCATCACGAGGGCTGGGATTTGCTGGTTAAGAGATTATCGTGGCAGCAGGTAATACTTTAAATCAAGCGTGCCAGAGTAATGGAACGGTACGCACGAGCGGATCGGATCACGGCGCTTTGGCCTCCTGCAGCATCGTTGTTGGAAGGCGGCAATAGAAAGTCAAAGCTAAACGGGAGCCTCCAAGAGCTGAACTTTTATGGTGATGCATGGATGGCAAGGAGAAGTGAAGAATTGGAGAAAGGCAAGCCGCCCGCCGGGATGAGAGCGGCAATGGTGTTTGGTGCCATGGCAACGCTATTGGCAGCGCCACACAGCAAGAGACTGGTTTCCATCCGTGCTGGCATGCTGGATGAATGTCAGCTCGACCGTGGTGAGAAGACACACAGTCCCCTTAAAAATTCTCAAACACACACACGAACCATCTGCCTGCTATGGTTTTTCTCCCACATCATCATTGCCTGACTCCACGAGGAAAATCAATGTTAAGAGTTGGCTGGAAAGAGAAGCTGCTGGTGACATTTCAGATCAAGCGAGATGACGTATTGAGATATTCTTCCATTTTCGATCGCATCATTAGTATTTACATGATAGAAAAATAAGAGTGGTGCCTTTAGCTACATTTGGGATTTGAGAAATGAGCCAATCAGATTGATTTAGGAACCGGACGTCTTGTTACATCCGTCAAAGGGCTGCTTTGTCAGCACGAGAAAGGAAAAGGGTGGATCGGTGGGCGACGTTCGCTGAGTCACACATGCAGGAAGCTGTTGCACAAAGTTGCCCACAGATGCATTTTTTAGCCACACTTAAGGACTATCTGCAATGTGCTTATCTTTTCATGCATGAATTAGGAAGACCTGCCTCTGGATTTTGCCTTTCTTCAGCTCATGTTTGACATATTGTTAACATATTCCATGACGTCATCAGGCACAACAGGCATGTCTTCAGATAAACTACCACCTTATGGTCAGGATAGGAACCAAGCCATCCAAAAACTGCCAGTCAATGCTACCTAAAACTGTTTAGGGTTGCCATATTAACACTTTCAACCACAAATACAGCACAAGCTATGATCCCAAAGCATCTCAATATCATTTCAACCTCAAATAAATAGTTTGATTTCATTGCCATGTTGTGACGTTCTAAAGAGCACAAAAAATGGGAATCGGCGAGTTCTTCCAAATAAAGCTAGGGACAGAATTCCACAAAAATTCACAGAGGTCAGAGGCCCTAACTAGATGAAGTTCCTCCCCTCAGTCGGTAATACCGGAGAAATGAATGATGTGACTTACAATTTTGCAATTCTTCAATCTTTATGGTGTTAGTGCAGAGCCTGGTGTTGTGTGTTGCTGCTTGCATCCAGCCAGATAAATCCGATAAAAGTAGTAACTCCTCCTGCACTCTGCCAGATGATTCACAGGCCAGTCTACTAAATGGCAGTTGGCTGGCAGTGAGGTGCCAGCACACTCAAACAGCTCCAGGTAAGGACTACAGCAGTGTGTGCAAAGTCCGGCCCGGGGACCAAATGTGGCCCGTGTTCAAATATTCACTGACCTGCAGCCGCAAGCATACAATCAATAATCTGTAGCACATCAGCAGTGTTGACCACAGCAGAAAACATACGTACAAAACAGCAATTTTATATTTCACCAGAAGATGGCAGCAGACCTGCGGCTACGCTGTCTGGCGCTTTCGGAAATATGCTCCGAGCGCACTCTGCCTCTCTGAACACACCACTCTCAAAGTCGTGTCGTGTTGGGTGTCAGACTGAACCCCGCGCTGCATGACACCTTTCCTGCCTGCTCTGAAATGGAGACTATAGCGGAGAAAAAGCAAGTTGACAGAGAGGGCCATTGCTCCCAATACAAATAGAAATTGGCAATTTTTTTTTTTGTTAACTTAAATACAAAACAACCGTGTCTCTCGAGTTTGATAAGAAACAGACTGAAATTCAATAACAAGAGGCATTACCAGATGAAATGGGCAAACTACGACAAGGTTTAAAGCAATTGGATAGACTGTACAGAGGTGGGTCCCCCGCGAATTTTCACGTAACCACATCTAGCCCTTTTTGCAAAACGTTTGGACACCCCTGGATGACTACAGAGTCACGACAACGCAATTAGCATGAAGCCGTGCGGCGCATTCGTGCCTCAGACGAAGCTGCAGAGTGAGAATCAGCGGTGTCAAATGACGGCCATTTACAGCCCATTGTCCAACATTTGCCAAGGCTCATACTGTTTGATTGCATTGTGCTACTTGTAGCTAATGTGTCATGTCGTAATAAAATATCTATCGCTGGGGGGGAATCCCTGTAGCGTCACGATCTGTAGTCAGTTTTTAGAAAAGCCATTTTATTGTTTATGCATCTAGGTGTGAGTCGTGACTTACATCATCTTGTGGCGCAATTTTGCTTATTTTCTGACAGATATTACGGAGCAAACCAGTAACTGAATCAGAATCTATTTAAGTTTGTGACTTTCCTACCCTGTCAATTAGAATAATGTAGAAAAATCACATGGCGATTCGTCACTCTCACTCTCACGTTAGCACGATTGTGTCTCTCTGTCAGTTTAAGCGTAAAGGAACGTCCACGTGGGAGGCCGAAGGCTGGTCAGCATAGAACCAACCAGCACATTGCGCGTGTTGGCCCCAGGGAAAAGCCACCTCGGCACAGCTGCGATTTTTAATTGCGCCCACCCCCAACAACAAAAACAGCTTCATCCGATGCCGCAGTTTGCTGGCTCCAACGCGCGGCGAGGAGGTTGCACATAGCAAGCAGGAAATGCAATGAAGTGCGCTACAATGCAGAGGTCATGTCCTCCAGTAAATGACTCAGGCAAGGCCTGCACCCCCCCTACGCTCAGTGTCCTCTGCACAGGCCACGCTTCACTATAGGGTTGCAATGCCAAGAAATAATTGGGGAAAAAGATGTGCTATAGATGCTGTCATAAATAATGTCTGACAACAATAGATGCCAGGGTATATCGTGGAAATGGCTGGTTTAAAATGAAAATATTGGAGAAAATTTTATGTTTGGGGTTGTGCCCAGTGGAGAAATTGAGCAGTACATCCAATGAGTCACATTGAAACGGACAACAATTCAAAAATGGAAATGAAATACTATTGAGAAAATACTTCAAAATAAATACAAACATATTGGGCACTTAAACGGTGTTACTGTTAAAGCCAACATTATTTCCCATGCAGCTACAGCCAATCAGATAAGCCCTATTTGAATGAGTTTTGCATTTGACGGGAACTTGCCCCATCCAACATGGCCGCCGCACCAATCATTGAATTACTAAAAAAATAATTGAATCCAAAGGAAACTATGGATCAGGAAGATAAAACAAGTTGATGTCATAAAAAGAAAATCGAAAAATGTACTAGCCACTAGAGGACAAACGGGGAAGCAAAACATTATCTGTTTTGCAGAAGATGTTTTTCGCACAACTCTTTGTAAAATCTCCACGCTATTAATCCGGGCAAGAAAAGAGTCAATCATGGTACTGTTATTTATCCTTTTTTAAATTTGGCACTTGTATTCTTGCACTCTTGTACGCTGCTGTGACAAGTAAATTTCCCCGCTGTGGGATGAATAAAGTTCTATCGTCATCATCATGAATGAGATGGGAGAATCTCTCTTACTCTATGTTCTTAACTTCTGTTTCCACACCAGAGTTATTTTTAGTGATCAAACAATCAACGTCATGTATGCAACACAGGAACAGTGAGATGACTTACCCATTGGAGGAATTTTATAAATCCCAACGGTTGCTTGATTATTGTGAACTGCCCTTGGGCCACCAACTGGGAAACACACAAACACAAAAGTCAAAAATCTTTGCACTCCTTCCACAGCAAATGACAGCTAATCAGCACTTTTCACACTCCAATTTCATAACTTTCAAAGAATCTGACATTTTTGAGACCAGAAAGTGGCATATCATTGCCACTAACTTAATGCTAACACATAATGGAAAACACCAAAGAAAGTCAAACTATTTGTATCAATAGTGTCCATGTTGACACCACGTAGGAACATATATTCTAACATAAATATAAATCAACATAGGTAAACAGACATACGCAATGGCATTCATAATTTATCCAAAAACAACTAAGATTATTGTAGTTACTTGGTCAGTGAGAGTAGTGGCGACTCTTATTTGCGTCTGCATGACTATATCACACTCCCCCCTAGTGCCCAAGTGGGGCACATCAGAAGAAGCAACGCAATAAATGTAATTGAAACAAGCGATGCGATACGATTTATTCATTTTAAATTCAAAGACATGATTACTTTGTTTTTATTAAGTACACCATTATAAATGTGCCCACTACTTTCCTTATTGAAAAACAAATTTTCTTGAGTTTTTATGCAATGCATTTTTATACATTGTAGTAGAAGAATTAAGGCGATATGAGAGTTTGAGTGACTGAAAAATACTTATACACACACATTTAATTGGGGGGGCCTATATGAGGCGTGGGCGGTATCTGTGTGTGTGTGTGCGTGTGTGTGTGTTTGCGTGCGCGTACGCCGTCAGCATTCCAATTAGACAAAGCTGATTAACCGTCGCAGCAGCCATTTGTGCATCCTATGTTTACAACAAGCAGGCAAAAACTACACTTCGCAATATCCTGCTCTTTATAGGGTGCGGTGGGGGACGGGGTTTGTGGAAGTTGTGTGCGCAGGTGAATGCGACACCGCAGAGTACGCGCTGCAGCGGCAAATAGTAAATGGCCGCACGCTCTTCGACGAGAAGAAGATGGCGTGCAAAAAGGGAGACAGGCAATCACGACGGATGCCTATCGGGGCATCACTTGGGAAATACTACGCGCCTCGCTCATTATAGAAGAGAAGACGTGATGGAAGTGAAGGCTTCTCTTTCGGGGCCCACAATACTGCGGTGCGGCTATTTGCAGCAGTACGGGGGGGCCTCATCCTTCTTGTTGTCCTAGCAACAGCGGGGCTAATTGAAACGTGCAGTGGATGTTATTGGGCAATAGCAAGCACAACATTGGGGGTGACAGAGAATATCCTCATAAATGTTAATCTGTGGAGATCCTTCCTTCACCCCCCCCCCCCACCTCCTCCCCTTGCAGTAGCCGACAGGCCCGCTCGTCCGTCGTGCCCTAACACTGCAGCAACACTCGTGAAAAACAGCATCTGCATTATCATCGCGCTGTTATGCTTTGTATAACACACAGATTGAACATTATAATATCTGTTATATCTTTTTTTCATGCACCGATGCTGCGTCAAGCATTTTCAACAGTCGATGGAGCAGAACGCAACATTAACATTGAGAAAAAATATACAACATATAACCATGAACGGGGAAAAAGCTTGAACTAAATGAACGTACTCGTAATTCAACAACCTAAAACAGCAAATGGATGAATTCCTGGCGAAAGTCTTACCTGGTTGACGACATCCATGTTGGCCGCTTACTCGCCGATAAGAGGATGAGAGGGGCGAAGGGGGTGGAGGCGTCTCATCCGGAACAGCCCAGGGGAGGAAGACGCCCACGAGGAAGAGCCAGCCACTGCGTCACCAGCTGGGGCGAGGACGTCATGACGTCAGATGCGGTCGCCCAATCCCGGCGCATTTTTTATTATGTGATGGCCCCGGGCCATGGGGCTTTGATTGGAGGGAGAAGAAGAAAGAGGAATGCGCCGATAGTCTCCAGGCGCATATCTCGCTTGATGGAGAGATTCAAAGATGCAAAATTAGAGGATTCAAAGATGTAAAAATAGCAGGGGAATACATCAGTTCAAAGCTAGGCCGGCGTTGTTTTCTATTTTTTTTTTTGACAAGTGAAAAACAGGAAATCCTTTCACAATGGGATTAAATAATCCCATAATCTCACGATCAAAACAAAATGAAGAAAATTTGATTCTTCAGTGTGACAAAAATTATCTATCTTGATTTCCGAGCAATCATAACGTAACCCCATTTAGAAATATTCCACATATCAAATTGATCAATGCAGTTGTGGCATGTGTGAAAGTTTACCTTGCTGAAGCCATCCTCCGCAAAATGTGCCGAACACAGGTTCCGAAATGTTTTGTCTCCAAAAATAAAGAGAAGTATCTTATTCCTCAGCTCCTCCAAGACTGGCATCTGAAGCACTATATGCAACCAACAAACTACTTACAGTAGATATTAAATTTTCACCATGTTACAGATTAATTTTGATCTGTTAAGTGTAAAAGAGTTGGGAAAGAAAATATGACTTTGATGGCTTGGCACCTGAAAAAAGACAGTAGTTTCCCATCATTTGTCAGGCTCTTGAAACTCGCTCGCTCTCGTGTTAAAGGTTAAAAACATCTCTCAGGAAACCTCACACCTGCTGAACTGACAGCCACAGGTGAACTTCCTTTCTAATGATACATAATTGTTTTTTCTCATCCTTGACGGAGAGCAGCAATTTGTTTAAAAGTATTACAACACTGAACAGTTGGACACAAGTATTCAAAAGAATAAAAAAAGATCAAATTTCAAAAAGTTCGCCTGCAAAGGTTCTAGTGCATTTTAGGTTCATTCTAGAATCTCACATGAAAGCCAAATCCCGAACTTAGTTTAATGCGATAGAAACTCTCACAATGATGAATTCAGCTGCACATAACAGAGTGTAAAGTGGTCATTCAAGTACAGTACAAAATGACAGTACAATGGAAAACCCCAAAAAGGTAATCACAATAAAATCTATTCTTTGGTTGTTCATAAAAGTCTTTGTTCGTGTCTGATACAACCACATTGCGGCGATAATACCTGCACATATGACAAGGGTGGGCCAACCTTTGTAATTTGCCATCAGGCGATTTGTAAAAGAGATGTAATGTACGATTTGTAAAAGAGATGTTATGTACATAAAATCAAGTGAACACTTGTAAATTCTTTTATAATCTGTACATTAAAAATAATTTTACTCAATTGTGTTATGGTCATATTTACAATAACTGTTAGCCAATTATTTATTTATATAAATGAATACAAACACATTAAATAACATTTTTAAGTGACCAATTTTAGGGAAAATGCATGAAACAAATTTTCCAGGACTCATAAAAATGTGCTACATGCTTGTTTGTTTTGATTGGTCATACTTTGCCCACCCCTGCACTAATTTGCATCGTGCCAGGCCGCTTTTTGTTTTGTTTTCGGCAAGCAAACGAGTTGGCTCTCGAATACAAATGACAGCGGACGTGTTGTCTCTATCTCTCTGTTCTTTTCTCTCTCCCACAGGTGTTCATTCCATTCCGTCTCCTGTCTGTCCATCTGATTCAGTACGATATCACGCAGTTCATTTCGTCAGCCAGCTGGTCCTCAAAGCGAGAAACGGACTGACGGGCCCCGCGGGCGATCAAGTCGGCAGCGGCGCTCTCCATCTCGTCCAGGCTCATGTGACAAGCTTCAGCAATTTCCCGCTTGGCAAAATTCACAAACTTGGGGTCCTTGGCATAGATACCCAGACCCTCGGATATCAGAATCTGAGGATGAACAAGGGTGTGCAGTATAGCATGTTTTCAATACATAGCCGATCTAGAACCACATATGAAAGCGACACAGGTCGGAAATAAAAAAAAATCGTAATTGAGTCATTCAGACTGTCACAAAAGAATCAGATGGCATTTTCCTGCAGTGGGAATTTTCCCTTACACTTATTGCAATGAGAGTCTGCAGTAAATGTATGTGTTGAAAAGAAATTCCCACGATACAAGTATGCTAAAAAAATCTGCAATGCAGTGAAGCGGACAGCATGATTTCTACTCACCGACTCCACCAGACTGTCTGCGCTGCCTTTGTCCACAAAGCCCTGGTTGGCGGGTGGAACCCTCAAGCTGCCGTAGTTCCCGCTCTGGCCAGAGTACCACCCGGGACGGCTTCCCGCGGGGAGGCTGGCCGAGCCGTTGCTCCACAGCGGCTGACTGATCCCCGTGGTTTCATCTACCAGGATCATCGGGGTGTAGATCAGCTTGCCCCTGCGCCCCGACGGGGCGATATACGCGGGACCGGGAGTGTTGCCCGCCGCCATGTTATTGGCCCACGATACGGACGACGACGACGACACGCTACTGGGCCGGGAGTCCAGGTTATGCTGCGCCTGGCATGACAGAGCGACCATGTTAAAACGAGGCGGCGAGAGAACACAGTGCGGCTCTTACCTGGAGACGAGACCTGGATGGGGATGTGTTGCCTCGGTAGTTTCCCGGGATGGGAATGTCGTCACCGCTGCTCTGCGGCCTCAGACACTGAAAGTTAAAGGTGGGTTTATGACCTAAAACAACAAGAGGGAGCAGGTTAGGCAATTTGATGATTACTACTTAAATAGCAAAAGCATGCCAGTCACATCTGAATTAACAAAAGCTCTACAATAAATACATAAACAAAACATTAATTGGCCACCATATAGCAGCATTGGATCTCTTTTGGAGCAGCTCATTGGAAAGGTGAGCATTATGAGCAGACTGTGATGATCAAAAAGTGTCACAAATGTGATGTGCTTCACCTTTGGGTATGGCCGGAAGCAGCCTCCTCCTGACAAACTGTGCGCTGCTGCTGGTGCTTCCATTATAGTCGTTGGCCGTGTAGCCTCCGCTCACAGTGCTGCCGTTGCCATTGACGCTGGCGACGCTGCCGCCGTTCTCATAAGCCGAGTATCCGTTGTCGTTATATGCGTGTGCTGGGTAGGGCTCCCCAGCAAAACTACCTTCTCCGTTCACGGCGCTTGTGGGGTAACCGTTAGCCGAGCCGTTAGCGTCGCACGACATCTCGCCGACGCTGCTGGCTTGTCTGAGGCTCTGCCCGTTTAAGTCTGGCGCAGGTGGTAAAGGAGATGCGGGCTCAGGATACTCGTACCTACAAGACAACAACAGAATATCAGAACGATTTTATGGACCTTAAGTGGTTTCCTCCCAATAGATGCTTTCCTTACCGGTCTTCAAATGTGAGATTTGCAGAATGTTCCTCGCTAGGAGGAACTTGCTCAGTCACTGTGGGCTGTGTCACCTCCTGCTCTATGAACTCTGTTGAGTCTGGAGGGGGAGGCAGGTCGCTGATGGAATCCGCCCTGTTCAAGAGTGCAAACAGAAGGTACTGAATTCAGAAGGTACCGTAATATAGGCTCGTTATGTTTTTTCAACTTCTGCGGACGACGCCACAATGTAAAATTCTATTTAATAGTGAGAACTGTTGTGGTTCTGATTTATGTCAAGGCCACTCTTATCTGGTTCAATTTTGTCAAGTTCTTGTCGCGAATGCAAAGATTGCAAGTCAAAGTGAGTAAATAAGAAAATATTTATGGAGAATAAAATGGATAATGTTTCTTGAAATAGAGATTAATTTATTGCTTGAATAAATAAATAGGAAGAAGACCTTGAAAAAATAATTGCACATTCAATCGGAGTTGCATTGTTGAGCAAAGAAAAACAATTTTCAGACCCACTTATCATACTGTGCTATTTTTCTAATTAAAAATAAAACATTTCAAATTTCTGGAACAGATTAATTGCATTTCCATTCATTTCAATTTGAGATGAGTGTTTGAGTGACACACATGGTCACAGAACAAATTAAACTTGTACCTTAAGGCAGAATCTAATGAGAGTGAGAAAGCGGGAAACCCACCTGCTGAGCAGAGCTTCCGACCTCCCCGGCTGTTCTGTGACGACGCTCTCCCCCGCGATTTCAAAGTTGCTTGGACTCATCACCTGCTGCGTGATTACTTCTGGGACAGCTTCCGCTTCCACGACGACGGCGGTCTGCCGCACCAGTGTTTCTATGGGCGGCATGGGCGTGGCAGCGGGCGTAGTGGTGACCGAGGTTCCGTGCTCGCTTTCGAATATTTCGTCTGCACCCTCCTCCTCTTCCATGTCGCATGCCATTGCCAGGCGCATCTCTGGAGCCAGATCCTGCAGCGTCCGCAGACCTTGCTAAGGACACAGACGGAAAAAAAATGACACCTGTGAAAGCACATACAAGATATATGTACGGAAGGAACAGAAGTAAATATTCGGCAAGTTTATGGTCAGGCATTTGAAAGATCGCCTAATTGCAGATTTTGCAGGAATATTCATTTCTTTTGTGCTCTGGCTGAAGCAGTATTATTTTTTCATCATCCCGTGGACGACGGTGGTGGTGCTAGGTTTAATTTGTTGACTTTTTTCTTTTATTTGTCTTTGAGATGCCCCGTTTTATTGGCTGTCCTTGCCATTCGTGATGGCATGAGAGAGGCTAATGGCAGAGGTTTCATAATTCATAATTATGGCTCATTAACTGGCTCATTTACTATTCATTTAACTCTGGAGCACCAACTTTCAGGTTAACATTCACATACAGTCTGAATTGGCGGTTACACGCGTGAGACAAAGAAGGGTCTTTTGAAAAACATATTTGGCATACTTCAATGTAAGTGTACCGAAACTGTCCGTCTGAAGGACTTGACCCGGATAGGGACTATTACACGGACGGGCACAAAAAGATTTCCGTCTGGACTCTTTCTTGTCCCTCATCCTTCATCCACAAAATGGGTGTCCGTCAGTGACGGACGGATGGACCATTCTGTCCCTTGGACTGAATGCCCACCTCTGTTGCTGACAAACTTAATGCAAAGGTCAATAATCACCTGAAGAGAGGCGGCCTTGTCCTTCCTTTTCGACTTCCGTTCCCTCTCTTTTCTCTTGCGGTATTTCTTGAAGTAGTCCTGAATCAAGAAGCTGGCATAAAACTTGCCACAAGTCACCTCGTCCCCTAAGAGAAAAATAAGAGTATGAATGACAAAGTCAGACTCTAACAATTGGCATTACACATTGGCTTGACAAATCCATGACTCTACTGTAATACTGCAAAGTACCTCTAGGAGGAGGTATGATTTCATCTAATAGCTTGGGCTTGGTTCGCTTCCAGAGTTTCTTGATGATGAGTTTCAGCTCTTCATTCTGCTGATCAATGGGACCTGAGAGAGAGACGCAAGCAATAAATCCTCATTTCGATTCGCACATTGTTTTGCACCCTTCATTGTACGGTTTGAGTACAATTATTGTTGAGTTTGAACCTTCAGTCTTGATCTTGAGGGACGTCCGCACCAGAGCAAACAGAGTCGCGTTGAAGGTGACCGTCCCATCGGGATGCAGTGGCACATTCATATTGACCAGCCTCTAAGAGGAAGGGCACACAAAGGAAGCCAAATATGAACGTACCCGTTAAATATCTAGCACGCTGCGCTGAAAGCAAGAACGAACTTTGCAAGCGACACGATGAGGACAAAGTTTTCCAAAACCAAGGGGAGGCTGAATTCTACGCAGCATCGTGATGACGTCAATGTGCTTAATGCGGCCGCTGCAACACACAACAAAACAACACATAAGCAAAACGACAGCACAGGAAGTCACGGCGAGAAGATAAGTCTTTACGTGGCCTCGGGATCGTAATCGGACCAAATTCTCTTGAACTCATCTAGGTGGTGCGTTCCAAGTACAGTCCAGTCTCTTGTCAGGTACTCAAAGTTGTCCATGATGACAGCAATGAAGAGATTGATAATCTGGACAGAGAGAAAGGGAATGGATTGCAAAATGTAAAGTTAGCTCAACAGCTTGTTTGGATTCCAAGTAAGAGAAATTACTTTTTCCTGCTGGGCCTCACTCACCAGGTATGCGCAAAGCATGAAGAAGCTAATGAAATAGATGTAAGATAAGTTGCTCCCACAGGAGAACTCTTCTCCGGGCTCAGTGTCCGACTCTGGGTCGCAACGTCTGCCGGGCAGCGCGGCCAACATGATCTCCTGCCACTGCTCTCCGGTGGCACACCTGCCCAAACAAACATAGAGTTCTTCACATCTCAAAAACCTGCTAGTCTGTTCACTCAGGCACCACTGCATCATAAAAAAAAGGCTAGTAGACCGAAAATCACACAACCAAATGAGGCCAGACCTGAATAACACCAGAACAGCCATGAAGAAGGTCTGGAAGTTGCAGTTTCTGTTGATATGCGTGTCGTCGTCCACGGCCACTTTCCCAAACGTCTGTCAAGTGTCAATCCATTGTTTGTGAAGGTAAAAGCTGTTGACTCAAAGTGCAACTCTTGGTCCAGAAGACCCACCTGCATGCCGATGACGGCGTAGATGAAGAAGATCATTGCGATGAGCAGACCGACATAAGGCAACGCCTGTGTGGGGAAATTTCAAAAGTACATTTGAAAGAGAGCACTTCCTATCATGACGAGATATTCCGCCGGATTTTTTCTGACCTGCAGGGACTTGACAAAAGTCCAGAGGAGGGTTCGAATACCTTCTCCTTTACTGAGCAGTTTGACCAACCGCAACACTCGAAACAAGCGGAAGAATGTGATGGAAACTTTGCCGCTTTCGCCTTTTCCCTGCCGAGCGACAAAAGGAGACTGTCAAACAACGCCGGAACGTGAGAAGACACACAAACAAGTTTGAGTTCTTCTTGCTTCTTACCTCACCATGACCTCCTCCTCCCTGAAGCCACATTTCAGAGACACAAGACAGATCGATTAATGAAGAGAAACCATGTGCAGTTATTTCTTTACTTACTAACTTACTTGGGTGAAGGCAGGAGTGTCAATTACCCATTTCTGTTATTTTGCTATTAAATAATAGCAAAGGTTTAAGCCGTCAGACTTACGCTTAACTCGGAGACTGCTATGTCCAACACGCTCCCCACCACAATTAAAGCGTCGAAGGAATTCCACGGATCAATAAAATAATGCTGCGGAGGAAGACGACGCACAGGTGTGAGTGAAAAATCCTTCAAATGCTTCACTGATGAATGGGTGAAAGCTCACATGAGCCCGCAGAGCCAGCAACTTGATGATCATCTCGATAGTGAACACCACCGTGAAGATCATGTTGAGGATGTCCATGATGGAGGTGAACATCTTGGACTGCTCGTAATGCTGATGGACAACACAAAACCTCCAGTTAGCGCAACGACGGCGGGCCCGATAGCTCAGAATGTCAGGACAGTAAAATTCGGAGCATTTTAGGAGTTTGTATGAGAGGATTTTAGTTCTGTGTAGTAATCCTGACTGGTAGGGATGTGCCGATCCAAACACGAGATTGCAAATCAGGCCGACGATCATGTGATGTTTTTTTTCCTGTACGGACTCTGACCCGGGTGCCAAAAAAAGTGTGATCGGGACATCCCTAGAGAATGCCGCTTCCAGACAAGTGTGTGTACCTGCACGGCCAGCGTGAGCGTGTTGCCCAGAATCAGCACAAACATGACGTACTCAAACTGACTGGAGTTGATAATCCTCCAGAATTTGAGCTGGGATGGATTTTTGGGAATGTAAATCTTGATGGGCTGAGCTTTCAGAGCATAGTACACACACTGGCGCTGCAAAAAGAGACACATACACACAAAAGCATTAATATTTCAAGTCGTGACCCGCAGTAAGAAATTATTTTCACGTACCTGGTTTTTGTTGAGTTCGCAGTTTTTAAATTCAGCCTCTCCTTGTTCCCGGAAGGTGATGATGACAAAGCCCACAAAAATGTTCATCATGAAGAAGGCGATGATGATGATGTAGATGATGAAAAAGATGGAGATCTCCACTCGGTAATTGTAAATGGGTCCGTGATTGATGGCGTTGGCGTCCACGGCGCGGTAAAGAAGCCTTCACGCGGGAGGAGACGGCCTTACTAAGTGAGCTGAGAAAGGCGCCAAAGTGAGCGTGGCGACTTACTGTGGCCAGCCTTCAAACGTGGACACGGTGAAGAGCGCCAGCATGCCCATCAGCACGTTGTCAAAGTTGAACTCGCTGTTTTCCCAGATCCTCTCTTTCACCATGGGATGGTTCATGTCACCGTCTTTATAGACCACAAAGGTTCCCCTGCAAGCAGGTCAAACACTTTCCTTTCTCAAGTTTCCACTTGAGGTGCTGAGGACAAAAGAAGCTCAAACTAACTTGCACTCCTCAGGTGTGTGTTTGGCTTCGTCCGTGCAGCTGTAGAACCTCCCCTGAAAACATCAGACGGATAATAATGAAATGATTGTCTTAAGGTTCTGCGTCAAAATGCTGACAACCTTGAAGAGCTGCACACCGATGCAGGCGAACATGAACTGGAGGAGCGTGGTGACAATCAAGATGTTGCCGATGGTGCGGATGGCCACAAACACGCACTGCACCACATTCTTGGAGTGGACGAGAACAAGAAAAAGACAAATAGCTTGTGATATGTGTTCCTTCAAATGTGTTCCATATCTGCCCAATTGCGAAGCAGACAATATCTGGATCACATTTTCCTCGTAATTTCAGAAAGATATTGATGTAATGGTATGAGCCGATACTAGGTTAATTAATTCCGTGATCACATTCGTAACTCAAAACACTCATGTCTCAAATCAAATGAATGAAAATGATATTTATCCATTCCAGCCTCCATCAATCCTTCTTGTGTACAAGTGTTTAACTGTTGTTTAGTTGTTTTTAATTACTACCGAATACCAAATAAACGAAAATAATTCAATAGTAAACAGTAATTGGAGAAAAATGTTTTAAACACACGTTAATGCTAATAAAATCTGACCCAATCATTCAATTCGTCTATGGACTAATCGATTGAACAATCGATTTTAAAAATATTCTATAGTGACTACCCTACCTGTCACTATCCAGCGCTTGTGCCTTAAGTGTGGACTTTCAAGTTATAGCGCAAAAAAAAAAAATCTAATCTGAAATACAAGTCGTATCTTAAAAATTTACTTTGAGTCCCTTGGCTCTGTTGATGGCACGGAGAGGTCTGAGCACACGGAGCACCCTGAGAATCTTCACCACCGAAATAGCGCTGGAACTGTGGGCAAAGTCGGCTTTTGAGAATGATAATGTGATTTGTGGCAATTTAAAGGAGTGGGTTTTCCAGTAAAAAAAAAACAACAACATCTGTTTCATGAACGGACTGGACTCACTGAAGAAAGAAGGACGTGAGCGACACGCTGACCACCAGCAAGTCGAGCAAGTTGAAGGCGTTTCTGCAGAACGAGCCGGTGTGCAGGAAAGCGCCGTACACGGTCATCTAGACATGACAGCAATCAAATAACGTCTGTAATTGGTGAGTATTTTTAATGTGTTGAATGTATTGCTAGTTTTGTGAACATTGCTACATTTAGCAGCTAATAGAAGAAGCAGATGATTGGACAAAAGAAAATCATGAATTCTAAATGAGATTAGATGACAATATCTGAAAAGTGCACCTACCTTGAGCACGATCTCCACCGTGAACACTGACGTGAAAACATAGTCGGCGTAACCCAGCACCTGAGGATGACAAGTTGATCAATTGAGTTGCGCTCGAGATGCCCATGTGAGGAAACACGGAGCACGCTTACAATGTTCCTGAATGAGTGTGATTTGATGGGGTCCTCAGCGGCCAGAGAGATGCTGCTGAGGATGATGAAGACGAGGATGAAGTTGGTGAAGTAGGGGTGATGGATGAGGTTGTGGCAGGCGACTCGCAAGCTGGCAATTCAAAGGAGATGACGAAGAAAGGCAGTTAAAGTAGAGGTGAGACTCAATGAAAATGTTTGGGTGACTCCGAGTGCTTTGGTGATGAGCTCACCAATTCTTCTTTCCAAGAATGAAGAAGGAGCTGCCATCAGGGATGGGCACAATCTTTTCTTTTGGACCAGAGAACTCTGGCTTTAACGGAGCAACTCCTACAAAGCAGGAAATATTACACCTTTACATACAGCGCTGGTATTGATTATCATTACATTGTGATGCTCATTGTTGACAGCACTATACAGTTAAAAAATATTTTTACACTGAAAGGACATTGCACAATAAATTAAGGCATATTTTAGAGGGTCAAATAAGGACTGATGAAGCAGAGAAGAACAAAATAGAAAGTAACGGTTTGAACTTTGGTTTGAGATAGTTGGGCTTTAAGTGAGGCTACAATTTAGTGCCATCTAGTGGAGAACTAAGAGAATGCAATGACCTAAATTAGAAGCGCGTGCATTTTGAAGAACATGTACGATGGTGCCTCAGAGGGACTACCGCCAATTTCTTCAGCTGAATTGCAAGCAAAATGTCATCTCAAGCGAATTCTAGAATATTCCCTCAAGTGACGAAATTTGTTAAACATGCTGTAGTCATTACGTGTTGTTAAAAAAATCACGGTGAATCATGACAGCCTCCAGTAATCAGCGATAAAATAATTATCGATTAGACCTGATTATATGAAAAAAATATGTTGATGTGTTTTGTTGCATATTAGTTACTGAAATTGTGTCTTTTAAAATAAATGCACATTACCCTCCAACCCCTCGATGGCCCTCAGCTCCTCATTCTCCTGCCAGTCATCATCCTCGTTCTGCACACCAAAATCAAAATAGGCACAAATCATTCCTTCTTACCTTCCTTCAAAAATCAAGTATTATTGGTTGTTATCAAACACTTTACCCCCGCATCTTCATCCTCTTTCTCATCCTCGTCATCCCAGTCTTCATCGTCATCTTTTTTCTCCCTGAAAATGCCAAATGCGGTTTGTCTGAATGTATTTCATCTTTCATATTGCAGGCTCTCAGAACAAGCCTCAAACCCACTCGGCTTTTGTCTGCTCGCCTCCTCCGGCCAAGTTGTCGACAGCGATAGCCAAGAAAACATTGAGCAGGATGTCTGAACACGCCATGCGTTAAGTCGATTTGTTCTCACACAGTCGTCATTTGATTTGGCGTTGAGTACTCGACGAGAAAGGATACAGTTACCGCAAACAAACAGGATGACAAAGTAAATGCACACCACCATATTGGGAAAGATCGGTCCTCCGTAGGCCATGATGCCATCATACATCACAGCGTTCCAATCCTCTCCAGTGAGAATCTGGAAAGAGAAAAACGGACTAACCATCAATCATAGAAGACGGGAACAACGTACGGCTGCGTGAAATCACCTGAAAGCAAGTGAGCAGCGCCTGAGGGAAGGAGTCGAATGTGCTCCTCTTCATTTGAGTCTCGTCAAAGTTAAATTTGCCTCCAAACAGCTGCATGCCGAGCAGGGCAAAGATGATGAGGAAGAGGAAGAGCAGCAGCAAGAGGGAGCAGATGGCTTTCATGGAGTTAAGGAGAGAGTTGACCAAGTCCGACAAGGCCGCCCAATGCCTGAAAAGAGGCAACAGCAAATGTATTAAATGGTGAAAATAGAGTTGTTATTCAAAATAATGCTTGGCGTGCATGTTTCAAAAAATATTACCCGCCTGCGTTATGGAATGAAAATTGATAAATTCATTGAAATGCATTGCGGGAATTCTCAAGGTGTGGGATTGAGCCTTGTGGTACAGAGTATGAATGAAATATTACAACTGTGCATAAGGTTACAGCGACTTAAACTTTCTTTTAAATACTAGTTAATTGGATTTAGAGGTGTGAGCGGTTCTGTCAGTCTCTACCGCGTCATCTTGAAAATCCTCAGCAGTCGGATGCAGCGGAGCACCGAGATGCCGATGGGTGGGATGAAGTCCCACTCCACGAGCAGCGTCTCCAGGATGCCGCCGCACACCACGAAGCAGTCGAAGCGATTAAAGAGGGCCATGAAATAGATCTGCAGGCCGAAGGCGTACATTTTCATCAGCATCTCCAGCGTGAAGAGCAGCAGCAGGATCTTATTGGCTCGCTCTGAGGAGACACGCAACAAATGCTTTCTGTCACTGGGGGCTTGCTAAAGGGCGTTTAAAAAGTCTACACACCCCTGTTCATGTTTTTGTTTGAGGATAAAAATGAGATTTATAACCTACTCAATTGAAAAATAATCCTTACCCACAAGATAAGTAAAAATAAACAGCTGTTTGTGGTTGCAAAAGTGTGCACACTCGCTTTCAACTGGGGATGTGGCTGTGATGATGATTTCAATGCGCCCCCACTAGCCTAAACACGACATTCAGATTAAGATTTTGTTTGTGGAATCCAAATTAAGCACAAAAATCCACCAAAATGCGGCCATCGGATGATCCGGAATTTGGACACAGGGACAGTTTCCACTTGTTGTCCAAGTTTGGTCATGTGACGTTCACATGCTGAGCTCAACAGAACTAAGCATTGACATGAACACTAACGTCCGCAGTGTCTTAGCGAAGGTTCGACGGACAGGCTTCCTACCTTGCATCTCTGTAAGCCACTTTGGCTGGCCGTAATGCTCGGAGGCGCTGGCCACCGTGTTGAGAAACACCAGGAGAAGAACCAACCAGTAGAAGTTGGTTGTCTTGACGGCCACGCGGCAGTTCTTCCTGAACGTGTGGTTCAACTGGCACAATTGGTCACTAAGGAAAGAGCAAGTGATGTGTTTTTTTTAAACACAATCTTGAATATTGCGTGTCTGTGTGATTGTGGTATGGGATAGATGAAAATAAATAAACAAGTCAATTTGAAGATCTTACCAAAAGCTGTTGGCCATCATCTTGGCCCTGGAAAACAAGAAGACAATTTGTGGTGAACAAGGTAAAACAAACATCTGAAAAAAATATATATAAGTTGCTTACATTTTCTTTTACTAAGCTCTCAAATTATTCACTCTAACGACACACAAACCGGTTTTGTCATATCGTCTTACATGAGAGAAGCACAGAACCCGCTGTCATCATCGAGGTATGCTATGTCATCATCCGAGTCCGATTCTGTCGGAAGGTAGACACCATGAGAAAGAAAAAGACGGACGTGATGACCCGACGTCGCAGCTGATGTACGTACCTCCATCTTCACTTTGTTTGTACCAGCCAAACTTCTTCATCATCTTCTTCTTGGCAATCGCCGCTCCTTTTGGGGACAAATTTTAATTTATTGATAACTGTGGATGTAGTTAGTAGATGGCCAAAATGTCCGGAGAGAATAAAACAGGAATGAGATATGTGTGACTGCCAGGACTGACGTTTATTTCCTTCCTCATCCACATCTTCGGCTTCTATGAGCCAGTCCATGTAGCCGATCATGTCCTCCTCCATCTGCTTGCTCTCTTGTGCCTTCTGCAGCTCACCACGAGCCACGGCCTTTTCCCTTTCCTTGGAAAACTCTCTGTGAAGCCACAAAAAAAAAAAAAACACGTCAATTCTGACCTCCGATTTGACAGTCACACAATGATCACCGTGCCAGTCTACCTACCCGCTCAACACACCCAAAACGAGATTGATGATGAAAAAGGAACCAAAGATGACCAAAGAAACAAAATACACCCATGGGATCTCAAAACCGATGGCGTCGTTCATCTTTGCGGGGAGACGGAAAATAGAAAAAGTAGGTATATTTTAGTGGAGAAATGAAGCCGACGAGGAAAAAGGCAGACAGGCAGGCACGGATTAGTTACCCAGTAGAGCACATCTGTCCAGCCTTCCATGGTGATGCACTGGAAGACGGTCAGCATGGCGAAGAAAATGTTGTCGAAATTTGTGATGCCGCCGTTCGGACCCTCCCACTTGCCTCTGCACTCACTCCCGTTGGTCACGCAGAAGCGACCGCTCCCTGCAAAGGCACAAGGTGACGGGTCGTCCTCCACCATCATACCTGGAAGTAAAAACAGACAGGAGTCGGTTTGCGTATTAAAATTGTTCTCATTTAAATGAATGAGTATGCCATTAATTTGCTCTCAACTTTCACCCCCCAAAAATGACAATCGAAATCTGTTTTTTTATATGGACACTTGCACTCTACTTTTACTATTGTGATATTATCTGTCCATCATGTTGCCACTGGCGGAGTTAGAGGGGGGGGGGGCCGTAGGAGCACTGCACCCTCCTCCCGATACAGTGATTGACTTTTGGGTATTTTCTAATTTTTCCAGGAATTATTTTCAACATTTCCACCAATCCCTTCCATTAGAAACATATTATGAACCTTTATCAGTGCTTTCTGAACAATATTTGGAGTTTGCAGAAACCTGTGCTGGCGAAGTAGCACGTCTTGTGCATCCTGCCAATGAAGAGCTCCAAGCCGATGATGGCGTAGATGATGATGACAAACATGACCAGCATACCAATGTGGAGGAGCGGGACCATGGCTTTCATGATAGAATTCAACACAATTTGCAGGCCTGGCGAGAGAATAAACACATGTTTTGGCTGAGAACGCAACAGAGGAAGAAGCGCGGGAAGATAGCCGCCAACAAACGCACTTGGCACTCCGGACACGAGTCGGAGTGGTCTCAAAACCCTGAAGGCTCTCAGAGCCTTCACGTCCAGGCCTCCGGGTTTTCCCGCAGCATGATGGGCCTCTCCTGGCTTGTGGTCAGTCATGCCCTCTGCTATGACGCTGAACAGCCTGCACCGACATGCAATATTAATGAGCCGACCTTTTCAGCACCACTGAGCGGTTTTATATATTTTGACTGGCAGGCACAAACAAAATCAAAACATAACTTACAATTAGTGCTGCAGCTATGGAATAGCTTTCAAATTGTTTACTCGATTCTCTCAATTAGAGATAAAAGATAAGAATTTATTCTGCACTTAAGTTTTTTGCATTTTTTTAATTTCTGATTTAAGAAAAATAAAATCAATTAAGCACTATCACATGAGAGGGACTTATTTGTTTGGGTGGTCCAACATCAATTTTCAATATAATCTGCCCCTGTAACTGATGAATCATTTTGAGACCTGCAATTTTTAATTTTTTTAAATACCCGACAATGACGATGACGAAATCAAGCAAGTTCCATCCGCTGCGTATGTAGGCGCTGGGGTGCATGACTAAGCCGTAAGCGAGAATTTTAGTGAAAGTCTCGATGGTGAAAATGACCAGGAAGACGTACTCCACTTGTTCCTGAAAGCATATGAAAGCAATTAATTGCATGAGAGGCCATGAAATGCCATGCATACAGGAATCAAAATGTTCTGAAACAAAAATTGTCAACTTGCTCCGCCCATCCATGAAATACACTGCTTGGCGTTTTAACCTCTTAACCCACTTACGCCAGCCACTCAATCCTTTTTGTGAAACCCGCTGCTTAAGTCGGCATCAAATTGTTACTACCGCTTGGCTTGCGCCTCAGTCTGACAGATCAAACGAAACAGGAGATAAATGAAGAATGGAATTCACACGTGCACATACAAAACAAAGATGCAAAATTGGTCCAAATTAACTGTTGGAGCGTCGGGATGTTCAACAGTCATCTTAGCCTAAATCCAATAAAGAGCTCTACTCGTCTCTCCCTTGGTGACCTTGTTTAACAAAGTATCACATACATGCTTGAGCTTTTATTGCTTGCAAGAAAATCATCAGGTAATGTGCTTATTGACTGACTTAGTACTTAATTATTTTAGTATGATTAAAAAAGACAGAAGATCAGGGAGCATAGAATGAAGCCGGCAAGGCAGATGGTTGGTATTTAACTAAGTCACCACTAACAGTCGCTGGGACACTCAGCCGAGGTTTTTTTTTTTTTTACCCCTCTCTAATGCAATTACTGTGGCACACACCATTCCCTTCTCAACAATTGTTCACACTCTCACATTATTCTCATTACAGCACCCCCCCCCTTTTTTTCTTAGTGTGGCCCTAATAGTCCTTTGAACTTCTACTTTTGCCAATTACAATTAGCTTCTTTTTGCTGGTTACCATTTGACCAAATATAATAAACACAGGCTGAAATCATTGAAAACAGCAAGTGTGATCCGCACCAATTTGTGATTTGTCGCATTGGAGTCATCATCGGGGTAGGGCTTGGTGACCCCCATGGCCACACAGTTGGCAAAGATGGCAAGCAGAATGAAGATATCGAAGGGTGTGGAAAATGGTGGTCAAGGCCTCAACAACGTCAACTTTTAGAACAGTTGTGTCACATCGTGTGTGGGATGGCAGTACACAGGAAGGATATTTCCACTCTACCAGGGCCAGCGCCGCCATGCGTATGGGGTTGCTGAGGGTGAGGCAGCAGAGGGCTCGGGGGGCTCTGAGGGCAGACTTGTTGGCCTGCATGGCCTTCTTGGCACCCCCGCCTCGCTTTTTGGCCGAGCCCGTCGAGCCCAGGGTGTCGGATTTCCCTCCATCGCCACCTGGAGGGGCTTCTACCAAAACAAGAAGCAAGTGTTTCAAAGGAATACGGGCGAAGGCACACACAGAGAATATCGAAATGCTCCACACGCTGTTCAAATATGAAATTCAAGAATTCAACCAAGACAAATTGTTTCAAAACTTTTTCCACCAGGAACTTGATCACTAAATTATACTGTATAAGTTTTTGGTTTTTAAATTACTAAGAATAGAATTTAAACAATGTGGTTGCATAAGTGTGCACACCCTTAAATACCTGGGGATGTGATTGTCTTCAGAATGAATCAATCACTGAGGCCCCAGTTCCAACTGAAGAAAATATTTTCACGTGTTTGGGAGGCTTCAAGTGTGCCTTTGCAAACTGTCTTCCAAGACATACTGTATGCAGAAGATGGAAGATTGTTGTACATTTACTAACAGCCATTACTTGCCAGAACTTCCTGCAGTTTCTTGCTGCTGTCAGCCTATTGGCGTAATCTCTGATGAGAGTTGTCCTTGTATTTTCATTGATTAAGGAGCGGCATCCATTTCTTGGCAGACATGACATAGGCCGTTTAAATGCTGCTTAAAGTTTCTACCATGCTAATTAGATTTGAAAACATGGCTAATGCTGACGTCTGTAAGCCAGACGTTGAGCTGCATGCGCAATAATTACCCTAGAATTTGCTTGGCATATATATTTTTTTTCTTATGGCTAGTTTAGAAACTGAGTTAAGGAAAGATTGTGGTATGCTTTTTTGCGAGCCACAAAAAAGAGGAAGTCGAGTCCTGAATGCACCCGGCGGGCCTCAGTCTTGACACCTGTGAATTAGCTTGTACAGGGCTATATGCAACACACTGCAATCATCATCAACAGAATTAATTACATATTGAATGCCTGTAGACAGACAGACATATAGAGAACACACACAATCTATATCGTGCGTAAAATTATTGTGACAGGCCCAATAAATATTGTAAATACAATGTGCTGATGAAAACAAAAGCTCAATTATGAAGCGTGTCGATACTAAATAGATACTACTTGATGAATAGACAGGTAGACGGATGGACAGACAGACTAGATGGGTGGAGAGAGCTTGCTAGATAGCTATAGTCCCTTCCATAATTTGATATTAATATATTGTTTTATTAATGATGCAGCAAGCAGTTGTGGCTGCAGACTGGCTAGTCGTCCTCCATGACAAGATAAGACCTGCAGATGTGACCTAGTTGTTAATAGGGCCACGTGGACAACAGACAGCTCAAGTATGGTACACTTAACAAAATGCCTGCATGGACAAAACCCTTACAACTATCATCACAGATTACATCACAAAGGTGAAGAAACAGAAGCAGCCCTACCTTTCTTGACTCCGTCCATGTCCATAGTTTATCACCACGATGTGGGGCTGAGCAAAGTCACCACCATTAACCCCCCACCGGGACCGCCTGATGTCAAAAGGACACAGAACCGGCACACTAAAAGTTAGCACGGGCGACACAAGTCCAGCGTGTGCGCGCCCGCAGCTCCGGCCGGTGAGTTGCATGCATGCAGAAATCCAAAGAAAGCTCAGTTCTTTCCAGGTCGGAGAGGACAAGTGGACAGAAGCGTCCACCACTCTCTGCGGTGGTCAACCAACGAACCAGTGGGATTAAACAGCTGAGCCGTTTAGAGGGATGACACTGTGGAAATCTTCCGAGGGGAAGGTAGAGGTAAAGCCCGGAAGAAATTAGCCACACAGGGCAGCGAGCATAGACATATAAGAAGCCAATTTGGCTCGTTAATATAAATACATGGACTTACGCACACAATTTTTTTAAATTGTGCAGCCCGTTACATCTGGTGTCTAAATGGCTCAGTATTTGCCAAAAAGAACATGCATGACGCCAACAGGCAAAGCATGGTGGTGGCAGTGTGATGGTCTGGGGCTGTTTTGCTTCCTCAGGACCTGGACAACTTGCTGTAATTGACAGAAATATGAATTCTGTTGTTCACCAGAAAAACAAAATTAATGTTTGGGAGTGGCCAGGCTCCCAAAGTCCAATTGAGATTCTGTAATTAATCGTATTTCTTTTTATGAAATAGTTTTGTAAGATATTAATTTCCCTCGTATGAAACAAAATAAGTTGAGTTGTTTTAGAAGCAAAACAAGGAAGGGAATTAAAAAAAGCACAATCTCTTGATTTACCAACATTTGACATCTTTATTCATTTGAGCCACTTGAATAAATATTGTAAGAAAATAAACACTCTATACAGGAAAAAAGATCACGTTGCTAAGTTGCAATCCTATTGTTTAAATAACAACGACCCTGTGTTGAGTTTGCATGTTTGCTGACTACCCAGAAAAAAGCCATACAAGCACACCGGGAGGGACCCACGCTTCCAATGGGTTTTCTCTGGATACTGCACCTTGATCTCAAATATCAAATTTTACTTTTCCCCCTTATTTTCACAAAAAAAGGTCAATTACCTATATGATAAACGATATATATTTGCTCATTAATCTATACAAGTAAAATCTTTTTTTGTGTGTGTGTATTCGTTTGTATGTTGTGTGCCAAGTGCTTTTTCTAGTGTAAAACATTGCCTTGGCTCCAGTGGCAGTTTCTGCCATGTGCAATCTGCATTTCACAAACAAACAAACAAACAAACAAACAAACAAACAAAAAAATAAATAAATAAACGAACTAACGCTACATCTGAAGGTTTTTTTAATTGACGTTGATAAATGAACGCCGTAACTTTTTCAACACTTAGTCGATTTCTTTGGAGATGCAGGGCAAATTTTAAGACAAGCTGCATTTCTGAGCTCTACCGCTAGACAGCACCATCAAATTTCAGGTAATTCTTGACTGCAAATTGCATTTCCATTTGGAGTTTCAATGGGGAAAGATGATGTGAGCTACACGTGTAGTCATGGAACGATTTAAACTCATATCTTAACGCAGCAGTGTATTTGTGTCAATAGCTATTGTCTCGATTCACAAAAAAACTATTTACAACTTCCCTAGTGATAATTCAGAGTCATTTCTACCTGAGGTAAGTTGACTTTCACATCAGCGGGAGTCCCTCTCTGCATCCCTTCACCGTCTTTGTACTTGCTGCTAAGTTCCAGGGTGAATGGACTGAGTGACAAGTGAATTGGCACCCCCCCTGTGGCTCTACTAAAAGTGAGCCTTTGGTGCCGTGTCACGCTCTGGAGGCAACTGACTGGGATCCTCTGCGAAGGGAAGTGCTGAAGGGGGACAACAACATGTTTGAAGTAGAAGCACCCAATTATAACACTGCACTTGTGTTGTCACTCACGATTCTGAAACTGCTGCGCTGTGTATCTTGTTAGGAGAATTCCGACACCTTCAATTAGAGCAAGCAGAACTCCCCCCATCATGGCAGAGCCCAACATGGTTAATGGCCCACCTGGGGGGGAAAAAAAAAAATCCTTCTGATCTCATGTGGCCATCCAAACTGGTGTGTACAAATTTGCAGTGGGTGGGGGGGTGATAGTTCATGTGTGCTCATGTGTATGATGTGGCTAACACGGTAAAAAATTTGGCTCTTAGTCTCTGTCTGGTTGGGCACCCCTGGTATAAAGTTTAAATGAGAAGTTGAAGAGATGGTGGTCCAACTATGACGTACCCCCGAAGTGTCTACTTGAGTTTTCTCTTACTGCGTGCAGCCAGAATGGCCCCTGTCAGAGCACCGCTTGTTATAGAGTTCCACGGATCCTCTTTCCCTCTCAGGCGAACTAAACCACAGTCAATGGTGGAGAAGACGCCTCCCCACACTGCAAAGCTACCTGTAAAACAAATCAAGACACTGACATTAATGTATCAGTTCAAACATTTCGGTTCTATTACCTGCTTACCGCCAATTTGGGGAGCTCTTAATTTCACTGCATTTCCACTGCCTTTCAGTCTGTGTGCGACTCCCTGAAATGTTGCAGTATTATCACACAAAAAGTACAGAGAGGAAGAATAAATAAGCGCACTTACCGCCGGGGCATTTCGAAAGCCCTTGATGGCTTGAAACACGCCCCCACCAATGGCACCCATGGTGAAAGCGCCTCCACAGTCATCCACTATCCTCCACGGGCTAACAAGCAGCAACATTTCCACAAATTTTAAAAGACTAGACCTAATGTTTATAATTGACCACTGACAATCATATGCATACAATCTGCTCTTTCAATATTTACTCTAACTTTAGATTTATTTATTGTTGGACTAATCGATGATATTGAGTAAGATAACCAGAATACCTTTTTCAGTATAATTATCAGACATCCAGTACTTTAGCAATAACTCCTTAGTCGTGCTAGCCAGGGTTGCTAAAGTCTTGTTTGACCAAGCTAATAATGTAGCAAAAAATGCAGATATCAAATGAAGGGCGTAAAAGTAAAAAAAAAAAAAAAAAAAAAAAAAAGTTGTCCCAAAATAGATATAGCTTAAACAAAGAGAGACTGAAATCGACTTAGTTCAGGACAAGTATTTAGACATCACTACTTCCAACCATTAGTTTTACTGTCGTACTATTCGAACATAATTAAAAAACAAAAACATAAAATGTCTGATGATTTCATTTCTGTTAGCGCTCAGAGATTAAATTTTGTAGTTTAAATACCCTAATCTCTTTACTAACATGAAAGCCGAATCGTCCACACGGTTCTATAAACTACTGCGACACAACACAGACAAAACAAAGCCTAGAACTGGGTCGAATAGTTTAATAAGTGTATAAAATAATATAAAAAGCGTAATGTTACCAAGGTTCACGAGCATACTCCTCCATGTTTGTTGTGATGGATAGCGGTGTGACGTCATTGTGATTATCCTCCAAGTGGGTTTCTTTAAAGTTTCTTCTTTGGCTCCTTTTTTTTGTTTTTTGTTTAAAGATAGTGTACCTCAAGTGGTCTGGAGTAAACATGCATGCGGCTGGTAGCAAAATGCAAGGTCCGATGACGTAATTGTAGGCGACACACGGTAAGTGAACTACATAAATAATTTTAGTTTGTTTATCAAAATGATATAAAATGATGGTATTTTTATTGATATGAAATGTAAAATATTTTCAAATCAAATCCGAACAGTATGAAATGGGGGAAACATTATTGTAAAATAATTATAATGCCATATTTTTTTATATAATCACTTCTGTTGCGTTATTTTTTTCTGTCATTTTTGTTTTACTTGTTTCTTGATAGACAATTATTACAAATCACTCATGTCATAGATTGCATTTTTCTAGAACCTCCAAACTCATACGTTAATACGACTACGTCATTAACGTGCGCCGCAGGAAAAGGTTTCGTCGTTTCGGCTGGCGTTTGTCTCGAAGCAGGTAGAAAAAGATTTGTTTTAGTGTGCCTATTATTTTCTACTTTGGCTTTTAAGTATCGTTAATTGCATCTTTTAGATTGCGACTTTCAGGAGAGCTTTTGTTTTTCTCCCTCTATAAATCCATTGCATTTGTTTACCACCATGTTGCTTTGCAATATACTCGTAGCATGTATTCGAGCGAATGTTAACCTTCGTTTGTCAAATTAAGATCGATTACTAGAATTTCCCCCCCCCAAAATGCACTTAAAACAAACAACACACCATATCCCTTGCCGAAACACCCTTTGTTGAGAAAGTTCAAATTAAACTTGGATAATCATTACCCAAGATCAATCAAGAATTGAAATCTGAATTATTTACAGACGACTATATGCATAAAATCCACATTCATGCCTGGAAAAAATGCCTATACAACATGTAAACACTTACGCATACGAGACAAGTATAGGAATGTACGTCTCTAAATATAATATCACTGACTTTATTCAGTCTTCTATAATAAATAGCTAATGAAATGTTTTACAAGTACTCGTCTTGTACATATTTGTTTTGGGTTTCTCAGAAGCCGAATAAATATGCAACAGGCAAATGCAAATTGCCGCAACAGTGTTTTGAGATGATATTATTTCACCCTAATCGCTTTAAAGGAATCAATCAAATGAGTGAAACTAAAAGTGAGAGATCGTAAGAGGGCTTTGTCCATTATCTTGCAGGATGCCCCTTCCTGCAGCACTGCTGGCACGTCTGGCCAAGCGAGGAATTGTCAAACCCTCAGAGCAAGGTTGGCGCAAAACAAAAGCATAGGATCTAATACCCAGCCCCATGTCAGTTGATTTGATTCCAGTGCCATATGCTATTTTATCCCTCCAGGGGCAGATGAGGAGATTATTGCTGAAGATTACGACGACAACAATGTCGATTATGAAGCCACCAGGATAGAAAATCTGCCGCCAAACTGGTATAAAGTGTTTGACCCTACTTGGTACGTATTGCTTATTCTCTGCAGTATGCCAAAGTTGTTGACATTTGATCATGCTTTTTGCTGATGACATCTGTTCATGCTTTTTTCAAAACTATTCATAGGATATAAAAAAAGTAATCCAAACAGATGCAAACTTGAATCATTTGCTAAATTTACCACTTTTAAATCGATGGACAAAAAAAAGGAATTAGAATTCAGTTTTTCAGACATTGCAGCATTCCAGAAGTGACCAGTGAAATGATCAGCAAGCTATCTTTTTTTCTTTTATTAATGTAGTGGCCTTCCTTACTACTGGAATGTGGAGACGGACTTGGTGGCCTGGCTGTCGCCCAACGACCCGTCTGCTCAAATAACAAGAGCTGCAAAGAAACAAAAAGGTTGAGCAAAACAAAAGAGAAAAAAACCAAGTTCACTATGTTGTTGATGTTTGTCCTAACTTTGCTTTGGACTGTTCAGCGGAGGCGGGGGACGACCGAGGTGAGCGTCAGTCTGACAAGACGGACAGAGAGCGGGACCGAGATCGCGAGCGCTATCGAGACAGAGAGCGGGACAGAGACCGCGACCGTGAGAGGGATGAGCGCCGCGAACGAGACAGAAGGAAGCAGAGGCGGGACGACGTGGCACCCTATAGGAAGGGCAAAATTGGTAAACTGAAATCCATTTTGACTGTTTTTCCAAGGCACACAGAGTACTGTGGTCTGTCATAGTATAAGCACTAAAATCCAATTATCTTATTAGGTAAGGTTACATTTTAACATAGGACCTCTTTGATATTAGCTTTGCAATACTTGCATTCATTTAAAAACAAACTTCCCCCGAACTCCATTTACATAATCATACCCAAGCCATTGCTTTTGGTAGGTGTAAAAAGTAGGATTAAAGAGGATATTAATAATCTTAAGAAAATACCTCAGTGAGTTGAAATATTAACTCTTCACTTTTCATTCAAATTTACTGTGTCAAAGTGTGCGACTATCTTGTGGCCTACAGTGGAATTAAACGTAAAATAAACACGAGGCAAAATAAAAATAGTTCTATAAATTGTACACCAATGATTATTGAAATAGCCAGTCTTTCATGCTTCTTAAATGTTACATAAACTGCACCAAAATAAATCTGCGAAATAGCGGGACCACTAATACAGAACCCCAACCTGGAACCCGCAATGGAGGCGAATTTACTCCACTCCAAATCATGTATGAGATTTTCCCTATGTAAAATAGTTTGAGCCTTGGTTTAATTGAAGTTGGAAAACATTGTCGTAGACAAACTCTTTTTCACAAATATTTCTGCAATTTTTTTTCTCAGCTAGAAAAGATGATGAAATGGACCCCATGGACCCAAGTGCATATTCTGATGCTCCCAAGTATGTCACATGACTTCCCGAACCTGCTTGTTTGTTCCTAAGTGGAAGTAACCGAATTTGAGCAAAAATGTTTTTGCAGGGGCTCGTGGTCTAGTGGTCTTCCCAAACGTAACGAAGCAAAGACAGGAGCCGACACCACGGCCGCCGGGCCTCTGTTCCAGCAGCGCCCCTACCCGAGTCCGGGAGCCGTACTCCGCGCCAATGCAGCAAACCAATTTGTCAACGAGTAACGCCAACTCTCGATGTGTTTTGTTTTGGTATTGGAAGAGTTGTATAAAAGTCATTTTGTAAGCAACAAATGTTTGCTAAGCAGTCTGATCTTAGAATACTACTTTGTTCCTTATTTTATTCAAACATCTTATTATGAATAGATCTTACTTCATCTGTCACCATTGCCGCTTCAGTTGATAAAGGTTTTTATTCCTAGGGTGACAGTTTGGTTTATTTCTATTTGGAAGTTCTTAAAGCAAGAAGGACATGTCTAAATGTTATTTTATGACCTATGTTGTCACTGTAGCCATTTGAGGCTACGTTTTGCTTTCCAAGAGAAAGTTAACTTTGTTGGTCAAACAACTTAAAGGCCAAATGTTCTAATCTCGTCTTCATTTAGTGGAACTAATACTCTTGTAATAACGTGTACAAATTCACAATTTTATTACAAACATTAAAAAATAATATTTTGTTCTTACAATAAGACAATAATTCAATAGTGGTCTGTCGCTCCCACATAGTGACAAATAAAATCATAGTCCAAAGTGAAGAGTTTCTTTTCATATCTGTCGAGCTGGACCGTTGCTCTGCATTTGTTCTTGTCCCGTTGCAGAATACGGCCCACCTGCACACGGTCAGATGTGGGGGTCAGCGACATGACTTCAAACAGGATTCTCAGCAAAATCCAGATGACTTTGGACTCACCTGTCCCCGATGCTCACCCAGTACAACCATAATGGCGTCATATTCACTTTTGGGCACAATAGTTTCCAACATATCCTGCGTCACATCTGTCAAAGGACAAAAAATATACATGATTCATTCTATTAAATTTAAAAAAAAAATAGGTCTATGAATTGTTACCGTCTATCAGTCTTCCTTCTTCAGTACGACAAATGCAGGTTGACGGCGTTAACACATCCTCCACACGCATCTGAAAGAAGACGATGCAATGATGTTAGAAATGTGTTTTGATTTGGAAAAGTATGACACTTCTGAGGGACAAAATCCACAATCCTAAAACAAATCAATGTTTTCTTTTTGTTTTTGGGGGTCTAAAAAAATTGAATTGACATGTCAATTAATCACGCCAATTTTAGATTACCACTGATAAATAGACATCAGTCAATTTGTAACCGTTGCTCCTGTGTGGTGTCTACTGTGTATTATTTTTCCAAACCATACCTAGGACTTTTCTGATTTAAAGAACATTTATTAAAGTGACCATCAAAGTCCCCCCACACAAAATATATAAAACGGACACTGCTCAAGCTGATGGGGCTGAATGAATACCTTTGAGTTGTAGTACTTTCCCCCCTTGAAATCTTTGTCCACAAAACGAACTTTCAAGTCTCTCTGGAGCCAGGACGGTGGCACCTTTGCTTGCCTGGCCTCTTTTTCCGGAGGCTTATCGCTGGAGAAACGACAAATATTCTTCCTTATTACCATGACATGACAAAAAAGTGTGGCATAGATGCTTTCGATGGACGCACCTGTCATGACTGGATTCTCTGTGTTTCCTTTTCCGATCATCTTTTCCTTTTTCGGAAGATGCGTGTTTGACCCCGTCTGTTTGCCGCCTCTCTTTGTCTTCCCGTTGCTGTCGCTGGTCACGCTCTCGCTCCTCTTTTACCTTGGTTTTATGTGCTTTGCTGAGACGACCTGATGGGGAGAGGGACTCTGCTAGTACAGTTGCGAACATTTCAAAGGTGGAAACTTTCCATGGGAGTAAACCAGGATAAATCTAAATGTAAGGTTGCTGGGAAAAATATATTTACCATAATTTATGTCAATAAATTGATTTTTTCCTTTGTTGTAATGCAAAACATCACAAGTACAGTACATTAGGAAAACACAATTTCTGACTGTGACTCCAGTCCTGGTTCCAAATATTATTGAGCTAATTCTGCCCGCACTTACTGAGGTCTTTGCCATATCTGTCGTATTCCTTCTGCTTGACCAGTTTGACAGCGTACTGGTGGACTGACACCACGTCGCCGCCAATCGCCAACCTCACCAAAACGCGAGCATTGTCCGTGTCCAGAGCTTCAATCTGCACAGGACAGAAGGAGGTCACGAAGCAGCTCGGTGTGCATCTTCTCAAGGAAAAATTAAAATAAATTTGACCTTTCCATAGCGCTCCTTATGTGCCCCTGACTCCAGCAGCACACATCCACCGCGACCCAAGACCAGATGCTCCTCTTCTTCCTCCTTGTCGCGCTCCTCGCCGGGCTTGGGAGGGCGCCGACGTTTGCCAGGCTCCAGATCCTTGATGGCCGAGCGATCCGCCCCGAGACCCAAGCCGATTACACGGGGCTTGTATTCGTAGGGCTTCACATCTCTGTCACAGGAAAAATTGCTCATTACTCTTGGATAGAACTTCAAACGGAGGAATCCCACTAGGCTATGACTCAATTGTACAACCTATGCCAATCTGTCGAATGCAGACTTTGAATATTCAATAGTTCATGGACCACAAGGGGGGGCTAATGTAACACTCGCAGTACCATTTTTTTTTTAAAAATGAGAATCACTGCATTAAACCTAGGAAGGATAACAAAGCCCAAATACTAAATTGGCCTTGTTTTTTATTTAGTACAGACCAAAGTATCAATAAGATTCACTTTGCGGTTTTGTTAACAATCTTACTTAAATCGATTTAGGCTATGTGAACGTTATTTTGCACCTTCTACCATCTATGCAATATAGAAATCCCCAGCAATTGAAATTGTAATGAACACGACTTACTGCTTAAAGGTGCGGCCAATGCCTTCCCCTTTCTTCCAGCCCATCCCCTTCAGAATAGCCATTCCATAGCCTTCAACAGGAACTCTTTCATAATCTTCTTCTGTTGACTGTAGCACACATACATTTGAGTCATACAAACGACTAGCCACATTATGACCATTTGCAAAATATTGATATTAGGCATTCACAAAAGATGTTGTTCATTTTGGTTGACACTGCTTCAGAGGTTTTCATCTGACGGGAGCTTTATTACTGTGGTCGTAGCTTGTGATGGTGTAAGACTACTCTGCATATTTCCAACAGAAAGGTTTAATAGTTTAGCTACTCACAGGATCTGGCCGCAGCTCCACATTTAAATGGTCTCCGTCCTCAAAGCCGTCAGGCACCTTGTTTTGCGCCAGCAGAGGGATGGTGAGGTTGAGATTAGGCTTTGCCTGCATCTCTTCCAGCTTCCGCCTTGAATCTATCACGAGAGAACAGATCAAGTCAGCCGCTACTATGAATAACAGCAGTGGTGGCTTGACTTGAGTATTCATTTGTCTGACAAATTGTACACCCTATGTTTGGAATACTATAGTTTCTCTCGAATAGTTACTCTATCAAAATATACTTGAGTGAAAAAAATTAAGAATGTTGTCTACTCTGTCCACTTCTGTTACGTTCAAGGTGTGAGGACAAGGTGCCAAGTGCTGAACACACCTTCAATAAGCTCTTTGACAGCCTGAGCCTCCACGGAGTCATTCTCGTGAGTTTTGCCTCCACTTCCATCGCCGTTAAGTTGAGTTGATTCGCAGATTTTATCTCCACGTTCAAGGTTCTGGCCCTCTTGGTCGGGGGCTCGCCAGCGGTTCTTCAGGATCAGTGGGATGATACGTTCCGTTGGACTTTCTGATGGCTTCGTACTAAAAACATTACACACTGACGTTAGCAAACTCTCACGCTCGAATTTACATCTGGTGAAGTTTCGAAATAGCGATTCAAACAAAACACCCTTAGCATTAGCCTACCTCTGCAATTGATTCCTTGTGATTCCGGTCAAATAATCGATGTCATCGTTCCTTGTTACAACGTCACCGCTCGGAGGTTTGAATTTGCTGAACGTTTTAGCGAAACCGAACGAAACTGATGTTTTTTTCTCGCTTTGGTCCTCCGAAGACGACAAAAAAGACGAAGTCGAATCATTCTCGTACGACGCCATTGTGATTTGATGACGTCACTAGAGAATAGGATTATGGGAGTTGTCGTTTTTTTCTTTTTTGCGAGCGCAAACATGAGGACAGCCCGTCACCCGTCGCATCGTACAATGAATGTACGTATCAGTAATTGTAACAAAGCGCTTTAACAACACAAACATTTCAACATATATCATATACATTGTACTGGTAATTTCTTGATTGGTTCATTGAATTACTCAAAATCAGTGGTTGTCAAAACGTTTTACACTAGTTCACAGTTTGATTTAATTTTACCAACTCGACACAAGTTTATTTATAGAGCACGTACTGCTGTACTGAAATCATTTCTGTATACAGATCATTTTTCAAACTCCAGATTATTGTTTATTATTTACTGTTATTGTCACTGGTCAGAATTCAGTATTTTTTTTTTTATTCTATTTTTCTCCTCCTCATATTAGCACCACAGATAAAACTAATGTAGATTGTGTGTCAGACATTGAAACCCTGGTTGAAGTTGGGACGGGGCTGGATAAGCAAATTGCTTCCACCCGCTTAATTTGAATAGGCCTGTCTATGTCTTATTTATTTATTTTTCACAATTACCTGAGTTAACCATCTTTTAATCAGCACCGTTAAGTGTTCAAATTTAATAAATTCAAAGGACTGTTCCTGCCCCTCCTTGTGTATAACTTGTAAAAAATATGAGAACTGAATTGTAGAAAAGTGTAGAAAAAACTTTTGCCCCTCTGTTCGGAGTGATGATGTTGCAGGTAGATCTCTTGAGACAAACAAGGGGCGGTACTTTAAACTCCTTTTCTCCCCTCCCAAGCTTCCGCCCCTCAACTTCCCTCATGACCTTAGTATTTGCCCTCTTGTCGACGTCTTGGCCACTATTTCGCCTTTTGGGAGCAGCGTGGAATCTCTTTCTTTTCTTCTGTGGACATCTTCGACAACTACGATCGGAGACATGCCTTTTTCCCAGCTCGTTTTGTGCAACAATAGTCGCTCGCTCGTTGTCTTGAGCGCACCACTCCTGCACCTCAATGACACCTCGGGCTAAATGTTTTGTCAATACCAATAGCGCCAGTTTACTTTCTAAAATTATATAATAAAAAAGAAAGAAGAAGAGGTTGGTGGCAATCGTGCCAGGAGAAGCTGGTCCATAGAAATTATTTGGAACATGAAGGTAAGAGCTTGTTCGGAATTAAAGTGTTACATTGTGACGTCATAAGTGAAAAGAGCATGCCAGGCATGATCCATATAGCGTTTAAAAGCAGCTTGCCAGATTTGTGTGTGTATGCGTGAGCATGTCAATGTGCCCCCCCCCACCCCCCAATCCACTCTCTCTTTCTCTCTCTCTCTCTTCTCTCTCCTCTCTGTCAAAATATCCCGTCAGCCGCGCGCATCCTCTCGAGTTTTCTTTCTCCGGGACGCGGGGGCGGCGGCGGCACTCATCACTGCAGCCACCACGCTTATGCTTTCTCCAAACCAAAACATAAATTCCCAAGTGCAGGATTAAATATTCAACCCTGAAACGGCAATGTATATAGACGCATTCAAACGGATCCTCTTTGAGCGGCTCAACTGCTTGAAGAGAATGTGTGTGTGTCAGCGCCACGGCAGGTCAGTAAACATGCAGGGAGTGATCCAGCATTTCCACCTGCATCCGTCGCGTGCATGCGTGGAGTGGGGCATGATGTCAAGTGGTTTGCATGTGCTGCGAGTCACGTGGACAGGTGAAGTCTGGGCACAGCAGGTGAGCTACCTGAGCTTGTCAGGCGTGTTTTTTTCCACTCCAAAGTTTACATCTTGAAAAAAGTCTGTGTTACTTCTAGTTAAGTGGTGCCCTGAGATAATCGACATTCTCCATTATGAGTGAATTAAGTAACTGCCTCCAAACATACAGTGCTTATTTCTCAAGTTTTTCCTCATAAGTCAAAGCCTGTAATTGTTCAAATGACTGCTCGTATCTCAAAAGACTTGTGAGTCCGGTCACTTGTATCTCAAGGCACAATTGTATTTTACATGGTCCGTTGCGTGATAGTTGTGTAAGCTTCTGCATTTTGTGAAGATGTCTGACCTTCCTGTGTGTAGTTTGAAGGTTTTCTGGAGTCACCAGCATGTCCTAAAACATGTTAGCATGTAAACTGTCCGTAGGTGGTAATGGTTGCTTGGCCACACAATGGTGAGATTTGAGTGATCAGATTTACAAGCTTTTCAACCTTCAATCCCTTTAGCTTCATGCTGACAAGCCATGCAAAATGCCTTAGACAGGCTAACAGATAGCGTTATGTCACAGTGTCACTTTTAGTGAAATACAAATGGTGGAGCAACACACGTAGACAGATAATGTACAGGCACAAATGCAGGTATATATTTTTTGTCCTCTTCAAAGACAGTAGCTTACTGAAGTACATGTGGACTGTGTATCTGTAATATAGCTACCTCGAGGTGACTAAGGTGTGCTCCACAGAAGGAGCAACACAATGTTGACAAAAAAATGCGGCAAAAACTATTGCATTCTAGTTAATTATTTCAGTGTTATATGTTTTCATAAATACAAGATTACATAGTACATTTTCTTCCTAATTTGTTGTTGTTGGCCAGCTGAAATGGATGAATGGCATCCCCTTCCCGCTTTTCAACGGGGTTAGATGATTTGTCTTGGAAATGTGGACGCATATCAAATCACACTTGTAATGGGTGGATGTTTTCTGTCCTCGCTTGAGTGAGGATGCGCATAAAGGCCTCAAGGTATGTGTTATTAGTTGAAGGGGTGTCCCTGCATGATGCAGGGGAGTGACGGATGAGTATGGCTGGCCCTGACTTCTTACATTGCTCTTTTGCTCTTTCCAGTCAAGGATGTTGTGATGAATTTGTTATCATAATAACACAGTAAAGGCTGCTCTCGCCCTCACATGATGTGGCGATAATCGTCCTAAGTTTGTATCACCCCGTGAGTGGGAATGCATTTGGACGGGGAGCATGACTAACAAGAGGGGAGGAGAAAGCGAGGGGCATCTATCCACTGTCATCGGAATGCATCGGGGAATTGCTGATTGCCTAATTAGGTACCTCATGTGTCCTTCGGCTTTATGCATATTCATGCTGCTGTTTTAAGGTGAGGCGAAAATAGTGTGTGTGTGTGTGTGTGTGTGTGTGTGTGTTTGTGTGCTCCCGCGTGTGTGTGCAGTTTACCCTTGACAGGGCAGGGCTACGCAGGCACATTCTCCCATCTGTGGTCCAAACCTTTGCTCCCAGCCACTGCATTTAGATTCTGCACTTGTAGTCTGCTCTATTCTTAGTCTCCCCACATTTCACGAAATCTCAACGACAACATTCCCATGCTCATTTTTTTTCAGCGTGATTCGATACGGCTCGGAGTTAAGTGGTTAAACTCGGATAGAACGAGCGAGTCAATGAGAGATCAATGGCGATGTGTGCGGTTACAATTTACACAGGGCCATATCTGAAATGTCACGAAAGCAATGAATCTGTGTATCCTTGACTCGGATGTGAGTTGGACAAGTGGGATCAATATTAGGTGGTGAGACAGGCTGCAGGAGGAGACGAGGGATGGGTCACCTTCAGCCGACGCTGTACTGATTCAGCACGAATACACTTGGAAGACACACGCCCAAAGAAGACCTGCTTGCGTGTGACCTTCCCTGTGAATCGCTAATTTCATTTCACTATAAGATGGGAGTCTATAAGCTTACTGGACATTATAGTGACTTTACCCATATTAAATGTGGCAAGACTACTCACATGTAAGTAAATTCAAAGAATTTTCTAATGTTTTGGGGGTTAGGGTTGGGGGGCGGGGCGGGGCGTGGCTAAGGCCTGGTAGACACCAACAGTTTTTGTCAATATTTTGCACCAAAGGACATCCAATACTAATATTTTATCTCAAGGACTAAAGTGTGTTAACATTGCATTTTGTGATAGTACGTAGTGTTGAAAAAATATTTGTGACAGACCTCATAGATGAGGATAAAAATACAGGCATTTTTGATATAGGGGGAAAAATAATCTCTGGACTCACTATTAAAATGTGCTTTGCTAATGTTGTGATTGATTTAAAAAATATGTGAAGGTACAGCTAAAGAAATAACAGTTTTTTTTGGGGCAGAGATTTTTTTTTTTTAAATGCCAGAAACTGGTAGTTTTTAGTCTGCCACGACACGTATTCTTGGGGGCAACAACATCAAACGGTTCACTTTCAATCAGGTCACGGCTATGCGTTCTTTTTCACTTTCGTCCATCTTTCCCTGTTTTTTTCCACGTTCATAAGGTGACCCCCAGAATAGATGACTTTACCTCCCACGTCTTTTTCTTTGAGATATGTGATGTCATCATCTGTTAAAAAAAAAAAAAAGTCTATTTTGACAATACTGATATCTGTTTTCAAATATATGGAAGAAAAGAAAAAAAAATCCTTTATATATTTTTTTTGTTGTGAGCTGGATGAATAAGTGCAGTATTACTCATTTTTTCTATACGCAATTCTCAGTTGATAGTTTGATCAACTTATCCGTGCTTCCTGCCGGGAGCTCATCTCCGGCCGCAGTGTGAGGCGTAATGTGTCACGGCAGACTAAGTGAGAGGACCTCTTGTCTCAGCGGTATTTCTCATCACAGCCGTGCACGTACACAGCACACAACATGCACATGCTTTCCTTGACCTTGATCCCAAATGATAAAGTGTCCCCTAAGAGAACAGTACCCCGACCCAGTTCTCCTGACAGGTATGTGTCGCTAACGTTTCATCACGAAGGAGTCTCAAAAAGCTGCACAGGTATTCAATGGACACACCCACAGCTTTGTTTTTCACGATTTTATTTTATTTTTTTTCCAGTTCAAATTTGGCAGTTGTTAACAACACTTCTCTGTGCTGTGTCAAATTTACAAGCTTTATTTTTACTTATCAGGGACTTTAGAGCATCAATATCATGAGTAAAATCCTTCCAATGCTTGATATCTACAGTGTTTTCATGGGACACTCTTGTAGTCACTCAACGGCGTGGATTTGAGATTTGCTGCTGGCGTGCAAAGAAGATCCCCAGTACTTTTCATTCCATGTATTCTCTTCCTTTTCATGTACGAGGTCATGTACGTTCCCGTACTTTTCCATGTCACTGTGAGGCCTATGTTTTCCCAGCCACAAGCGTTTAATCTTTTATTTTTAAATCTGCCACTGCTGTCCATTTTGTGCGTGGCACTCTCGTGCCCTAGATTTGGAAGTGGGCGAGCAGGACAGAGCTTTAGTTCAGCCCGTGTTACTCGTGTAGTTTGGTGGGAATGTCAGGAGGTCAGGGTACCCATGCCTGAAAAGATGTCGGAGGTGTGAGGAGGTTCCTGCGCATACGCTACTACTTGTAGTTCCGATGATCTTTAGGTCACTGCTTATTTAAGATACTTTACTTGGATGACCTCAGCATCCCCCCCGGGAGGATGCTGCGGGAAGATTAGAAGCGGCATCTTTCACTACATGTCAAAGTGGAATAGAGAGGCTTTGTTTTTGTTGTGCGTGATGGGGAAAATCATGCCCTCACTTGCAATGTTAACACAATGTGATTATGGAAACACAGCAAGTATTCATCTTTATATTGAAATCACGATTGATAAAGGATGAGATTTAGTTTTCCCTTTTTTCTGTTGGTCCTACGATACTATATAACACAAGAGATGGGGAATTGCAGTTGTCATGCCAATGCAAGAGATTGTGAGATCAGAGATTAGAGATCAAGTGAAATGTATTTATATAGCCCTTAATCATAAAAGAAAAACATATCAAAGTGCTTCACATGCACACAGTTGACAATATTAACGATATCCCGTGATCTTAACTCACAAAACCCCGACTGGGGAAAAATAAGAAATCTTGAGAAGGGACCACAGATGAGGGGATCCCCCTTCAAACATAATATGATGCCTCGACAGTATTAGTTTAAATAATGTGAAAGTCCATTTGATCAGATAAAGCGATTCAAGAACACATCTAAAGTGAAGTTGGTCAATAAAATTCAAGACTAAACAAATAAGTCACGTTTTAAACATTGATCATCATCTCAGTTTTATCTGGGTTAAATTTGCAATTTTTTTAGCGGGATATATAATTGTGTATCATCGGCATACTTACTATGAAAATTAATGTTATAAGTAAGTTGGAGAGGGCTTCAACTCAAGGCTGCCATTTTAAGGTCCTGTCTTCGTTCCCACCTCACTAAACATATTTCAAACAAATGACCAAATTCCTGCATCTTTCTGACTGCAAGTAGGAATCAAACAGCTATTTGCACATCATCCATTTTAGCTCCCTCTTACGCTTGTCTCCCAATAGATGTTAGCTGTGGTTGACGTGTCTAGTATTTTTCCCTTCATGATAAATGATCACATTTGTGCTTTCAGCTCTCTTTTGTCATGTGAGCAGTGAACAAAATAATTTGCATTATTTTCCGCTTGCTGTCTTTCGTCAACTGGATGTTTCACATATATGGAAATATTTGCCATTGCTTCCACGTGTTCAGTTGCTATGTGATGACTCGGTGAATATTGCAATTATCCAGCTGTGTGTGCTGTTTAAATGAGCGTGCGCTTCAATAGAAATATGTTCTCTTTGTTTACCTCTGAATGTGCAGGAAATCGTTGCTCAAGCTGAATTTGGTCCTGCTTATTCAGACGTATGAAAAAGTCCTGTGTCCTTCCATTTGGTCGTTTGCTGTGAGTGCTTGCATCCAGAGACACAATTAGGGTTGTTAGTCACGCTGGTAACATTTGAGCTGACAAAACACACAGGCAGCCCATCAATATTCACCCAGATTCACATTTAGGAAAGACAACCAATTGAACTTGAAAGGGGAACACATAAAATAAAACATCAAGTTGACTTACGTAAATTCATTGCACTTTCGGGCTGAGCTAATAGAAGCGGCTAATTTGGTTATCGTGGATCACATTCAGAGCGGAAACAGAAAGTTGACAACGGCGTGTTCATTTTAAAGAAAAACACAGTTAGATCACAGCAATCTCTGACGTCTAAAGCTGTGGCAAGCCCTCCTCACTTTTTACAGCTTGGCTGGATATGGAAAATGTACAAAACGGAATTACAGACAATTTATCTGTCTTTTTTTTCAATGAGTTACAATTCTGGAATGAAAATTCCAACCATTCAAAATGGAATCACAACTCGTCAGAATGATGTAGTTGATTGCCACTGTCCTGCTCGCTGAAATTTTCAAATGATAGTTGGCGCGTGTTTGTCTTGCAGAAGGGGCATCCAATGTTAGTCAAAGGGTCATAAAGCTAAAAAATCATGTGTCCTCCACCAAGGAAATGCAAAGTAGACATCTGTGTTTGATTGTAAATCAATCGGGTCACTTTCAAGCCTTCTTGATTTTTCGCTGAGCTATTCAATTATTCCGTTATCCTAATTGATGTGTGTCATATGCCTTTCTTTGCCTTCATGAATTGTAGAATGAAATCATAATGCACAAACTGTTTGAATATTTACATTCTATTTACGGTGTAACTGTTTTTATGAAATTCAATATTACAGAGTATTATTTTTCTTCATTAAAATTTATTTTTATTTATACTGGGGTAAATTTGAATGGATTAATGGCCTTTCCATTAATTTCAATGGGGACAGATAATGTGAGATTCATTTGTTTTCAGTCAAGAATATGATCATGGAGCAAATTCAACTCGTATCTCAAAGCAGTGCTGTATCGGTTCTATATATGACGGAAGATGCGTACTAATAGAAAAAGTATTTTCTCAACAACTAAGTGACACAGCTGTTAGTCTCTTCAGTGTGCTATTATCGCCTTAAGCCACAAGCTTTTTTTTCCAATCTGAGTAGACAAATAAAACGAAAGGGGATTTCTAAGAATAGATTTCACAAGATGTGCATTTTGCCAATGACTGATTGTGTAGATGTGTGAAATTTCACTGCGCAGGTTTTGGAGGGGTCGAAGGCCACAGGGACTCTGACTTCCCTCTCGCAGAATTGTGTCGGAGAGGAAGTCAGTGAAAGGAGATCTGTACTGGTCAGCGCTTTTTTGACCTCAAGGTCACAAATTGTCAGTGGCGCATTGTTTTTGAAAGCCAACATTGACTGTGCATTGTGTTGTCTGCGTTCATTCTGTGACGGATTGAAGCAATTTCTATTTTTTATTTTGGTCATGCTCGGGTAGTCAGGATGCTGGGTAAACTTTTCAACAAATTTGTTTGTCTTAATGTTAATAATGAATGCAAAATGTCTCATCGGGGTCACGGAGCAATACATGCACACTGACAAGATGCAAGCACTTTGGAAAATGGCAATGCAGTGCATGAACAGAATTTGAAAATAACTGATGTTCACTCTAATTTAAATAAATTAAAACAACACCTAAAAAAAAATTTCTGGACAGTTAATTGTTCAAATAAATAATTATTGATTCATTTGATAATCCGGTTATCTGTTTGTTGATCATTGCAACTCTATTTCAAGTGTTTGCTCAAAAAATTGGACAATATTCAAAAAAGTCATCGTAGCCACAAATGAACATTTTGTCCGCATGATTTTTATTTTTTGTCCCCCCTGTCATGTCTAGCCAGCGTCCTCCTTACTGATGGCATTTCAGTGCAATGTTTTTGAATGGACTGATGAGTGTGCAGCGATGTCAGGGTGTGTGTCAGCGGCGTCCAGTTTTGGGGCGCCCTGACAGGCTGCGACTCATTAAAGCGCCATCAAACGCACGAGGTCAAGACAACAGTGAGCATTCATGTGACTCATAGCACGCGCCGCAGAGTATGCTCAACAGGATTGGAATAATACCCAGCACCAATCAGTGATTTTATTTATAGCATTTCAATCATTGCAGACGATTGCACGGATGTTTGGAGAACTCTTCAGATCAACCACAGAATGAGCGGATGAAATGCAAATAAAGAAACGCGGAACATATTCACGACATCATCACGCGCGAGATTTCATTTCTGATGTTTGCAACTGTCTTCAGTTCCTGGTTGTTGTTGTTGCTTGAGGCATTTGGCCTTCAGTTTTGTCAGTTCAGCAAGTGAATTGCATGCTCAATTGGAATCAGGCCAGGTGATTGACGTGGCCATTCCGCTTCTTTGCCTTGAAAAACTTTATGGTCGCTTTCACAATCATCTTTGGGTCATTGTCCGTCCGCACTGTGAGGTGCGGTTCATTGAATTGTGAAGCATTTGGCCGAATATGAGCAGATGGTGACCGAAAGTTGATTTTTTTTCCCCACAGTCTTTCGCAGTGTGGATGTGCAGAATGGTACAGTTGCTTATCATAACAATCATTTTCGGAATAAAACCTGCCTCATTTGCACCAAATAGTCAGGTTGATGTGTATTATGATGTTTTTAGGTGGTACTTGGTGTGAAATTGCTGGTTTTGTGCGAGTAGGTCCAGAAAATCAACTCTTTTTTGGCAAGCAGCTCTATTTACCAAGCTCGGACTCATGTTGCCTTAGCCAAGGTCGCTTCCTGCGCCAAGCCCAGGCTGAGTGGCGCCTCCCCATCACCATGTGACCTCTGCACTCGTCTTTTTCCTCTCCTCTCATGTTACTGCTGTCAGAGAGTCTATCCGTCTGTCTTTCACACCGCTCATTTTCATCCTTTCCCCCAATTGCAAACAGCTGAAAGAGAAAATGAGGATCTCTGTCACTCCCGCCTGTCAAGAAGAAAAGATAAGATGTATAGCGTCCTTCCTTTGCTGGTTAATAGCGCAGCGTTCAGCCTTTGGGGTGCCGCCGCTCAGGCTTATCTGGCTCTAAAAGGTTGGCCTTGTTATCCTTCTCGTAGGCGAGGGTCATTGTCGTCTCACATTCGCTTAAGAGGATTGGAATGTACTGATTAAGTGATGCATAATGGCTAATCTCCTGGCTAAGGCAGAGGTGGTGTTGTATGGATAAGTGTAGCAAAGTTTGTTTGAATGCAAATGTCCTGCAGGGTTTTTGAAATACATTTTATGAGGGTGATGATTTGGAACCAACAGTGCTTGTTTTGACCATGTCAAAAATCAGTTGTCTGTCTTTGATTGGCTATCATTGAAGTCGACTTTGACCACTCCCACAGTGGTGCAGCCCTCCCTCTTCTTGATCTATCCGCCAGTGCTCATGTGCGGAATACTTTAGGTGGACAGGCCTCTGAGTTTCACCGCGTGTCCTGCAGGATCTACAAAAATCATGGAAAATAGAGTGAATCTAGTAGCTAAACCATCATCAGGCGAGTTTTTTGGGCGAGGGGATCAACAAACAGTTTAGATTTAAGGTATGTAAAAGAATGTTGCCAAATTCAAATCATCCATGATGCTCATTTTCCTATCCGCTGTCACTCCTGCTTCCAGCTTCATGTTGAAGTCCAACACTTCCCAAATGTGTCTTTGGTAAGCTCTGTGCTTTATTGCCCGCACGGTGTCACACATTGTCACCCTTTCCCGGTGTCAAGGTGACGTAGGAATATCGTGTGCTCTCTACGGACACTGCAGCTGTCACATCACAGTCACCTCAAAGAAATCAGCATGGTGCTCTGAGTTTTTTTTTTCTTTCCTCACCTTTGCCATGAAGAAAAACAAGAAAAACGTGCTTTGCAGCAACAACAGAATCTATCAATGTGCGGTCAGCTTTTTCCCCTGTGAACACATACGTGTTTACATGACAACACGTCATGGACCTGGGACGAATAAGAGGGAACGTTTTGGTGTGGTGACACAGCCACTTGCTGTGCTGCTGTGTTTGTGTTCAAACATACAAACGCAGTTCCCACACTCCATGTTGTCAAGAACTGAGAAACAAAGCAAGCCCTCAGAGCTGTTTGATTTTTTTTATTTATCTACACGCTGCATTGTTTATTAATAACATCCAAATCCAGTCCACATCGAGGGCTTATGAGAAAAAGCATTTAAAGATCGCTAATAAATAAAATGGTAACAAAATTTGATGAAAATTTCTCTTTGAGTTAACGTCAAGACAACATATTGAATATATTTTCTCATAAAGTTTGATAAAACCTTCCATCTGGATTCTCCTTGATGCAATTTTCACTTAAACGTTGCATATTTCTTCGTCATATGACACCTCAAAATTGCGTTTTCTCTCCTTCGCAGCTCATTTGCCATGTCTAAGACAGCCGTGAGGAAGCAGCACTGGCGTTCCAGGATGCAGGATACCTTCGTCCCCTTGATCGGCTCATCAGGGGAGCTTGGCGTGGCCGTCGGAGGAGGAGCTGATTACGGAGAGTTTCCTTTTGTCACGGCCGCTCCGGGGGACGGACTCACGGTGGGCGATATCATCCTGGAGATTGGAGGAACGCCTGTACTGGGCATGACGCTCGGAGACGTACGCGGGGTTCTCAACTCCTGCCCCCATCCTGTCCGCATCAAAACCGTGTCACCAGGTAGGATTCGGCCAAGCTAACGTACTATTGACCTTTTCACGGTGACGTCACAAGTACTTTGGGGTGGCAAAAACCACATGGAAAGAAATACCTGCATGTCATTTAACTTGAGAAGAGTGAAAATAGAGTGAAATGCTTGAATGATAATTTTAGTATATTTAGCATAATAGTATTATAAAAAGATGCTACATTCTGCTGGCTGGCCTTATTTTACATATCAATAAAATAATAAATAAAATAACACTTACAGTGATTGTAAAAAAGGAGTGGGTAGGTGGTGGTGGCCCCCAGCATCCAACTTAAGGGCCCCTCCAAATAATCATTGATAAGCACTGAATCCAATAAGAATGCTAGAGTTTCCTGACAGATTTCCCCTCGTCTGCAAATCCAACGCCGCCGATGTCAATCAATTCCCAGCGCAGACCCGCCCTCCCTCTGACAATCACTTTCCAACGGGCATAGAGCGCAGACTTGACCCCAGGCAGTAACAGTGATTTGCTCACTGCTGACCACTTATCCTCATTAATGTTGTGGATGAACAAGAATCTATCTCAGCTGACTTTGGACAAGAGGCAATGTACACTACATACTCGACATGTCACCAGCTGTCACCAGCCAATCGCAGTCCACAAGCAAAATTATCAGCAAATCCCCCCACCCCCAAAAATGTAGCAGACATGCCAAAATGTCTGTAGGTTTTATTGACTTATCTGTTTTGCTCCATTGCACTTGTTTCATCAGACTGCTCTCAAACAGCCCATCACTCCAGTGTCCAATCCGTCATCCATAATAATGTTGTTCGACACCCCCGCCGCCCCCCCATCCCCCCCAAGCCAAATTCACCGTCACTCGCGTTACGATGCTGATCCGCACTCGTCAATTAGTGCGGCTGTGTCAAGGCGATACGAGGTCACGGCTGAATACCTCGTGGGCAGGAGCGCGGCCATATAGTTGTCCATCAGTGGCGTGGGACCTTGATGATAACAACACGGGGCACGGCTAACGGATGCCTCGGTCACTTCGGAGCGGAGTAATATGTCAGCCGAGTGTCACCTGAGCGCATCTCCCCCGTGGCCTTGCCGCCTTGATTGATAGCTGATTTGGACATGGGGGTGTAAACGAGGACCTTTGCTCCAGCTCCCACTGCCACGGGCGCATCCGTGATCATCTCGAAAGCCCGCCCATCCATCCGCTGTCGGAGTGACTGCGTGTTGCGTTGACAGTGATGGATGAACCGACGTGCCAGGTATTTGAACGACTTTTCCTCCTACTTCTAGTTACCGAGTCAACTTAAGTCTGGAAATACCAATATACCAACTTACATTTGAACTCAACTATGTCAACCCAACTCAAATAGTTCCAAATGCATTTTAAGTTTCTGAATTTTCACCTCATCTTTTTGTGAGTGGTGTACAACAGCAAGGTCCTTATGGTAGCAGCATGAAAACCAAATCAATACCAGAACAATGCTTAAGCATGCTACTTAACATCCTCCGCTTGCCTCCCCGGGCCCCATTAAACCAGATAAATATGCTCGTAGTAAGCGAGCAGCGTACTTAATAGCAAAACACCCGCAACTATTTGCTCGAGTTAATCTAATGTATTAGGGGGAAATATAAAAAAGGGTGCGCTGTAATTAAAAAAAAGAGAAAAGCAGGAGCTGGGGCATTAGAATGTATAACTAATGATGTTCAGCTTCATTAGGCGCGGACTATCCTGAAGGTTATTTTGGGGTAATAATAACTGATTTACAGCAGTAATGAATAGAGTGCTTAGCAGGTTTTTTATAGCTTGTATGAGCACCATTTTTTTTTAATGATACACAACTCTTAATAAATAATTCAATATTTAAATAAGGGCTACAACAGATGACTTCAAAATACATAGTAATACAAGTAGAAAAAAAATCGACATCTTTATAATCTAAAGTGCTGGTAAATTTAATGATTTTTTTTACGCTGATTCTGAATTGACCCTCATTTTCTCTCATGAACATCATACATACTACTTAATATCTAATATAAGAATATTTTAATAATAATTATGAATAAAAGGTTAGGTTCAGAAACAGGTGGATTTTTTTTCTGAAGCAATAAATTATAACTCATCGTGTAGTAGATTTCAGGTCACTGTTTTTACATTTTAATAAAATATTTCCTCATCAGTATAATCAAGTAGCAGATGGCGGCAGACAAAATACATATCATAGGCTATATACATATATACATACAGATGACTCCAAAACCTCTAGCACTCTGACATTTCTTTTAATAGCCCAGTGAATTCCGTCTGGCAGCACTGGGGTGCAGACGGCGAGGCGCAGCGGCAGCCCGCAGGGCAAGCGTCGTCTATCAGTGTGACTGACAGGCTCGGAGATGCGCTCAGTCCATCAATAACGCCAAGCGGCCTGTCAACAGAACGTGTTAAGCGTTTGAGATGATATTAAGTGATCAGAGAGATGAAATCCAGGCCCAGGTGATTGGCTCTACTACCTCCCTCGGTGAAAGCCTCAGTTGTGAAGTGTGCGGCAATTAACTTCAGGAGATTGTTTGGTATGCATGAGGGAGCTGCGAAAATGCATGTGATTCTCAGGTGCAATGCGAGGTACGCGAGAGAGAGAGCGAGCGAGAGAGAGATGGCTGTGTGTGAATTTGCCTAAAGTGCTAAATTAAGCAGCGCTTCGTTTTAGGCGTTGCAGCACAAAGCAATTTGCTTCTCATCCGTCGTCGGATTTGATGAGATCAAGCAAGTCTTCTTTTTTCCTTGACGCCATGCTTGTTTTCTTTGCCCTTCCCTCAGGCGCCACATTGTGCAAGGATCTCAGGTTGTACCTGAGTAAGTGCTTCACACCCGGCTCAGTGGACAGCACACTTCAGCAGGTCATCCGAGAGAACCTTTACCTCCGAGCTGTACCTTGTAAGTCACCCATGATGCTCTTCATCTTGCCTTCAATGTATGGTTTGTTCTTTACGCAGCACCTTTTATATATAGGCCTCATTTCTATTCGGTTCCTTTAAATAGTGCCTGAATGGATGAGGAAAAAAATGCGGCTGAAATGTAAGCGTGAAATGAAAATAAAAATGTCAGGAAAATGAGAATTGAGTCTGCAGTAAGTTCAACTCTTTACAAAGATGGTCTTGCTTTCCTCTTTTAGCCTTTCTCTTTTGCTTCCATGCTGAGTGAGTAGAGGTCACATCTGCTCACATTTGTTGCTCTTTGTTCCAGCAAACAATATATCCTGTCCAAAGATAGACCTCTGGTCACCCACTTTTGAGACCAATCACTCTGCCCATCTGTCTGTCAGTCAATTTCCTAATGCTCCTAAATACAGTACATGGATTTTATTTAGAATTAGCAAAAAAAAAAAAGACTCCTACAATGTTTGTACCTGATGGCTTGTTCAGATCAATTAATCATATCACACCAAAAATAATAGAAATGCCATTAAATTAGATTGCGGCCAAGAACAACATCGTCATTTGGGAACATTAGCGTGGCAACATTTTTTTTTTTTTGCACCGGGTTTATTCTCAGAGGCTGTCTCTCGCCATTCCAGTCATCAGCCACCGCTCTGGGCTACTTCTCTTTCCTTCTTTTGGTGTACTGTCTGTAAAGCTGCGTACAAACTAACTTTCTGTAAGCCCCTTGAGAAAGAGGTTGCACAAGCCGTGTAATTTGGATGCTCATAAATGAAATCATGTACAATGGCAGCCAAAGGCGGCTTGTTGTCGTACATCTGTTGCCATGTTAATCCCCTCTAATGTATGACGTCACTGGAAACAGCCGAGGGATATAACAGACGACTTTGTTTTTTCCCCTCCCCAGTTATTTTCCCTCCTATTTAGCGTGTCATTTTGGGCCCATTTAGGTAGACAAGACGGACCACCTAATGTGCCAGAAGTCTTAACCTATCTGTAAGAACAGGGCGTCTTCTAATCCTCCCCGTTAGGACAGGAAGTAGGTCATGTGACGCAGTCTGCCGCCAATCATCATGACCAAGCTCTCCCACCACTCGTGTGCCCAATGTGGCCACATATCAGAATAGAGCTCTAGCTGACCCTACCTCGCCTACAAACGCTTTCCTTTAGAGACAACCAGGCAGGTCGAGCTCCTTGAGTAGTGCGTAGGCCTAATCCCCTGATCTGTTGACATGACACCGTAAGATACTGTTGTTGTCATGCCGATACCATGTGTGCATGCACACACGCATGCTCTCCTGATCTTGACAGCTTGAGAGCTGTCACGAGCACTCGTAATGAAGTCACATTTTCTTGGATTCTCCTCGAGGATGAGGCTACTGGGCTTGATGTAGCTGGACTTTGATGATGAGGATTCGTCACTGGCTCCTTGTGGCCCTCTTCGGGACCTTTTGTACTGTATGTTGCTCCTCTTTTCAATTGACTTTTAGTTTCATTTACGCTCTCACAAGGCAGTGCAGTGGATAAGGAGGTAGTAAGGGTGCAAAATTACAGGAATTGTTTGACACTTTATATTGCAATTAACAATCCAGATAAAATTGATGGTTGACTCTTAGAGAGAAAGAGAGAAATAGAACTTTAATTTGTTTGGGGAAAATATATTCTTGTGTAATTTGAATTAAAAAGTTGTGTCTTGACATACAAGTGCTCCAACATATGAGTTTGTTGAGTTATGAGTTACATAGATATATATCACCTGGATTTAATTTAATTTTATTCTAATGGAATCCTCCTATTGCCTCATGCTGCCACACATTACATCCATATATAACCTGACAAATTTCATGTTTTTATGTGAGAAATACGATGATATAACGTAATACATTTCAGGGTTTCTCATAATTTTGTGATTAGTCATGTAGTTACGCCAGTTCAACTGGATCTTGCATGGGTACTCTGGTTTTCCTCCCACATTCCCAAAACATGCATGTGGGTTCATTTAAGGCTCGAAACAGTCCATCAATGCGAATGTGAGAGTGAATGGTTGTTTATTTACACATTATGTGTTCCCCGCCAGCTCACCTGTGACATTAATAAAGATAAGCGCTCAAATGAGAATGGATGGATGGAATGCTCACTAAAGTCTCACAAGTAACTAGATAAAGGATAGAAAAGGCTTGCCATCCTCCCGAGTATCTTGATCCTGTTTGTTTTTTTCAACGTGTGCTTCTTGTACCTTTGTGCTATTTAAAGAACATCTCGTTTCTTGAAGGCTTGTCATAAGACAACGTGCTTTGATCCAGGAAATAGCATTCCAAAGCCGCCGTGCATAAAAATGGAAATGAATGACAGAATCAAGCAAATGAATGTTACGCTACAAATAACCTCGAGGGGAAATGGGCCCCGGGAAGGTGTCTGTTGCGAACTGGTGTTATGTAAGGAAAATGGTGGTGACAGTGGTGCTTTGAAATACAAGTTACCTAAATTCGTTCTGCGACTCAAATCGTCTTTGTCTCTTGAAACAAATGGAAATGACATTAAATACCAACACAAAAAATCCCCGAAATAAACATGTTTAATTTGGTTTTGTTTAATAATAATTTTAGATAATAAAGCTTAAAGTAATACGATCATTGAATAGAATATAAGGAATCATACAGTTTGTGGAGCATGATTCAATACTTCAAGTCAATTAATTGTGCTGCTCCTTCTGCTGTTCCTGTCTTGGCCACCAGAGGGCAGTGTGATACATCTAGACCAAAACGACAAAAGAGTGACTTAGTAAGCTGCAATCGTACCCACAACAGCTTGGAGTCTCTTTTTTGAAGAACAGTTTGATATTATTGTCACTTGAGTTGAAATGAGAGCTTGTCTCTCCAAAGTTGGGTCACTGGATTTGCTTTGACCTCACCGTCTATGGCCTAATGTGCTTTTGTGGACAGACGCAGACATGCTTTTCCAGGTCCACATCACAACAGAAAGCTTTTTGTCAAACTCTTTTGTTGTCATTTTCCGTCTGCGACCTCAGAGCAGGTAAACTTTTTCCCCCCCTCCCCATCGCTGCGATTTACACGCCCGTTTTCAACGCAAAGTCATTGTTTCAAGGCCCTTCGCCGTCTCGCCTTTCCGCCATAAAAGACTTTTCTAATTACAGTCAGAGATTGGAATCACCATTTTCGTATGCTGGTGAGCGAGACAGCGAAGGAGAGCCTGTGGCCTTTTCAACTGCGCCGTTCGTCATTAGCGGTTTGTGTGCGGTGAGCTTGACGGACAGCTTTGTCTGCTGGTTGATACGGGTTTTTGTGTAATTACCTCGTCAATCTCTATCGCACTCCTGTCCCCGAGGATCGGCACGTAGCATCCGCAGGGACGGTCAGGCGACGGAGAAGATGTCAATAATCCATCCCGAAAGTCTTCCCGGACTCTCCCCGCAGGCACTGACATGCCATGTGGATCTCCTCAGAGGGCGCATAGATAATGAGTGCCAGACTTGCACCATATCAGCTGGAGACGTCGAGTTTGTCCGGAGGGGAGGAGCGGGATTATTCACATGTCAGATATCGTCATGGGGATTTGTTGTTGAATTTGAACCCTTATATCCTATTTGGGTCAAATTTTACCCATTTTGAAAGTTGGCAGTCATAAAATATCAGTAAATGTCATTTTTTCACCTTGGCATTTGATGACCTTTCCTCAGGTGAACGAGACGCGTAGTACATTACACCTTCCCTTTACCCTCCAAAAAGGATTTTTCATCCATTTATTAATGGAAGAAGCCTTTTCATATATTTTAAAAACAAGCACATATGGACGTTACTTCCTAAGAGCAGAAAACAATCGTGATACATTCTGGAAGATGAGCCAGAATATAAACATTATAATTAGCTACAGAATCAGCAGGTGGATCAGGAAGAGTGTTAATAAGCCCGAGGGCAGGGGCAGACGGAGATAACAAACGCCTTGTGTTGCACATTTCCTCAGACATCTTTCTCTCTCATCCCTCCTGATCTCCCATTTCTCCTTGAGTGCACCTTCTGTTGCAGGCAAAACTCAATGGGGCACAACATGAAAGGCACGAACATAAATTAGGGAGAAAAATACTTGCTACTTTGCGGACAGAAATTAATCATTGGTATGTACAGTATAGTTATTTTGTGGGCACAAATATGTTTTTTGTGCACGTTATCAAATGATCATTTCCTTCACACTTTTGACCTATTTTTTTAAATTAGTATTTTGTGCGAGCACAGAACCTATTTTGAGCAAAAAAACAAATTGTATTTTGTTGCCATAAATTATTTTTTTATATATGCATTTTGTTATACCTACTTTATGGACACAAATTGGGATTTTCTTCATGTACACGTTAAAACTATTTGTGGACGCAAAATATTTTGTTGACACACATTTGTATTTTGTATGCACTTTTGATCTATTTCATAGGCACAAATTTGTAATTCTTTCGCACGGTATACCTATTTTGAAGACAAAAAATAGGATATTGTGGGCACAGCCAAATGGTGTACGTTATGCTGACTTTATGGACACAAATTAGTGCAGTAAATTGCCAGTTTGTTTGCTTAAATCTATCCTTCGACATAATTACAGCATGTGAGTACTTTACTGCATTTTTTTCCCATTTGTTTTGATTTTTTCTTGCAAATAACGTTTGCTGGGAGAACTGGGAATTTACAGTTAGTGCAAGTCTTCTTGCTACCACACAAAAATAGCTTTAGTACGACTGGTCAGATAGATGATGATGACTACAGTAATGTTTGTGTGTCCAGTGCACGTGTCCACCAAGCAATGTATGCGTGTGTGTGTGTGTTGCCAAGTTCTTACTTTCTGTGCGACGAACTGCTCCCAGGACAGCGGCGCATTAATCACTTTTATTGGCTGCCTGGGTGTTGGGCGCCAACATCAGATGTGCTCCCGTGGGAGAGTGGGACACACTCAGGGTGATTTTGTCTCAGGAGATAAATGACTCTATGGAGGTCAATCAAGGTGTATAACAGGTGGAGGTTTTTTTCCATCCCAAATTTGTCTGTCTGCCCGATGTAAAATGGCACAATAAAGAGTTTGTTTTGGCACCTTACCTCAGTGATCTTGTAATGATGTGGTGTTGTTTCTTTGCTCTGTTTCAGGCCAAGGTCAACAAGAATCAATTGTGATAACAGATCATTGATCATCCGAGTGCTCCGTCTTTGCAATGGCAATAGAAAGACTTTCACAGTGCCTCATTAATATTTCATTCAATTCCTATCGATCTTGCAGAATCAAAAGGCCTTGCTAAATGAATTGCCTGCACCATCAGGAGCCTGAACAGCACAAAAGTTTTGTTTGTTGATGACTTTGCTCTCAATCCGAGATTCGTGACAAAAACAGTGCTACGATTTGGATTGGTTGATTGGTTTTGACCACATTTGACTAGTTAAAACAATTACCGTATTTTCCGCACTGTAAGGTGCACCGGATTATAAGGCGCACCTTCAATGAATGGCCCATTTTAAAACTTTGTCCATATATAAGGCGCACCTTCAATGAATGGACCATTTTAAAACTTTGTCCACATATAAGATATATACATTTGGCCCGCGGGCCGGACTTTGGACACGCCTGCTGTAGTGGGTCAATATTTGTCCATATATAAGGCACACCTGATTATAAGGCGCACTGTCGGCTTTTGAGAAAATTTGAGGTTTTTAGGTGCGCCTTATAGTGCGGAAAATACGGTACTTAGACAGACTGGACTTTGCATTGGGAAAAGACTTCTGAAGTTCTGAGAAGTGTCACACCCCATACACTCAACTCGCTAATAAAACTGCTTGAACTGAGATTGCGGGTGGTGGTATACATGGTGAGCAGAGAGCAAATATATGCTGGGGTCTGGCTTTGGAGGAGGCTTTGTGAAGCTGATCATTATCGTACATGTCTGCATTCTAAAATTGGGAAAATGAGGACGAGAAGCAATGTCTCCAAATGTGTTGATGAGGATTTGCTCACTTGTATTTCAAATGTAAGCAAAGTGTCAAGCCAATCAAACCTCTATGAGTTACAAACATGCTTTAGGGACTATTTATAGCTTGCTGAATCGCTGTTTAGCTTAAACACTGAGGTCAGTGGCTTTGCTATAATTTATGACCCTCGGATAAAAGCACGCAGCCTTGATTAATTGGCAGATCATCCACTTAAGAGCTTACAGCGTTTCCAGCCTCGTTGCTTTGATGTACGACTTCATATTTCATGTTTTCTTCCTTTCCCAGGCACGACCAGACCGCCTAGAGTGGGAGAGATCCCCGGGACAGACTATAACTTTGTCTCCATTGAGGAGTTTTTTTCTCTGGAGGAGTCGGGAGCGCTGCTGGAGAGCGGTAAATTTAAAGGTAGACACAGTGGCACGCGTCATTAGTCACATCTCAAATTGCTTCGTGTCAGCACGATACAACATTAACATTTTATTAATTAAATAGCAATATGAGCATCACAGAGGCAAATTGCTGAACTAGTGGTTAGCACCTGCGCCTAACAGAAACAGTTGGCCTTCCTGCATGGAGTTTTTATGTGGTTCCATGTTTTTAACAAAAAGAAAAAAAAAATGCATATTATAAGCAGCAGCCAAAGTTGAATCATTTGGTGGCTTGGAGACGAAATGGTGTGTCAGTCAGTGAAACAAACATGCATGTTATGTTTCTTTCAAATTACAGCTTTGATTTCCCCCTCTTTTATTTAATTTTAATTTACTTCTATCATTTCAACCATAGCGTTCTTTAAATAACATAATATAATGTACCATTTTATTATTATTATTATTATTATTATTGTTTTTATTGAAAAATTGCAGTCAATGTTTACTGTCGCCACGGGCTGGCTAGAACCCACCGCAGAGCAAATGTTTGACACGCCTGTTTTACCCTACAAAAGACTAATGAGAGACGGGAGAAAGACTGGCATTAACCCAAGGTTAACTTCAGTGTGACAAACAAAAATACACAACTTCAAAACAATGTTTTGTGTAATTATGCTAAAATGGACTAATCAGTGTTTATTTATTTTATTTAAATCAGGTGACTGATATTTATCTCTGCATTGTGAGTTAGGCAAAAGATGCTCAATCATTTGTTTTATTGGTGTGACATTGCATTGCATAGTGTTCATTGGTAGCTTCAATTTTGCAGACGCCCCGCGGGTTCCACCTTTGTAAAGGCTTAAAATGGTCGCGTGTATTAGCATCCATAATTTATGAGCATTTAATGGGAGCAATAAATTATTCGCGCCTTACCTGCCTCACATGTGAAATTGACAGATAGATTGTTTGAGCTAAGAACACAAGGCGAGTAGCTTTATGCCACTTCATAACACGTCGCCTGGTGTTGACATATTGCATTAAAAGGTGACTCTTTCTTCAGAAGCGTTAACACATCGTTATAGAACTCACTGTAGTGGACTTTATTTGGTCTCATAGCATCCATTATATGATTATTTACAAATATACTTGGTTAAATTTTAAGTCAATCTTCTAGTTTGAAATTAGAGGTTTGATAGCTGTTTTTATGTTACTTAGTCAGTGAGTCAGTAACTTACTGAGTGAGTCAGTGAGTCAGTCAGTCAGTGAGTGAGTCAGTCAGTGAGTCAGTCAGTCAGTCAGTCAGTCAGTCAGTCAGTCAGTCAGTCAGTCAGTCAGTCAGTCAGTCAGTCAGTCAGTCAGTCAGTCAGTCAGTCAGTCAGTCAGTCAGTCAGTCAGTCAGTCAGTCAGTCAGTCAGTCAGTTCCCACTTAAAGTATCCTGTCAAACTAAACATAAAACCAAAATAATCATATGTGTACTTAACTAAGCACCAACTAACTTACAAAAGTCATCTAGCTCAGTACTAAGTCCAAACACTGCAGACAGGATACCATTGTAGTGTAAAGCCCTTAAATAATGGATCTGTGAACACAAAGGTTGCAGTCACACAAATAGTTCCATATGTCTGCTTTGTAGCTTCAGAAATGGTGTCACTGTTGATTTTTATTTTCAGTATATGCACATGACTCCAACTGCGTCTTGCCCTGTTTTTCGCAGGGAATTACTACGGTACACCTCGCCCTGTTCACATCAGCACAGAAAGCCCCCCCATCACCTACCAGGAACACCGCAACCTGCTCAGGAACTTCCGCACGCGCAGCAAGTCGCTCAGCAACCTGGAGAAGGCTGCAGCCCAAGCCGAGCGTGTTGACGATGACCTGGGCCTCCCGGGTAAGTATCAACAAAGAGTCACAAAGCATTGCTGGCCGGTGGGATGGCTGACCTACATTTACAACCTCAATCATGTTACAGTGAGATACAAATGATCTATTTTACTTCTTTTTCTTGGTTCTGATGATTCTTTTCACTTTGACTTGCGTGCACAAATTTGATCTAGATGTTTGATGGCAATCACTCAAATCAACTCACTTGACAACAAGCGACAGTTCAGCAAAAAGTGAACAACTGATCAAAAAGCTTTTTAATGCCACTCCTAGCTAAATTTAACTGTCAAACTAAAAATAAAAGAAAGAGAATTACATCTTGTGTATTTAAAACAACCAGCGCTTAGTCTTTCATTCCACTAGCTTAATGCTGATGAGAACCTAGGTTGCGGTGCTTTGTCCCTTTTAGCAACCTTTGTAGCAATGGACTGAAAAGATGGTCCACTAATATACTAATATCACTAATATCAGTGCTGTACTGATAAGTTGAAAGAAGACTTGTTTGCAAAACTAATTAAACTGTGTTATATATGTATATATATATATATATATATATATAGAGAGAGAGAGAGAGAGAGAGAGAGAGAGAGAGAGAGCTTGTCCACATTATTATTTCTATAGTTGAGATGTAATAGCGGTGGTTTTAGTTATGCAAATCACCACTAAAGGCCCAAATACCAAAAGCACAACCCGCTACCAGTGATGATACAGGGCTCCTTTTATCATACAAGCGTGCTTTATATTGAACCACTCTAAAAGTTCAATTGTACAACCCGTCGCAGTAGTTTCAGTGTGCGTTTGAAAGGAATCAGTCATTAGTGCGATTAGCATGCTCTAAACTCTCAGTGGGGTTGCGGCTTCATCGATTGCTGGACTGGCTCCAGAGCAAGGTCAGGCTGCCCTTAGGACAAGTAAGCATAGCACTAACCAGATAAATCCTGCACTGCCGTGATGGAGACTGAGGAAAAAACGTAAAATGAAAGGTCATCAGATTGTGTAATGTCGTTATGGCTCCAGAATTTATTGCTGGTTCTTAATTTTTTATGTTTATTGTACATTTGATGGTTTATAGGTTGAGCCCTGCAAATCAGGGGAGGACGGTAATGAAGGGGGGGTTACTCTATTTCGGGGAAATTCCGGGAAGTACTCATCTCATCCCATCTCATCCAAGTCTGCAAATGACTCTGAATCGATTATTAATAACATATGCCCAATTGAACGGGTAAATTAATTCTGACTCATTTGTGAACAGCACACATGTACGTATATCTGTATATGTTTTATCCTAAGCGAAAAATTACTAATATTACTGTTGTTTACTTTGTTTCTTTAAGTAGTTGTGAAAATCTGATTGGTTTGTGTCTGGATGACTGTATCATACTTCCCCCCGGTGGCCAAGCCACATAAACCAGAAGGAGGTGCAATGAATTTATCTGCAATCTGATCTGCATTATTCAATTCTTTACTTTCTGTTTAAACATGTGTTATTTTTCCTATTAAAAAAAAAAAAACACAAGTAAACATTTTTCTTGTGGGTTCTGGAGAAGCTGGAGCAGGTTATTGACAATCTTTTCAGTGGGTGAAGCTGAGTTGAGATTGAACTGTTTTGACTTAAGTGCATGGTCACGGAATTTGTTGTTGATAGTTGTCTCCATACATCGATTTATACATGAAAATGTTTTTTTAACTAATACAATGGCTGAGTAGTGTGTGGTGGTGCATGGGATGGCACTTTCGTGATGGTCATGCATAAAAGTGTCAATTTGGATGTGGTCCAAGAAGAAGAGAGTCATCTCCTCCAGCTTGTGCTGAGTCATCTTTTGAACTCAGAGTAAGACTGTAAGGATGGGTGGGCCAGTGCCGACCTGTGATCAACATCGTTCAGGTCCACCTTGGAGCTCATGGCTGAAGGACGTCTTAAAGGGCAATTAGGAAAAAAATTATCTTCCTTGTGAGTGGTATACATGCAAAGTCACACATGCTGCCTCCTGAGAGGGAGAAGGAAATTGACAGAAATGCTGACCTCAGGACTTGCAGAAATGCCAGCATCGGGGCATTGCTCTCCTTTTCACCATGGGATGCATGTGGTTGATGACACGTCACCTTTCAACTCATTTTTTTTTTCTTGACGTCCTACAGGAGGACATCGCTCACCGACAGGGCGCCGGGCATCGAGTGGTGGGGTCGCTTGCGTCCTAGAAAACGGCTTTGTGGGCAACAGGGCTGTAGCCAGAGGGAGAGACGTGATGGCGGATGACTGGGAGCAGGCTTTCAGCGACCCGGGAGACTCTCACTATATGGAGTCAGTACTTTCACGTCCTCTTGTTAGCAAAAAAATAATCAAGTCAACCCTATTGGAAATCACACAAGATACTTGTGACCCGACTTGAGAGTTGTTGTTTTTTTATTTTGCTGTGAATTGCAAACTACGATATGAGTCTTGCATGGAGGCAGTGAACTTTTCAGTTTTTGCTTTAGGTTTTGCTAATTATAATTGCCTTTTAAGTGACTGATATTAGACCACAAACAGTGGAGCAGCACATGTAGACGACTAATACAACAATACGCTCAAGCATATATTATTTATCCTCTGAGAAGAATATCATTATTACTGCAGCCTACTGAGAAGCTGAGATCTGCTCCCTACAAATCCTTTTTTGGGGTTTCTAATTTTTTCCAGAATTTTTTTTTTGCACGCATCCTTAATTTCAATGATTATCAGACATGGAGGCAAATGCTCCTTGCTGTAAATTCTTGTGTGTGTTTTTGTGCCTCCATTGTAACGATGATTCTTTTCATTTCCTTTCCCTTTTGTCTCCAAAAGCCACAAGAGGACCAGCTGGCAGAGTCCTCGAGCTCCAAGCAGGGAATCGCTCTACAAAAATGAATGTGAGCCACTTTTTATCTTTCTTTTGTTATGTCCTTACAATTTGTACGCATCATTATCGGGACAGCGGTAGCACGTGTCACCACAGAGCAGCTTAAACGACGCTACATATTTGTCAAGTACGGAAATAACAGCCACAGCCAGCTGGTTGAAGTCAAATGAGATGGAATGAGCTTTTGGCTGAACCGGGACGGCTGAGTGATTAAGGCCGAAAGCTCGGCATCCGTGGCATTTTGCCAGGCTCTTCAACTAAGGCTGGCGGCACGGTCGACATTTTTTCTTATGCCATTCATCACATGACTCACTGCATAAATCGAGTCAGTATGTCTGGTAAATTTCCTAAAATTTTCCAATAAATTTCCAAGAAAATTTAAGATGAAAAATTTAGAAACGACAGTGACACAACCCCCTCCCCACACTTCGGGTTGTATGTTTGTCGTCCCATTATTTTGCAGATTTTGTTTGCTCCAGTTTAGTACTGTTTTGTTCAGCCTCCTGTTTATTTGGCATGTAATTCTACTGTAGATCACTAGATGGCGACATTTTTCTTTGAGACTAAATTTGAAAGAAAAATGAAAGCACAGTATTTCAAGATCAATCTAGTTTTGTTTGAAGATTATTGATATGTCAGATCCTCTTCAATCCTACTTGTTAGGATTCTACAGAAGTGACGACTGAAAGTTCATTTTGTAATGTACATCTGTTGGCATGACTATTAATGTATATTGTGTGATTGTTGAGTAAATTAGTCTGGAAAACCGATTTGTTTCCTGTAACTACAAATGCAAATGAACTATGTACTATGTATGTTCACTGTATTCCAAATAGGAAAATCTCATTACAGATCAATCAATCAATCAATCAATCAATCAATCAATAGGCGGAAGGAATCCTGAAGCAAACAAACAAATCCGTTGAATCGGATTACAGGGGAGAACCGTTTTTGAATTTCCATCCGTAGGTACAAACGTGAGTGTTTGTCAATATGTGCGCTGTGATTGGCTCATGGCGACCAGTCCAACGAGCACCGCACCTCTCACCCAAAGTTAGCTGAGTTCGGCCCCAGCTCAGCCATGACCCTGATGAGGATAAGTGCTATGAAAAATGAATGGATGGATGGGCTCATTTTAAGTGCAAGTTAACTTAGTCAACTAATTTTGTGGAAGTGCCATCTGGTGCACTTTGACTGTCTCTCCTCCCTCACTCTTAAAACCTGTCAACAACTATTAAGTCGCACAAACACAACTCAAAGTGTTTTATTGCTCTTTTGCGCCAGTGCTCGCCCCACGGCTGTCCTTTCGCTTTTATGACTGACTTCCCTCTGAGTTAAAATGCTAACTTATGTTTTCTTTTTTTTTTTGTGTCACTGTCATTCTTTCCAGGGTTCACCGAGTACCCAGAGGAGCTTCAGGGTTTTCTTGTGCGCACACATATGATCAAGGGCTCCCGGGGCTTTGGCTTCAACATTGTTGGAGGCAGTAAGCCAAGAGAGTTCCTTCAGGTCTATAGTGTGACTTCGAGCGGACCCTCGGCTCTCAAGACAGGTGACTGTGCACTCAGCAGCCACGTCATTAGTGCAGAACTGCAGTGCATCGCACCGAAAATTGAAAGGTGAACGTTGGTGTGATGCGTTGCAAGTCTACACTACCACAGCCGCGATTCAGCGCTACCTCGATTTGTTGTTCCTTGCAGAGATGGCAAGTAAAGAGCGACATTAATTATATTTACCCAAGTAGATGTTTTGATAAATTATATACTTTTAATACATTTATTAGAGTAATTGAGTTACTGATTCATTTCACATGCATTTTTTATTGGACAATGCATGTGCAATCAATTTTCCTAACACATAACTAAAATATGCTTTTTTTTTTGCCTTTGCTGCTCCACCTGTCCTTATTTTTATCAGTTTCATTACATCTAGAAATATTCTTCTGCTGCAGTATAGTAAATGTATCGTAGAACTACTTTGTCAAATCGACCACATGTTCACCTCACATCTGACATTTTCATTTTCACTACAAGGTAAACAACACAAGTCAAAACAAAATGTCAGCCCAACGACAGTTCAAGCCTAAAAAAATCGCAAGCACCACTGTAATAAGAACGCACTGAGTGAAATTGGATCATTTCCCATGGCACCACAGATGATCTTCTCAAAGGAAATTTCAAAGTGTGAAACTTGGTATAACAGCAGACTGCGCATCGTAAGGACCTGAAATATTGCAAAGCCCTTTCAACATTTTCTCTCTTCTATTCAACCTCTTAAGGATTAGACTGAAAATTGCTGATCTTCTGCAGCAAGTGTATACCGTAATCAGTGGTTAATCCCACCGCACTAATCTGGCGATCATATCAGCATTTGACTCACCGACGCATGTAAACACGCTGGCACCGAAATGTCGGAACAACTTGCGATTGACACTGAAGGGAAGCAGAGTGCAGACTGCCTGTAGGGACCGATTGAGTCGATATCTGTTAATAGGCTGCGTTTGAGGATTAGTCGCTTGAATTGTCCACACCCACACAATATACCAAAGGGTGGCGGCCTATTTAGCGGTGATGCACCACGAGACCTCTGCAAAGTCAATTTCCTTCTCCTGGACTCATGGGGGGAAATTGTTTCTAAGTGGAGTTGTCACCAAATTATTCGACAAATGCAAATTCTCTAAAAGCTTCATGTCATCATCTAGTCGTTGTTTCAATGTGTGTTTTTGTGCTTTGGTAGCGGACATTCTGGTGTACGTCAATGACGTTTACGTGTTGGGAGTGTCTCACAAAAAGGTGGTGGAGATGTTAAAATCCGTCCCTGTGGGCCACGGTGTGGATATCGCCGTCAGAAGAGGATACCCCATGTTATACAACCCCGACGGGTGCCCCAAAGAGTGCTTGCTGGACAGCAACGACCCCCTCCTACTACCCACCACTACGCAGCCTGAGCCTCTTCACCATCTACCTCGGCGCCATACGCCCACTCCCCAGAGCCGCCACTTAAACGGCGATTACGTGGAGCCCGGCGTGTTTCTCGACGCCAACAGAAATGCCGCTTCCTTTGCCGGAAGACAGTCGTCACTGAGACGTTCTAGTTTGAGCAACGCCGCCTCACCGCCCCTGACACGCCCGCCTCGTTCCCTTAGAACGCTAGCCCGACTGCAGTCACTTGACCCCACCCTGGCCAGTCAGAGTGATAGTGAAGTTGTATCTGCTATTGGGTCACACAGGTAAGATACAGCCAACAACAGACCCCCCCCCCCCCCCCCCCCAAAAAAAAGAATTTTAATAGCAAAGCAAGAATGGGTGAGGGTTAACTGTAATATTCAATCTTTTTTCTCGTCAGGGCATCAATGATCCGTAATCACAACAACAACTCGCTGTCAACCCCCCAGCATCCTTTACGTTTCGGCACATCCATCAAGTCATCGGAGAGCGACCTATCCACTTGCACGCTGCCCGTGTCTCGCCTGCAATTGCCTCTGTCACCCAAGAGGCCGTCGTCATCCCCGGGCGGCCCCCGCAGCGCTCACGCCCACCTCTTCAGGCCGCAGCCCTCACACCTTCGACCTCTTCTGACGCCAGAAAGCCCCCGCCGCGGCTTTAACGGTTTCCATGGCAGCGCAACATCCGGTCTCGGCAAGATGGCAAATGCGGGTTTCAGCAAAGGCGAGTTGGTGCCAGTGGTGTTGGCGCAGACTGAAGCGGACAGAGGCCTGGGGTTCAGCATGATGGCCAGCGGGCCAGGGGGTGAGATGACGGTCGTCAGGAGAGTCTGGGACAGGAAGCAATGCAACACTCTGCAGCCAGGGGATGCTATTGTCAAAATTAATGGAGCTGATGTGCAGAGTCTCAGCCTTGCTCAGGTAGGAAACGCTTGACCACATTGAATCAACAACTGATTTGAATGAAGGATTAATGCAATCAATGCTTTTCAATCAAAACATGATCACTATCCTGGGTATTTGTTTTGACCTTTCAAAATTTTCCATTCTTGTACTTTTTTCACCCAAAAATCCTTCTGTGAAATTCATTCACAGTGAGACATTTGACAAAAAAATTGTAGTCATTCCCATACCTAATTGAAAATATACCACATATCAAATCATTTTGGAAAGTATTTATAAGTTCATTTTCTACATGAACTAATTCAAAGTTCAGTTCACAACTTTTAAAATGAACTAGTTCAGTTCCTAGTTCATAATTGAAAATTTATCAACTGACTTCATTGTTCCAAAAATAAAAAATAAAAAAAAATAAAAAAGGTTGCTGCGAGCTGTTACCCTCCGTCATATTACATCATATTTTTCACATACAGGTACAAACGGTTCTTCAGGAGCACACCAAACAGGGAGAAGTCACTCTGTTGGTGTACAGAGGAGGTAAAAAAAACTTTAAACATTTGTTTTTTTGGTTGCTTATTTCTTACTGTTTTCTCTCTTTCCTTGTCATCAGGCATCTATCAATCCGCCATCTCCCCCAGCTCCGTTCGGCGACTCCCCCCTCCTCTGCTCCGTCCGCCTCCCCCGCCCGGTGGCTCAGACCACTCGACCATCCTCACCGATGCCTTACCTGTACCTCGCACGTCATTCGGCACGCCGCCATCCACGTTTTCGACAGGTTCCTCGTTGATCCAGAGCACCAGCTTCTTGGAGTCCATTCCGGTCACTTTGACCATGGAGCCCAAGGACTGGATCAGTACAGGTCTGGAGGATGACGATGGCAGAGTCATAGAACCCGATTCAGGCCTGGAAATGCGAGAAGACGAGAGGGCCCGACACCTGAGAGGTTTTGATGTGGAGCTGAGGAGAAAACCAGGAGAGGGTTTTGGCTTTGTCATCGCCTCTCAGGATCTAGAAAACATCAAAGGTTAGTCACAACTTCAGACAATCACAATTTTATTGAACATGTTCGAAATTTCTGTGCACTCACAAGCATTTGCCGCTCAATGAGACATTTTACAGAACCACAGACATTCACAGTAACGCTTACAACAGTGTGGAACGTGTGGATGCTGACCCCATGTGGAGAAAAATGCACCTCGCCTGCACCTCAACTATAGTTCATAATATATTAATTGTTGGTAATGCAGTGTGAGTGAAGCTTTAAAATTTATGTTAATAATACAATCAATATTAGTTTACTAACAACTAGAAAAAACAAGAAACAAAGTTTTTCTATCTGATGAAAGAAGAATTTCATCTTTCTTTTGGTTGGTTCATTGCTTAAGTTGTCAAAGAACGCAGACAGCACACAGGTATGACTTGATAGAGATTTGTAAGAAAAAAAATTAATTAAACAAATTATCTTTACACTGATTACTGGAAAATATACTAAATAAAATTTTAAAAAAGTGTAAAAATAAAATTAAAAAAAGAATAAAATAAATAGAATAAAACTCCTATTTGTATCACCTAACATTTTCAGATGCTTAGACAAAATGACAGTTCAACAACAGCATTTATGTGCGCTTCCACCTGACAGGACAGTTTATGTCCCAAGTGTGAGGGGTCTCATCCTGTCTTGATTGTTGAGTGTAAAGCGCATCCTTATGATGTATGGCCCAGTCAGAACATCCTTTGTCTTCAATTGGCTGCCCTCTGTTCCAACGTGGTGCACTTCAATTTGCTTTACGGGCCAAGCCAACCTGCGCGATTAAAACATCTTTTCATAGCCAGATTGATGTTGCGGTGGCACCTGTCTCCAGTCTGCTCTATCTTCATTGCATACTTGCGCTCCCTCATTTATCTCCTGTCATGTCCCAGAATGAAGTCGTCGTCCCTGTCGCTCAATGTAACCTTCTCCTTCACTCTTCCTTACTTGTTCACGCTCCCTCCCTCACCACTCCGCCTCCCTCACGACTCCTATACTCTGCAGTAAAAATGTCCGGTCTGGTTTTTCCAAAGATTAAAACCCAGCCTCCCTCCCTCCCTCTCTGTCTCCCACCCACCCACCAACTGCTCTCTCCGTCACTGGCTGCTTAAGAGAATTGCTCCTGTGGCACTGAGGGAACATCCTGCATTTGAGCTCCTGGTTACATCTGAACGTCAGCGTCTTGGAGAACAGCATGACACGGAACTGAGGACTTTTCTTGGTTGATCATTGAAACCGCTACTCTCCCAAGAGCCATGCTGGAGAGACTACAGTCCGCTTTTAGGACTGTGAAGGAGACGAAACGTAATGATTTGCTCTGTTTTCTTCTCCTTTCTTGATTTTGGTTCGCTGCAGTGTTTTGTCCTTTTATTCAGTTGTGTGCATCGGCTTTGAATTATTGAGCCTGAAGTTTTTGCTCAGCCAGACGTGTTGACTGTGTGCCATGTGAGAGTTGCATCCACATGCTCGTACGGCCGTGACGTAATTTAGAAACTAAATTACATGTTATTTTGGTGTTTTGGCAAGGAAAAGGATAGTTAAGACAGAAACTAGAGATTTTCTCTTATTCTACAATGAAAAGGGATATGTTTAATTGAAATACAAACATTGTCATTGAGAGTATATTTTCCCAGAAAAGGAAAAATACTCAAAATACCAAAGAAGCTGCAGTGTTGTTTTGGTTTTGTGATTTTTGTTATTTTTTTCCTAGTTGGTTTGTCCCAAACTAAAATGTGATGCACTCTTTCAATAACCAACAGGGCACTGTCAAATGCATGTTTAGTAATACATCCGACAGATGCTACTTGCTCAGGATAAACAGGAACCTGTCCTCTCAGACATGTGAGCAGGCTGCACGAGATGATCCGGGTTGCGTAGAGTGGCTTTTTCATGATGGCGGAAGGTGGAGTGGAGGGGGGAAGCTGGTGCTGGTGCTGATGCTGGGCAGTGGTTGTTCTCCTCATTGCAGCACGTTCTTACTGTGCTGGCTGCGGTGAGATGACTCTGGACAGGACAACACGGAATGCCGGAGGGAAGAACAATTTGATAGGAAGGGAGGCCATTTGGGCGCATCTGTGTGGTGGTGTGTGTGTGCGTGCGTGTGTTTGGCTCAACACATTTGCGTCTGTGTGTTGAGTGAGTCACTGTGCTTGCACGTGAGTCGGGGCTTGTGCATGGGTTTGGAACGTGTTCTCTGGCAGAGGTTAATGTTCCGCTGCTGCTGTATTATACGCAATAAGAAGACTATTTGCAAAGCTTTGACCTGATTGCCATTTCCGCTCGGGCCACCCAGATTATCAGACCAAAATGAACATGTCACATGGCCTCTGAATCAAGACAAATGAAGGGACCAGTACAAAATGAACACTTTTTCTGCTTTTGCTGGTACAGTTGAATAAAATAAACATTTTCATTTCAGTTTATAAACTACTGACAACATAAATGGTTGATTTGCAATATAAGCGGTGTTTGATGCCACTTCCAGATTACTCTAAAACAAAACAAAATCAACAGATTTACCGCTTCTTTGTATTCAAAGCCTGACACCTCAAGTCTGCTAGTTTAATGGTAACATTTAATGTAGAAAGTCATAGACAGGCTAATAATTAGCATCTATGCGCCAGTGATATAACGCTTAAGCAGTGCATTTATGAAGACAAAAGGTGCATCAACACAGACATATTAACTACTCACAGTTCCGGTAATATATTCTTTATCCACTGCAAAGAATGACTAAAAATGTTCAAAATACAAATAATGGTCTTGTGGGATTTTATTTTGGGGGGGGGTTCTTAATGTTTTCCATAGCTATGACTTAAACATGAAGTGAAGGCAATTTAGATTTGTGGCATTGCCTTTCAATTGTCTATTTTTATCCATTGTGTGAGGAAGTCTTCGTGCCTCAGCTGGATGAATAGTTCATGCTGCTGTGTAGGTTAAACAGGGACGCGGCTGAGAAGAGCTGAGTGGGGCCAGCTGTTGCCAACAGAAGGGACTATTGTAGAGAAGTGCATTTATAACCAGGGTGGGAAATGTTACTCAAGAACAAAAATCAGAAGGCTTTTGTGAAATCCACCAATGTGCTCACTGTTATTATGAGGTGCAATTCATTGCAACTCCTTCTGGTATGTGCAACATGGCCAACAGGGGGCAGTATACATACAAGTATGGTAATAGAATGAATAAAATGCATGTCCGCTATCTGAGTTTCTAGTTCATGTATGCATGAGCACAAATATTGGCGTAAATATGTGTCAAGAAATATCACTTCTCTCGAATTTATTTTGTTTCAATTCCTTTCTTCCCTGTGCAGCCGCATCTCTTCTGCCACACCGTTTTGTGACAGTGCGCCGAGGAAGCCCAGCAGCCAAGAGCGGTCAAATCCGGCCTGGGGATCGACTGGAGGCCGTAGAAGGACGCTCGGTGGTGACGCTGCCTCACCGCGAGCTGGCGCAGATCCTTCGCCGAGCAGGGAACACGTTACGCCTCACTGTCGTGCCCCGGCCAAATGCCTGTAAGACAAACGTCCCATTTGCCTCGCCGTTCCCAAATGTATTTGTCCAAATGCAATGCAAACACATAATAGAAAATACCATAGAGCTCAGCTCTAAATAAAATAAAATACCACAGCTCTGACGTCAGCAATATTATCTTTTCCAGACTCAACCAACCTTTCAGAATCAACTGAGTATGACCTCGGACACAGAAACAGGAAGGGTCAGAAGTCACGCCCCAAACGTGATTCCAGGTATTACAGCGTTAACTTGGATCGCGGCCCCTCAGGATTTGGCTTCAGCCTCCGAGGGGGCAGCGAGTACAACATGGGCCTCTACGTCCTGGGACTGATGGAAGGAGGGCCTGCCTCGCGCAGTCAGAAGATCCAGGTGACTGCTTGATTCTCATAGTGTGTATGCAGGGTCTCTCAAATGCAGGGGTCACCAACATGGCTGACCCCAAAGACCACATGAGCACAACCTTGCCTGCAAGCTGAATCCTCATGGTATTTGGGAGTTCCCAAAACCCAGAGGATCCATCTTGTTATGAGCCCGCTGATTTTCGTCGAGGCGAACCACTGGTGGTGGGGACCAATCACAAAGCTATAGTGTGTTTGTAATTAATTCTGTTCTTGCAAAATCACCCACAGTTTCCGATTTGAAAGAACAGTTAGAGGCGCTTTGTTAATTTTTAGCTGGTAGACATACCAGTGATGATATTATCATCTGTGGTAGCTGTGCCAGTGATGGCAAGAGCCATGGGAGGGAGCGCTGCGCCGCTGTGAGAGTGATCACAGCCAACTCCAATAATTGGCCAATTATAGCAGCATTTTTCATCTCCTTCAAATGTGTTGTGCTCGTCATGTTGTGAAGGTGAGTGTCAACAGTTGTTTATTCAGACAGTTTTGATCCACGTGCAGGTGAGTGACCAGCTTGTGGAGATCAACGGAGACAGCACGGCGGGGATGACTCACAGTCAGGCGGTGGAGCAAATCCGCAAAGGAGGCCATCGCATCCACTTGGTCCTCAAGAGAGGAAACGGATATGTGCCCGACTATGGTGAGAAGCGATAACGTTCTGTACATTTGAGTGAAAAAGTCTGGCATGAGGATAGGAGGTCTTCAAAAGGGCTTCTTCTTCTACTTTGTATGAATGCTTACTAGAATCCTGTCTAACTCTTGTCTTTTGGCCACACTTTCCTTCCTGTAACGCATCCATACTCATATTTCTCCTTGGTTTTACATGTTCTCTTCTGCTTTCTCCTGTCTTTCCTCCTCATTCTGCCCATTCTTTTTTCTCAGTGGAGCTCTCCAGTTTGTCTCTTTGTATGACCAACTCCAAATTAGGCGAGCCTTGCTTCTATGTGGTTGGACGGACAGAGAATACGCGGTTGGTAATGGTTCCTGTTAGTTCTCCCATTTTCTGTCTCTCTACATTCTTGCACTCGGCCGCCGTTGCATGTGTCCTCGCATACGGTTGTGTTTGGAATAATAGAAGTGAAACATAGCATGAGTACAGCTCCTTACAACTTCCTCAAATGTGAACTCTGCGTAATATATACTGAATTAAAAAAGACTACCCAGAGCTCTCAATAACATCATTACTGTCTACTCTAAACTTATAAAATATTCCTAACTCCAGAGTAATAGCATGCATATCTCAAACACTCCGTCCACGTGACCTCAACCCTGGATTATAATGTACCTGTGGTACCTTGACACAGTTGCATACAGATCTCAAGCGTGATAAAACTCACTTTGATATCAAACTGCACGACACGCTTCTCAAACATGTTTGTTTACCTCTCACCCCTCCCTCCAGGCCATGAGCACAGAATCACCTCCCCCTCCCGCCTGCGGCACCCCAAGGAGCAGGGTATGGCTGCAGTAAACCCCAGCAGGCAGAGGGGGCGCAGCTCCAAGCAAAAAAGAAGAAGCAAGTCTTTGGACGGACGAGAGAAAGGGACAAGAAGGCGTAGAAGGCGGGGAACGGGAAGTCGCTCACCGTTGCGGAGCCCCGACTCACAACCCAGGAAAGGGGAGGGCTCTAGGGGAAGGGCATCTCGGAGTTTACCCAGAGAAGCCCTGCCAACGAACGACAGTCATGTGAGGAGGGTGAAGAGAGCAGAGAGAGAGAGGAGTAGAGAGAGGAAGGAGAAGAAACAGGAAGTTGCTCCTTTGGAGGACGATCTGGAAGACGAGGACTTAGAGGGAGTACGTGTGCTGCCAATTCCGAGTCCTAACGAAAAGCTTCCTAGGCCCAAATGGGAGAGCGAGGAGGAGCCTGATGAAATGGGGGAAATCGCCGCAGGCTACCGTCACATCAAGCACCTCCAGGGCTCCGTGGACCATGATAATGACGATGATCAGGGTGAAGAAAATCTTCAGAGGTTTGCGGAAGATGAGCTTTCAAGTGATGCACAGGAGGAAGAATTATCAAGTGACACAAGGACATATTCCATCTCTCAAAGGAAGCCCTTCTCCTTCCTCACTTCCGCACTTTCCTTAAATCAGCTGAGGGACGATGAGTCCGAATCCGGAGGTAGCCAATCAGACGACACCATGTCCGCCGCCAGCATCTTCGGCCAAACGCTCGACCTGCTGCCTGGCCCTTGGCTGGCTCCCAGTCGGCAGAGGGTGGCCCGGGTTGTCACGGAGGACGGGCTGTCGTCGAGGCCCAAGGGCCAACAAGCAGAGCGGAGTGACGATGCCACTTGAATGCAATTTTGTTGATTCGGCAACACTCACCTGGTACCATGGCAATTCACAAACTTCAACGTTACTCACAAAAAGTTTGCCGCATCACAAAAACATTTCACCTTATCTGCAGTAATTTGTGATGACCATTCCACAGTTGACAGAAGGTGAAATGAAGTTCACTTCTCCTTCATCTTCTACTTGATCCTGAACTTTTTGTGAGTAGTCGGGTGTCGTTTTAATTGGTCATGTGCATGGAAAAATATTATGGTACCAGTTACACAGAAAACACACGGAGAACTTCTTCAGCAGCTTCTCTTATGGCAGCCATGCTTGAAAAGTAATAGCAAAGCAAAAAGAATAATTCTCAGACCAGTTCAATTAAATTTGATCATTCCCTGTGGCACATCTGATGATACTAACATGCCGTAATCACCGCTCTTTTCCGTCTTGTCAGTCTAATTTTCTTATCTTGGATTTTTTTTTAATATATGGAAAACATAGTTCTGCAGTCTAATCATATGAATAGAAGAATATTTGCACAATTGATCATTTCAGTGTGGCAACGTACTTCTCAGGTAGTGGGACCGTATCTGTGCTTGTTTGGCAAGTTATTCTTCCCTGGCAATTTAGTCCTCTCTCTTTCCCCATCTGTCTGGCGCCATTATCCCCCATGAATGGAAACTGATGAGGACCAATTGAATTGTTTTTCTACTGGAACTTGTTCTGGATTCTTATCCCAAAATTTGTGGTTGTATTCTTCGTGCCTTTTTACAGCTGATTCTTGGCTAATATTTCATGTTGTAAATGCCCATTATAGGTATTTTCTTGTTTCTCTGGGTCACTCTTCCCTTTATTCTGTTGCACTTTTGTCTTAAAATTTGTTCCAGGGTAATACAGTAGAGCAGATATTTTTTGTAACTTAAATTAAAACAGATACAATGAATATGCATAAAATACACATACAGGTTGAACTTTTTCATTCATGTGCTAAAAAAATCTAGACATCATCAAAATTGGAAGGCAACAATCTGTGCCATAGTTCTGCCCAATGTGACTAAATGTTCTCAAATGTGCTTCAATAAAATATAAATACACATACTTTTTATATTAAAATTGTTTCTCGTACTTTGAGATTTCTGTTTTCAACTGAATTGTTTTGCAACAATGAAAAGACATTTTTTTATTTGAATTTAAAAAATATCTGAATGGGACTTATATGCACCACGGTTGACTGCTTCTCACTTCCATCCTTTCTGTAAAGTATCTGCTCCTTTAAAAAGTCTGCATTAGTCTTCATTTATACCTCATGACGACTCCAAGCAATAAAAATGCAATTATCCGCCCTCCCTTTCCATCTAGTCTGCCCACGCTCCAATGTATAGTTCACAATAATTGTGATGACGCAAATCTCCTTTCTAAAGCCGCTTTTCCTCAAGGTGTGGCATTCTCCACTCAAAATATATTCTGTAAATATGTACATGTCCGTAATTATTCATCTCTACTGTATATATCACGCAACAGCTGTCCATTTATACTGCCACTTGCGTGATGTAAATTACACGAAAGAGCTTTTGTGAAGGACCGAATAGATTTTTGATCGTGCCAGCACGCCTGGCTCATGAATGTTTTCTTCTATGCGACTTGAGTGTGAATTAGGATGCTCACTTTTTTTTTTCTCAAAGTTAGTGAGAAATGCCTAAAGTATGCAGCAGGTAGGCGGGTTTCAATATTTATGCCCATGCTATTACGTTACCACGTTTCCTTGGTAACAAACTCCGTCATCCCGACCATTGTCTAACTGTGAATCATAAATTGGAATTAATGGGGTCCTTGTAAATCGCTCAACAGCTCATTATCCATGGTGTTGTATTCAATATTACAATGTGTTTTTTCATTGTGTTACAGCAATTGAAATGACATTATGAAGAGGAACTTTGAGATGGTATTTTTCTATAGATTACCTTTTTTTTTTTTTTCAATTACTCAGGTTATCAGATACTTAAGCCATTCGGAAGGGAAAGTTACACATTTTCATAAAACAGACTGTTATTATCGTGCTGGAAAAATCCTCTTCATGCGTTCTTGGATTTATTTCCAAAATTGATGAAATACCGGAAGAATGACACCGCCAAATCCCTGATCAGTGTCGATTCAATTTCACTTTTTTTTTTATTTATTATTTTTAGTTCCCAAAGCAGATGGGAAGATCTGAAGCAGATCTGAAGTGTAAACACGTTGTAATAAAAGTGAAAATAAAGTGCTGAACTAATATCATGTCGTTTATTAGTTTATTTTAGGAACCATGCTTGGACAGCAGGTGGCAGCAACAATACAGCCGAATCGCTCTACTGCAGTCGTTCTCATCTCACGTTTTTTCTTTCGTTTTGTTAAAAAATATATTGTGCAAAACATACTTTGTCTGTTATAATTTTAAACATAACACTGGTCGACATTTTTTTCTTTTTTTTTTCTCAATCAGAGATGCAAATGAACCTTTCTAGATTAATTTATTTTTTGCACTGATTCAGATTCTGTCTTAGTTTTTTTCCTCCAGCATATGCTGTTTTCATAATGATGCTATAATAACAATAACATAATAGTAATATATTTGGAAGGGCTGTTCAATACCACTTTTTTTCCCCAAATAACCAAAACAACGATATTGCTAATACTTTTCATACATAAAATTTCCACAATAGCAATGACAGATCATTTGAAAGAAAGGCCTATATCCAGCATTTTTCCTTAACACTGCATGAACTGAATGAAAAAGCTTTATTATATTCTCTTTGGAGAGAAAGTTTGAATGTTAACTTGAGAATCATCCCCAGAAGCTGAGCTGATAAAAATTTGAGAGCACATCTATCATAAAATACAATCCAGATCTAGATTCTCCGTGTAAATTATTGAACCTGCTTTGGACCACAGCAGGGATTTTACATTTCCCACAGGCCCACGCTAATATTATCTCACCTGTGTGAGCATAACAGAGACACAAGAGGGTCCACACACAGTAGGAGCACTTAAGGAATGCAGCTAAAAATAATTCACTGTGAGGCCCGCTGGTCTTCTTTTTGTCTTTTTTTGGATATGTCTCCCTAATCTTATAAGACACTCCTCCTAGTTAATATACAGCATAGTGTACCATAATTCATTTCCGGTGACGGTTCTCTTTTGCAACAAGATTTTCTCTCTAGTCCAGACACTTAGTGTTAATTGACCGACAAGTTGATGATGCAAAGTTGGATGTTCTCCGGTCTAACGTGGCTTGGAAGATAAGCCCTTCACCTTTTTTGTCAATTGCTCTGCTAAATGACCAAAAAGGGTTACAAATGATGGAAAAGTTCCATTGACGAGGATAACGCAACAATGAGCAGTTTTATTTTGAAAAGGTGAAGTATTGGATTAACGCTATGCTTTACTTTGAAAGTCTTGACCGGAATTTTTTTCATCATCATCATCACTGCCGTCTTGCCCACTTGCGCTGCGCTCCAGTAGCTCCGCAGTCCGGACGCGCACGAAGCGCACCTGCGCTCTATTCTGCTTGGATTAGCGACGTGAGCGCGCCTGCGCACACACGCACACGCATGTCGTCAGAGTCGCCTAGGAGAAGTCACAGAGTCGCAGTTTATTTGCATCGCTTGTCACTTCTTGGTAGTTTTCCTATCGGCTTCCCAACACGCGCGTCGTGGAAGTAAAGTGCTGCTGGATGGGAAAAAGCACAATCGCTGACTTTGCAGGAGGCGCCCGATAAATGAAAGGATGGAGTTGTGGAGCAGCTGAGGGAAGAATGCGCTTTGTAAGGCAACTTTGCTTACTTTCCGAGCGGTGAAGACGCGTCGAACCATGGGTTGAAAGAGACACGGTGATCGCTGCGTGGGGATCTTCAGCGTGGGTGGGAGTTATGTAATGATTGACACTGCCTGACAATCAGTGGGAGATCAGAAATATAGTCCCTTTTTTTACCCTTTGTCTAGTTGTCAGCTGATGGATGGAATTTAAACTGGTAGATGTTTTTCATCTTGATATCACATCATTAATAGTTCACCAACCTATTTGAGTCAGTTTTGTCTAATGTTCATCATGACGGCCCAAAGTCTGAAAGAATTCCATGCTGATTTGGCAAAATGGCAGCTGACAATGAGACAATCGACAGTTTCTCCCGCTCGTTTTTCACCATTTTTCTCCACATGGCGACATCCCAAAGTGCTGTGAAGATGTTCTAGTGCTCATGCTCGCCCTCCCGTTTGACGACATGTAGTCAACCCGACAACCAACACCACTGTGACGTTTTTGTTTCTCCGCAAACGAAGCTAATAGTTCATCTCATCCAGAGTCTGCGTGGCTTCCTCCCTCCCCCCCACTCATCAGGGCTGGTGGGGGGGGCGGCTCTGGGCTTCCGCCATGGAGGCCAGCCCGGAAAGCCCCAACCGGGCGGTGGAGTACCTCCTGGAGCTCAACAACATCATTGAGAGCCAGGCCAAACTCCTGGAGACCCAACGGCGGCGCATCGAGGAGCTGCAAGGTCAGCTGGACCGGGTTAGCCAGGAGAACCAAGACCTGAGGCACGATCGCAGCCCTCGGACCCCTGGCTCGGACACCCCGGAGCAGAACCATGATCACGGCCAGCCTCTGTCGCTCCCTTCCCATCACGGCGGCGGCGGGGACGGAAGCGCGTCCTCACCTCAGACCAAAGGTGGATGCGCCATGGCGCCGGGACCTGCCAGGGACAGGACCCACACCAGGCTGACCCGAGGTCTCTCCTGTGGCTCGTCCACCACCGAGAGAGACCGTCTCGAACGCACCGACAGCACAGACACCAACACCAGCGCCACCATTCGCAGAAAGTAAGTTGACTCAACTCGAAAGATTCGTGTCAGGATACGTCTGTTTTATTCTTCAACTGTGTCATGACCCTTCAAAAGACCAACCGGTGTATATTTCTGTGGGAATCAGTGCAAATGTCACTTCATTCAGTACTCCCTTTGGGCCTGTATGTTGAAAGCTATCGTTCTGTTATGTGAATGGCAACAGGAGTTTAGTCGTGCTTTCCGACATAATGAGTCATGAATAGAAACTGGATCACAAAATGTCTCACAAAATCTTGCTACCGTTTATCATTTTGATGGCATAGCAACTTGAATATTGCAAACACACACACACAAACACGCACATACACACTTTTGTTCTGCATTAAGCTTTGTGAGTGGGCAGCAATTGGTGTAGAAAAAAGGGCAAACAGTGAAATGGAATGTGACAGTCTCCCATGATAGGACAATCATTTGTGGACGTGAGGTCCCAACGCTCTTCTCAGTCTCTGATTGGAATGCAACCCAATCTCCTGTCGAGCCGAGCTGTCTTCTTCCACTCCACGGGGGAGATTAGTCATTACACAGAAGCATATATTAGTTAGGTGGCTATTAAATACTGTGATGCATCGCCCCCTTTGCTAATTACTGTTGCTGCCCGTGGAGGAAGTTTCAGGCCCGGCTGGGAGAAGTTTCCACCTACCCGCCGCCCCTTGGGCTGAGCTGGGCCACAAAAGCCTTCTCACTGGCAACCGATTATAATATGAGTGTGTGTTGGAAATGAAGATGGAGAGAACAGGAAAAGGGTTGTGATCTTCCGTGGTGTGCGTAAAGGAGGAAAGGTGGAATGCACGCTGAGTTGCCATCTGCCAATAGGGCAAGGAGGGAGCCAATGAGGGCATGCAGCACGACGTTCTTCAAACTGCTTTGTTGAGCTTAAACTAAGGCACAATGGATCATTTTTAAGAGGAAGCAAAAGTACCTGCACTCTCCACCGAAATAAATGCAAAGAATCGTGTTTCAAAAGAAAAAAAAGAGTGTCTGAAGTAATAGCCAACACATGAAGAGGGGATTTGTGTTGGCATGGCTACTTTAGAGCGCCTCGTTGTTGCATCAGGGAAATCTTGCAAGGACCAGGTGGGATATATTCTTGTCACCAGAAGTTTTAAGAGGCTATATTCTCGTGGCTCCAACATGTAATGTGTAAGCATAGAAAAGATGCTAGATGAAATAGGTGTGCATGATTGAAGGGCATGGATTTTTTTTTTCATGATTTTGCAGTCTCATTCTATATTTTTGTCTTTTTGTTTTTAATCATTGAAATGTAGCATTTTGTTAACAACACTCCTCTGTGGTGCGACAATGTTTTTTTTTTTTAAACTGTACTAAAGGCAGAGCAAAAAGTCTTTGGTTTTCTTAATTCCGACCACAGGCAATGTAATGTAATGACAATCATTACTTCAAAATGGAGCCAGATTTTGCAGGCGTGATGGAAAAAAAAAAAAGTCATGGCTAAGATGTACATCCGAGGAGCCCTTTAGATTTTTGGGGTGTCAATTCCAAAGGTGGCACAAGTACGTTTGCTGGGCATGTTTATCCTACATAGACGTAAAAAATATGTTTAAAAAAAAAAAAAAAGAAGCCATTTGTTGCAGTCCCTCAAAAATGAATTTGTGTGAAATATCAATTCTTTTACTTGCCAGATGGCATCTTTTCCATTGATCGTGAACTTGCAGCTTTAATGATTTTTATCCCTCGTGACGGAATGCTCATGTCTGCCTTTTTGTTCTTGGCACCTCGTATGACCCAGAATTCATCATAGTGTATCGCCTTTTGCTTTGTTTGTGTGTGTGTGTGTGTGTTTTCGTGCAGCAGCTGCACTTTGCCAAATAAAGTGGTTCCTTTGCATTGCCATGTCCCAGCGGCTGTGTTTTAAACAGCTGTCCTTAGCCTGCCTTCTTGTCGTCATCCTGCTAAAAGCGCTGTGAACAATGCAAGGCCTAGAGCTGACGCGATCTCCTAAAGCACCTCTGCCAAGATGCAGTGAGGTGGAGTTTTTTTTCTTCTTCTGGTTAATTTTAGGAGAGGTCACATGGGTGCATTTCAGATGAGACAGTCAAAGTGTCTCTTTATATAATACGCTACTATGAGCCCAAATGTGTTGAAAGGGGAGGAAGACACACACCGAGTGCATGAGAGAGTAATTAGTGCAAGCTCAGTATAATGACTGCTGGCCCAAGGGTGAACGTTACAACGGCACTGTTGAGTGGTGTGGAAAGAAACTTCACCGGGATGGTATAGTAGGTCAAGAGGACATTTTGAGCAGCAAATTTAGTTTCTGTCCATTTGGGTTTTAGTCTAATCAACTCCTTGTAAATTCGACTCTTGAGTCTTTAGGAATCAATCCCTCCTGAGTTCTCGCATATTTATTTGCAGCTGCCAATCATATTGCGTGTCGTGCCAAGTATACTGTTTGCTGCGGAATGTTTCAACTCCTCTGAGCTCATTAGTACGGCACTAAAAATAGTTGTTGAGGTTAAGATTGTCATTCTGCATCTTGTTTGTGAACCACTTGCGTTCAATGTGTTGATTAGAGGGTTAAAGTTAATTCGCATTAGCATTTCTTTCGGCTGTTTTAAGTACAGCGACTTGCTTTATACAACACTTTTCAAAACCAGAATGTATTCTGTTTTTTGAAAGCCATTTTAACACACACACAAAAACCCAAATAGAAGTAAGCCAAATTGAGTGAAAAAGCTGGCTGCAAAAGGGGCCGAGCCATCGCTGGATTATGTTTGACTGTTTTTACCCTGGATGCCCTTCCTGATACAAGCCACTCATTTAGATCCGGGCTTTGGACTAGCCATAGCATATTTTAGTGTGTAGCCTTAGTACTGAACTGATTATTATAATACCACCTGGGATGTCCATTACCAGACACAATGTCGTCTAGTTTTTAATCTTGCAGTCATACGAGACGTCCTCTTGTTCTGAGGACACGCATCGGGGTCAGTTGCAGGACTCAGTAGTGCTGCTAGAGAGCGTAAAGCTGTTATATAAGACCCCCCAAAAAAAAAAAAAAAAAAAAAAAAGGACTTGCACGTTCACAAAGGCTTCTTCTTCACGGATGGAACGCTTCAAGCCAAACGGGCCTGCGAAGGTGCTCAGCGTTCTCGATACGAAGGTTAATTGCGGGAACGTGGTGTACAACAAAAGGGCTTTTATTTCACAAGGAGCTCGATTTGCTAAATTTAAAAGTCTCGCTCTCACACATACATACGTACTCATGCGTGTGCATATAGTCGCCCCCTTGCTGTTCCCGCTCGCCGCATGCTGCAGCTATGAGTCAGACAAGCTGCACTTTTCTACTCTTCTCCCCGCTTTTGGTTTTCCCCTTCGCCTGCCCGCGTACTTATGATCATAAGCGGATTGATCGAGGTTGCCGGGCTTTCAAATGATACAGCCGCTTGGATTCAAGAAGACGAGTGGCCCCGGCCAACGTGGCTCATATATTCTCGTAGTGCACCCCAGCCACCAGAAGTTTTTTTGCCTTGCTGTATTTCAGGGCAGCAGATTGACAGTGTTGATTTGCAGCTTGAGTCAAAATGTTGCAATGCTGCAAAGTGAGATGTCTCAAATTGAAATTGTGTGCGCGCGTGCATGCGCGTGGGAGGCAACGTGAACGTGGGCAACGTTTCTATGCCTTCTCCTTGGGATTTTGGAGCAGGAGGGGCTTTGTGGTGCACTCATTTCACATCCTGGTATGAATGCTTGGGTCCATTAAAACTTTGAGTCACTTCAAGGTAATCATTTGTAACACTCCAGAACAACAACTACAACTAGTTGGGACCAATTGGGGAATTTCAAATTAAATTTACAAGCCTGGGTTAAAGTCTGAAGTAAATGTTGGGAATTCAAATTAGGGTTCTAAATTAGGTTGAAAGTTCCAAATTTGGGGGTTTAGTTAAAAATATGATTTAGCTATTTTTAGAGCTTTGCGTCGAGGTTGGGATTTCAAGATAGCCTTTTAAAGTAGAGTTTGATGCAAAGATTAGGACTACAAGTTAGGGTTATGGTTTTAGGCCTGGGTTTCAAATAAGGGCTTCTTGGCAGAGTTTGAATTTCAAGTTCAGGTTAGTGTGTCAAAACAGGCTTGCGTTCCAGATTTGCCATCTCCAGCAAATTGTTGAATTGGCAAGTACTGAAGTGAATTTTTGCATTCCTTTTTGATTGGAGGTGATATGTCCTTGGACCAACGCTCACTGCTGCAAGGAAAATAGATATTGCAGTTGCTATGGAAACGGTGAACATGTATTTAGGATATTCAGCTGCCTTCACCTGACTTGATAAGCAATCCAGATCTCATTTCACTAGTTTTGGATCCGCCTCTTAACTTCTTTTGCTGAAATGGATTGAAGGAGTTTTAATAGTCAATGCCACAAGAATTATACTGTATCTTAACATCCATTGTTGTTGCAGCCCTTTAGGTTCAGGCCACTGGAGGGAACCTCATTGCTTTGTTGCAATACACCAGAGAGGTCTGTGAGCTCAAGTGCCAGGATGAATCAGCCATTTTGAATCCACACAATAGCGGACTGCAAAACAAACAGTCCTATTTTTGAACGATTTATGAATTTGTGAAAGTGCAGGTCTTTACCATTATTATCACTGTGGAAAGACTGGAGTGTATTGGCTATAATGAGAAGATGGGGATCATTTATGTACTGGAGCAACAAGCGCATTCTTCTGGGGCTCTGTCAATAAACATTGCCTTTACTTGAAGGATTGCCTGCAATATTTTTTTAATAATAACTCAAAATAGCTAAGCTGTTTATGAAACCAAGGTAGCATTAAATAAAAGCTAAACTGGACTTTTTTTTAACAATTTGGTAAAATTACATGAGAATGGTTTCCATTAACTGTATACACATGTTGTGGAGTGTAATAGTACAACTAACATGGCGACATAGGTAGAAAATGTGCTGCACAGGATTTCGATTGTACATTTGAATGGCAACTGTGTCTGAGCATCGGCTGCGCACGTGTGTGACAAATGAGCGGTTTGGCTTAGTTATTATTAGGCCGGAGGCTGGCCAGCATGAGCATCTATAGCAACTGTGAATCTCATCATAGTCGCTTTAAATTCTGCGCTCCTTCACCAGCCATGACTATTCAGTGATCATTTGCTCAAGGAGCACATCACTTAGGTTGCGGGATGTTTGTCAAACAGTCACGTGCACGTTCTATGGAGCAAAATAGGGAGACTGGTTACCGTGGGAACGCCGTGAGCTCTTCTATGAACAACTCTGTGGGCGAGGGAGAGAGAGAGATGGAGAATAGAGAGAGTGGGAGCAAGAGCGCGGCAAAAGCAGGATTGAATGACAAGACGAGGCGACGCACAAATGATATATGTGATGCCATGCAGGTGCATCGGAAAGTTGTGATGCGTTCTGGCTATACTTGGTTATTTTCTTGGCTTCTGTCACTTTCACGTAGGGTGTCCATTCACACGGGCGCACAGGTGCCCACTACAGTCAGTCAAAGTATTGCCCCTCCTTCTCCGAGGTTTGGCCTGGCACGCATTGCCGTACGCCCCCGCAGGCAGGCCACACTGTTGCCAAGCAGCAGGAAACTCAAGAGTACTGTGGAAAGTGGCTGTGTATTGCTTGGGTCTGAAGCTGGCGGAAGGGGAGGGTTTGTGCATAACCCCCCCCCCCCCCCCCCCCCCCCCCCCCTTTAACTTTAGGGCACGATGGAGCGTGTGTGGTAATCAAGCGTCTTTGTTTGTCAGCAAGAGTTAGGCGGGTCACGCGCTGGAGGTAGATGACGCAGTGCACACCCACTCGCTTTCACAGACAAAATAGTGAAAGCATCATTTGAAGTGACTCGCATTAAGGCAAAGATTGCATGGCGACATGATAGCTGATGCAAGTCAAAGTGAAGTCTATACATAGCCTCACTCAACTCCGCGCCGATCGACACCCCCACGCCAATTACACTTGCAGAGACACTGGGCGGGCGGCAAGCGTACGCACGCGCATCCTGGGGCCTTGCGCGTTCATGTTGCGGGCGGCGTTCCCGCTTCTTCTGATGGCTTTCACCCTTGCCCAGTTGCCCTCCTCCGTGTTTGACCCCGCTCACTCTCGTGGAGCTCGCTCTCCTCCCACTCTTGCAGCTGCCTGACATGCTTGGAGAAAACACATGCACTAGGTGTGGGGGGAGTAAAAAAAGTTGCATAAGGAGACCACAAAAATATGTTCATGGAAAATCTCGTCCTGTCAAATATAACATAAAAGGTACCATGCTAGTCAAATTCCTTCCGTCACTGCGTTTTATATGTTAAGTGCCGATGTTAGAAGTGTTCGATGACAAATTGGAAGTCAAAGCAGTAGAAATTGAGGTGGTGAATGCTAAAAATACTATACAAGTTGTGTTTCCAACTATATGTAGCACGTTGTATATGACATTCTCACTTAAATCTGCTTTTCTTAATCCTTGTTTTTAAATTCTTAATCCTTGAGCCAATTTGAACACAGCATGTCACAGTTTTTATGAAGACCCTTGGCAGTTGTTTTAATTTGTGGTAAAATGCAGTTCGTCTCCTTAGGCACTGAAAAAATCAAGCACAAGTGTCCATAAAGCACAAATCGGCTTCTACGGGCGCAATGCACGGAGGAGGCAATTTAAGCGAAGATGTTCTACAGTAGCTGCTGGGGAAATACAAATATGTGTGCAAGAGCGACTCGAGCTTACATAACAGCTCCTCCACAAGCAATATTGAGCACATCCACCAGTTCATCAGCTACGCAGATCATATCTTACAACTTCAGCCTTATAATCTGTGTGATCTGCATTGTTTCGCTCTATAAAAAGAACTTCCTTCGGCAATCACATTTTGATTTGAATTTCATATCTTTGTCATCTGCCTACATGACTACACGCTGTAATGGCGTCACGCTACTTCTTGTCATCATGCTAATTAAATATTGTTACAATGATTGTGATGAGCGGAATGACTGGTTTTGATATTATCAGGCAATTTAGTGTAAAATGAAGCAGTTGCTGTTCAGTATCAGGAGCAAGCTGGAGTGTATCGGAGCTGACTAAGAGGTGAACGCTTGACCTCTTATGTCAATCAAATATTGTGGTCAGGCTTGTTGTTACCCAAGACGCATTGAGCTGCAGTGCTACTTCTATGAAATTTTGATTCATTCCAAGCAATACTAGGTTTAGAGGTAGGAAGATAGATGAAAGTATGTGTTGCAGTGATAAGAGAGGGTGACGCACTTTGTGGACTGAATGATGATCGTCATGTAAAACAAGCCACTCAACTCGGGAAATGTGATGAATCATTCTCACTCACGGTAAAATTTTTTAGAATTACATCTGTAAATGAATAGGGTTTTTGCCATCCTTCATCAATCTTTGTTTTGTAGGTGTTATAAAAGCAAAAGTAAGATCATCTTTTCTTTGTGACCAATAATAGGCTTTTATTTTTGTATTTTATTTTATTTTATTTAAGATGACTCACAATAGTTGAACTTATTGGTCTTTTCATAGTATGGTGTTGAATTATTTTCTAGCCTTAAAGAAAATAAACTACAATGACACTCAATGCAACTGTCTGACAATCAAGGACAAACTGGGGGCCAAAATTTGAAAAAAAAATCATTGCTTTGCGTTTCTATGCTCAAATGATGGGGACAGCATGTCCTTGACAGCATCTGTCCGCAGCGAGAGCCCGGTATTTACATGGTAATCTCCACCGCTGCGCTCTCGTTAAGACTCTCATTAGGACTTTGGCGAAGGCGTGCGAGGGCGTGCACACATAGCGAGTGTTGTTTTGGTCACGGTTCGTTCAAGGTTGCAAAAAACGTTCCCCAGACGCTTGCAAAGAGATTTTATGGTCGCAAACACTTTTTACAATTGCCATCAAATTTCGTGTGTTCAAAATTTCCGCGCTAAAGTGTATTTTCACAACTATATTTATGTTGCTGGTTGAGGGCCAACCTCCAATTTTGTAAATTTATTTTTAATCCCGATAAATGACATAAATTTAAAATTATAATAAGTTAATGATTCCCCATGGATTTGAAATTTCCCAGAATTTTTCAAAGTCAAAAACAGCTTCCCGAAAATCCGGTGAGTTACAAAATTTAAAAGTGTTCTACTTCAAGCTGCAGATAAAAATTGATAAATGACAACTCATGAAACCCATCACACTTGTCTTTAATCATGTCATTGTTGTGACGCTTTTTCAAATTCATACAAAGCTCCGAAATAAAACCATTTATTTTGCTGTCTGCTATTGTGTGAAAGCAAAAAGGACATCCTGGCACTTCCGATTGCAAATCCCTCATGACAACATATTGAGGCCTACTTTTACATTTTTCTCTGAGAAACAATGACTCAATTTTGAATAATAATTGCCAATAATTCAAATTCTCATGTGAGTCAATTTGAGTTTCAAAATCAAATTCAGCCGTGTACATCTTTATCCAATTGTATGGAAAATAACCTATATAACTAACAATTTTCAAATAATAATAATAAATAAATATATATATTTTTGTTCGTGGGTCTAATCAGCCCTTGTCAGGTCCAGTGTAATTTATTTTGCGTGTTTGAGTTCCTCAAACAGTCCTAAAAGATTTCGGCGGCCTTTTGCTCTATTTATTGCAATATTTTATTATTATTATTATTTTTTTATCTGTGTTTATCCGCAGAGTGCAAATGGACCCATTCATTGTGCGCAGGCCATTGTCTGCTTCTCTCACTTCACCTCTTTGTCGCTGCTTCGGTCGTTGCTGATCTTTTCGTGTGTCTCTGCTTTTTCTGTGTGTATGCGCTTCATCTCCGCTCGTGGCTGTCAGTGTGCGACCATCGTCCATCTCAGGGCAGCAGCCCACCTCAGCTCCCAGCACTCCCACTACTACGGCGGGCAACTCTGCCCTCGCCACTCTCTTCCCCAGCAGTCTGAGCGTTCACAGCTTCGTCAGTCTCCATCAGTACTGCTGCTCCTCAGCTCAGCCGAGCATGCAGCGGCAGGACAGGTAAGGAGGCTCCTCAAGACCAAAACAAGTCACCTGCCAACAAGCTCCCTTGCAGAAATGGCATTCATAAACAGGACTTAAGAGTGCCCCCGTCTTAAGAGATTTTTGGGTAGTTACTTGACTTGCATTCAGGTAATGAACCTGAATTACTAAGATTCTGAATCTGAATTTTATTACTGTCAAAGTATTCACTGTACAGCTTTCAGCTTAAAAGAATTACCATCAGGCTTCAAATACTATTCAACATTTGGCTACAAATAGGATAGACGAAATTTGTAACTTATGCGTCACAGCATCCAACGACACCCAATCATTTCTTTTTTTTTTTTTTCTTAATAAATATTGCTTTGGTCTGGCCTCTCCTACTTTAGTGACTCGAAGGTGACTATTTGCAGCTTCACTTGTAACCAAGTGTTGAATTTCAAGCTGAGCGTTGAATTAGAAGCGGAATACATTCAACACTGAATGTTGAATTTTTGAAATTGAAATGTCTGCATTCACTCTTTTGATGGTAAGAAAATTCAGGGTTAGTAATTCAGATTCAGAATATGAAGGCACGTACATACTTCCTTAGTTAGTTTATTTAATGATTTTGACTGTCTCCTTCGGAATATTGTGGACAGAGATTTTTGGAGTGACTCATTCATAAAGTCCCATCACTTGGTATAACCTTGGCAAAAAAGCCAAAGAAAAATCTCAAGTCCCTACAGAGGCATTTACATTGGAGATTCCACTGTAGTGTACATAAGTGGCCTAAATTCAAAATGTTGCCCCCATCTTGTCACCATTTCTTGCTTCTACCACTCTCTGCTTTGTTTGTGCTTGTCTGACGCTTGTCTTCACTCTCTTCTTTCCTGTGATTTGTCTGCCTCCCCTTGTCCTCCTTTCCTTCCATCTCTCCCCTTCCAGAGTGGAGGGGGAGGATGAGGGCGCCCACCAGTTCTGCTGTTCAGCTTCAGGCTGCAGCAGCCCCTCGTCTCGATGAGCTGAGCCGACGTGTCGCTGACCGAGTATTAGACGCGGATACCATGAAATACCAGAGCGCATGGAACCAATCGCTTACCGTTGATCAGCATTCCGTTGGTTTCTACTTAAGACTTATCTTACTGTATTTAGTGGTACCTTCACTTATGAGTTGTGATGGCCGCGTACCGATATCAGGTATCGTATCAGGCCGATACCGGCAACATTTCAAGCCATTTCCCTACACACAGTAATAACATTTGCTCCGAATAACCAACAAACATTGTATATTATGTGTTGTGCTTTGTTATTCTTGTTCGGTGATGTTTGTCAGCACTTGGCCAACCAGCTTAACTCATTCACTACCATTGACGAGAATAGACGTCAAACATCACTTTGTACTGGCAGTGAATGAGTTAATGGTAATTCTAACCAACTCGCGTCGTCCTTCCACTGCAAGGGAACCAATGTGAATCGATGGTGACACTAGGGGTATGAAACACACTGTTTAGCTTTTAGAAAACCTGTTTTGGAATTTTTCAGAATTTTTTCAATTCATAAAAAGTGACGAAATATTGCTTTTTTTTCTTCTTTCCTATTATGCCAGGATTTCCTTTCAGAAACGTCTCCATCTTTTAATGTACATAGATTGGTTTGCGACAAAGAAATGGTTTTAGTGGCCTTGGCTAGTGTTATAGCCTTTATCAAATTTGCATATTGTAGAAGTACTAATCTGCTCCAATCATACTGCTCCAACACGTCAACCTCACTTGTGTTTTCTTGGATTTTGAATTCAATAAACAAAATCGGATTCTTTTCAGTACCTATGATTAGAATAAATAATGTAGGAGGAAAAAAAGCATACAAAACATAACGGATTGTTTCAGTGTTCCTAGTGGTGGGATGTTGCTAGGTTTGTTGCTGCCATCTCGTGTTGGAGTGTCTTCAGTCACATTTTTGCTCACAACGCAAAGCCAAAACAATCTTTGACCAAAGGTGGCTCGTATCTTGAAAACTTTTAAGTCAAGGTTTCATTCTTTGTCAAAGAATCTTGAGGATTTCCTTTTTTGTGCTTCTTGCTTCTGCATTTTTTTGCCCCCTTTTTCCCCATTAACATCTCAAGTTGTCAGAAGACATCACCGTCGTCCGTCATTGCGCTCATTTCATTTGAGTCTGGATGTGCTCACTTGTCACTATTTGTTAGCGAGCTATCGGCAGTGATGTAATGCTCCCAAATTCCTCATTAAGTGTGTGCAATTTGTTGAACATGCTTTCCGTTGGAACATCTCTGTGTCTGTGCTCTGGTTCTCAAATATTTTTAGGATTGTTATTTTCATTCTGAACGAAATAAAGGTGTGTTCTCCATGAAAGTGCTCCATTCCTTTGTCCTTTTGCTAGGTTGGAAGGTTCATCAGTGGTTGGCTTTAAGCAAAACTGCCACAGTGCATTTCAACAGCCGTTAGTTCTATGGAGATTTTCGTTCTTTGCAGTCCCTAAAAGTGGGCGTACATGCTAAAGTATCGCACAGAAAGGGTCACTCGTGCTGCTGTTTTCAACCCAAAAAACCCAAAAACCTAGATCTTCATTTTAGATTCAACAAATGCTTGTTACTTTAACCTCAACAAACCAGATGACAAACCAGCTTAACTGCCCATGAGCTCGTGTCGCCCATTTTTGGCCAATCTTGAAAAACAAGTAAATCTAGCCATCACTGTAGTTGTAGTGGTTAGGGTTAAGGAAAAAAAAAAAAGAAAATTTAATATTTGTAAGTGGTTTGGCATCTGAATGAATGAATTAATTAATTTTAGAGTGTAGACTTTTAAGTTTTAACTGAAGTCAAGTGAAAACTTCCACCCCAAAAAAAAATCACCTGGTTTCTGGTGTTGGTTACGATGTTCGAAAGACGAGCTAATGGGCATTTTGAAATCAATTTGAGGAAACAGCAGGTGGCAGTGTGGCATCTGTGTGGGAGGGCAAATAAAACACAGTCTTGCAGGGAACATTTTTTGATTCTGCTTCCGCTAAAATGGTTTTCTTCACTGCCGCGTTTTTGGCACAAGCATTTGTACTTGTCTAAAATATTTTGTTTCTTAAATATTTCTGGTTTTACTTTAATGCCGGGTATGAATTATGAAATGCTTGTAATTCCACCATATATATTCATAGTGTGAGTACTTGTCAGGCAATGCTCTAGTTGTCATGTCCCTATACGGCTGATGTAACCTTTAAATGCTTAATCTGTCTCCAGTTGAAGCGTCACGTTATAAGGTTGTTGGCCCTAGCAACAGTAACTACGAGGCATCTATTAACAGGTAAATTGTCTTTGTTAAGACTTCTTTCAGTCATCATGGTACAACGCATCCACGCAGCCTTGATTATTTCCACCCGAATCACCACGTATTCAATTGCACACTGAAATTAATCATCCCTGTTCGCACATAATGTTCATGACATACTTGGAGACCTTGAATAGAAGCGTGGTGTGATTTCAAATTCATAAAACGTCAAGCTTTACTCACCACACCCACAATTGTGCTTATTTATTTCCCTGTTGTTTTGTTTCCCTGCCCATGTCATTAAGTCAGTGCAGGGAGGGTGGAGGCGAGGATAGTTTTTGGCTCTGAAAAACAAAACCTAGAAGAATGCGGCCTGTGCAGCTTTGCAAGGTGAGCAAATGTGCGTGTGTGCATGCGTGTGTGATCAAATGAAAGAAAAGAAGGTGTGTTTGATAAATTCTTCACCAGTCAGTATAAGAACGTTCGCTGTTCGTCTCAGCATGGTAAGAACTTTTCTTTTCTCTAGTTTTGTGACAGGGTCCAAGAAGTGTCACATAAGTGTGACAGACTGATATGTTTTGAAAAGTCCTGTTCATGCTGCATGTTGCGGAATCCATCTTTAAAGACCTTCCACGTATGGTGGTAATACTGCTGGATGTTAAATTAAGTCATACGCTGGCTAGTATTTAAGACTTAATGAATTGTGTGCATATCGTACAGATGGCATGCTTGCTGCGGAACAAATTCCATAATCGCAATTTCACAACACATGAGTAAAACCAAAAATCTAATCAGATTGAAATTAGAGTCTGATTTGCAATGCGCCTGCGCCTGACCGCTCGTGGCAGAGTGAAACAAAGCTAAATGAGAGCAAATACTGTACGAATGTGGTTAATGAACATAATGTACAGTGGAATGTGAAATAGTTGCATAGCATTATCAAGCTTGCCTTCTCTGATGAAAATCTGTTTGAACTGGTTTTGAAATCATTCCACAGTGCCCACAGCTCAGGCCTACTCAAAATGTGGCTTTTGGTTAGATACACGTGATGACCCAGATAAAGCGCTCCATGAAAGTCTGATTTTATTCGATTATATTTTTGCCCCACCAATGTGCTTTGTCTTCACATTGGACAGGCTATGAATTTCTATTGCTCAGTTAAGTCTTTGTCTGTGGACACGTGTGTTGTGTGTAGTTTAGGGATGTCAAGTATTCAACAATGAGTGATTGTGGTGGGTGACGGATGCTGCAACCCTGTCAAAGACTTCATTGTTTTCATTCAGTGTGACCACAAAAGAATGCTGTCGAACTTTGGTTTCATGAAACAAAGGACATTCATTTACTGTATGTCTGCTCCCGGTCTGGGATATTGCAGAGTGCTACAAATGCTGACTTTTGACGCCAAAACAAATGGAGATGAAGTGATTAGAACCTTGTTGAACCAAATGCCGCTCTGTCATAAGCACACAGTCAGCATATCAATTTTTAATGATGTTTCTTGGAGCGTCTTGTCAATTGTTTATGTATTGATTTCAACAAAGATATGAATGAATAAATAAATAAATAAATAAATAAATAAATAAATAAATAAATAAATAAATAAATAAATAAATAAATAAATAAACAAACTGAATTTACACACATTGAAATGTGCAGTACGCACTGGCCAAACCCTTTGCTACAGTTCGGCAACCCCAGTTAAAAACCTCTGATCTGATGAGATACAAAAAAATTCCCCTATGGGGCTTGTTTGGTGAAGGAAGTTGCAATAAAGAAAACATTAGAAAGTTAACAATCCATTTACATGCACAATCACACCTCTTGGGCAATTTTGAGCACAGCTGTGAAATTCATTTTAGTGCAAGGGACACATTCACCACGAATGGACCAATTTGTTTGTTTATGGCCTAATACGATATAAATAATAACAATAACAAACTTTCCTGAATCGTGTTTGTTATAGTCCAAGTCGCTGCTCCAATTAAATGGTTGGATTACAATGAAACTCGTGAATGAGCCTCTTGAGAAAATCTCCCGCCGGAACTCTTAACAGGACCACTGAGAGTCTTTTGCATAAATGATGAAGTGCAGATGCCTGCTGTAATACGGCTGGCCACCTTCATGTTTTATGCAGCCAACTTCCTCCTCTTCTGATAATGTACTTTCACTACTTTCAGCAATTAATTTATTCACAGAGGTAGGTAGCCATAAATTGTACTCAAGTCAACATAGTGTTACTTTCGAATGATATGATTCAAAGTAAAAAGTACTCTTCTCAATCAGTGAAAAAAATAAACAGACCTACTGAGTAATGGATAACTTGTGATTTATTTTTCAATCAAAGCATGACAGAAATAAATGACAAAATTAAAAATGGCAACGTGTAAATTCAGAAGCTGGCCAACCATATCACATTAACTAAAACAATAATAAATCGCATCTTTATAGCAGAAATTAAGGCAAATTCTGCCACAGGAAATTGTCTTAATTTTCTATTTATGAAACAGCACAAAAGGCTCACCAGAAAGAGAATATTACACAGCCATTTTTATTTGGGGGGGGGATGTCTAACAAAGTAAAAGTCAAAGAAAGTTGATAAATGTATCTGTCAAGGTGAAATGTTTCTATTTCTGCATCATTTCTGTGTCCTCTCACCTGACCCTACGAGGGATGGGCATTTTTTTTGTCCACATAGGTGGATATTCCACCATAGTTTCAGCAAAGCGCCTGAAGCCCAAGTAAAAGGTCAGTTTGAGGTTGCGCCCACTAGGTTTCTCAAGAATTGAATCACATAAGACGGGGTCCAGAGATGTCACTTTTTTTTCCCCACAAACATTTAATTTCTATAGGCTACTCCTGTCAGCACACTGACAGTTTGAACAAATATGACAAGGTGTTTTTCTCCAAAGGATTGTCATTCTGTCTCTCAAAGCTCGTACGTTTCATATTCCCACTCCCATTTTGACGTGACAGCTGAAGCATTCTGCACAAAAAAAAACCCAAAAAAACAATTCAGATGCATGTTTATACAAGCAGGCATGTTTCTCCCCAAGTGTCACATGACTCAGCCGATGGAAAATACCATCTGCCAAATGCCTATTTTCTATTTCACGCTCGAGACCAAAAAAACCCCACAAATGAATTTTTTTTTATTGTTAAATTCATTCGGACAGAGGTATGGATGAGTGGTTTTCAAAGTCTTCTTTAGACTACCATTCACAACCTGTAGCACATCTTTCAACACCCACTTCAATTGTGATTATGGTCAATACATTGCCATGGCAACAACATTTTCATCTGAACAACTGCCTTGCCACCCACAAAAGGTCCAACGGCAACCGAGCAATTCCCCCTCCCTCTTCTGACTTTTTTTCTATTTAAGGAGCCAAGGAGGAGGAAATACAAATACCAAAAGAGACGAAATGTCACATTTATTGACTGTAAAACATACACCATGAATTCATTAGACTCAAATAACAGCTTCAACATAATTCGTATGGCAAACTATCTTGTAATCTGCGTGGCTTGTAATATATTATACACTAGATATACATAGACATCATATAGCCTGTTCATGATTGTGGCAATATTGGTGAACCAACCAGGACAAATCCTAGGCGTCGTTAGCTTTTGTGCAAAATTAGAATTATGTCTCCAAATGGTAATTGAGTTGGGTAGATGTTAAGGAATAAAATGATGCAAGCTTTATGTGAATCTGGGCAAAAAAGTTTCAAATGTAAATTTGAGGCTTTGAAAACTTTATTAAATCAAAATTCCTTAGTTATCATACCTTTTGACTTTATGTATAATTTGTATAGAAAGGACACACTCTTGGAATTCTTATGACACATTTTATTTGATAATTTTTCTTTTTATGAAATACATTTTATGGACTATATATACAGCAACATGACATATGGTGGAAATATTCTGAGTTGTACGAGCGTCCAGTTTCCACTTATTCCAATTCACTAGGACGCCATCTGCAGGGAAAATGACTTCATTCATTAAAATTGTATTAAAGCAGCGCTAGGGAACTTGTCTAGCTTCATAAAATATTTTCATAACTTTTGAAACATCTACTTACAACTAGTTGAATGGGTTTATGCTTATGTTAAAATATAAATAAATACAAATACAAAATTATTTAAAAAGAGAAGTACATAAAAAAAAGAAATATTCCACTTTATGTAAGCATCTTGTATAATATACAAGTTAGTCATGAATTGATCTACTGAAATCAACATACGTTTTCCAGGAAAAAATTATTGAGATCCACATGTATTTAACAATTATGATTACACACTCCTAGTTCTATCGTACAAACACAATAAGCTAAATATGTGAGTTGTTTCCTCTTATGCAGACGTACGAGTCAACGTAATAGTGCAAGCTATTTCTTCTCTAGTGTGGAAGTGGAGTCGCAGTGTCCGGGGGAGACGGGCACCCGCAAAGACAGCACTTTCAGCCAGACGCCTTACCTGCGTGACCCTGAGCGCTACGGTGACAGCAACAGCAGCGTGACCACCACCCCGAGCTCCAGGGGCCCCTCATGCGTGGCTGCTTCCAGTTCAGCCAGTTTGGCTTGGGTGCTGCGGACGCGCCACCAACCTGCAAGCCTAGCCCTTCGCAAGCAGGAAGAGGAAGAGAACAAGAGATGCAAGGCTCTCTCAGACAGTTATGAACTCTCAACAGATCTGCAGGATAAGAAGGTAACAAAGACAGCAATTGTTTTTAAAAAAAGTACTAGAGGTATCGACACTCTGAACCCAGAGGACTCAAAGAGTGAAGACTCTACTAGTGTTGGTCTGACAAAATATTCTAATTCCAGTAACAAAAGTATTTCTTCAGTGTTACATTACAAGACAATGCATAATCATTTCTTCCCAATCTCCCCAGGTGGAAATGCTGGAGAGAAAGTACGGGGGCTCGTTTGTGAGTCGGAGGGCAGCTAGGACCATTCAGACGGCCTTCAGACAATATCGCATGAACAAGAACTTTGAGCGCCTCCGAAGCTCTGCTTCAGAGAGTCGCATGACACGTCGCATCATTCTGTCCAACATGAGGCTTCAGTATTCTTTTGATGAGCGGCAGCCTCAGCAGCAGGCCCAGACGCAGACCAACTTCACCCACAGTGTGGCCATAGGTCCTCCTCATTCTCCCGACACCAATCGCCAGGGAGACTACACCCACTTAGAGGACTCCTTCTGCAAACAGGTCTCCTGGGTTTTTTTTTCCTACCATTTGGCCCTCAAAGTCATCTGCTTCTTTTCATTTGTTTACATTTGTCTCACGAGGGACCTAAAGAAAGTCAGATTAGACAAAGAAATAAACAGAAAGCATCTTGGCAAAGGTTTTCTATGACTACAATTTCAGTGGTTGTTTGAAAGTGTTACAAATAAACCGCTGTCTCTGTTTGTGTTCTGTCCAGGTTAAGTCCTTAGCTGACTCGATAGACGATGCCCTGACCTGCCGAACAAGTCGCAATGATTCCCAAGAAGGCAGCAGGGAGGGTGGTGGTCTCAGTGAAGATTTTGGGGAATGTATGTGGAGTAGCAGCAGCAATCCCTCCTCCCGACGTGGTCTGGGCGAAAGAGCCAGAGGAGTGGGAGGAGGACACAGCATGCACGGAGACAGTACGGCCACCTCGTACAGCGACGTTACCCTTTACATGGATGACGGCATACCGTCTTCCCCACTCTCCCCCGACCGGGCGCCCAGCAGTACTGACACGGAGTACTGGGGCCCCGGTGGCGGTGTCGGGGTGCGTGAGGACAGCAGAGACACAGAGGGAGGAGGTAGCAGTAACAGTCGTCGCAGTACACCGTGCACAGAGTGTAGGAACTATCGTCTGAGGGGCGCACACCTCCCTCTCCTCACCATTGAGCCACCGAGCGACAGCTCAGTGGACATGAGCGATCGCTCCGACCGGGGCTCTCTAACCAGACAGCTGGTGTACGAGCAGGAGCCTGGGGTGGGGGCCGGTTCTCCTCAGGGAACCCTCAAACACTCCCCCGGCACAGGCGCCCGCTCGGCATCCACAACGGCCGCCCAGGGTCAGATCCGAGCGCCGGGCAGAGCTATTCCGACACACATCCCTCACCAGGTGGCCTCGCACCACCACCATCACCACCATCACCACCATCCCATCCACCACCATCAATACCCTGACACGCCCTCGTCCTCTTCATCTCCCCAACAGCCCCCCGCTACCCCTCTGTCCTCCTCCTCCTCCACAGCGCTGCCCTCCGGAGGGCTGGAGCAACCGTGTTGCTCGGACGGAGACAACGACTCGCTCAACTCCACCACCAACTCCAATGAGACAGTCAACTGCAGCTCCGGTTCCTCGTCTCAGGACAGTCTCCGGGAACCCTTGCCCCCTCTGGGCAAGCAGACTTATCAAAGGGAAAGCCGTAATAGCTGGGACTCTCCGCCCTTCAACAGCGATGTGGTCCAGAGACGCCAGTACCGCATTGGTCTCAACCTCTTCAACAAGTAAAACGTTTGGGTTGAAAACATCCAGGCTGTCCACAGTCCTTCACTCATGTTTCTTTCAATGACAGGAAACCAGAGAAAGGAATCCAGTACCTGATCGAGAGAGGCTTTGTGTCAGACACTCCGGTTGGGATTGCTCGGTTCATCCTTGAGAGGAAAGGTCTGAGCAGGCAGATGATTGGGGAGTTCCTGGGAAACCGGCAGAAGCAATTCAACAAAGATGTTTTAGAGTGGGTATAAGAAGGAAGCTCTACTTTTTTGATCCGAGCCAACACGCCAACATCGAAACGTCTATCGTGTCAATTTTCAGCTGTGTGGTTGATGAGATGGACTTCTCTGGAATGGACCTGGATGACGCGCTGAGGAAGTTCCAGGCTCAAATTAAAGTTCAGGGAGAAGCGCAAAAAGTGGAACGGCTAATTGAGGCCTTTAGGTTTGTGTGTGTGTTGGAGATTCCAACCGCTAGAGGTTAGCAGATTTTCTGAGTCACTGAACTACGCTGACCCTGTTTCATGTCTCCCATGCAGTCAGAGATACTGCGTATGCAATCCGGTTCTGATTCGGCAGTTCCAGAACCCTGACACCATCTTCATCTTGGCCTTTGCTATAATCCTTCTCAACACGGACATGTACAGTCCCAATGTCAAAGCGGAGAGGAAGATGAAGCTGGAGGATTTCATCAAGAATTTAAGAGGTGTCAGATATTTAGGCCGATGGATGGATGGATGGATGGATGGATGGATGGATGGATGGATGGATGGATGGATGGATGGATGGATGGACGGACGGACGGACGGACGGACGGACGGATGGACGGATGTCAATTTAATTGACTTTGTAGTATTTCATCTTATGCGTGACAATCTGAGCAGATATTTAATGAAGCAATCCCTCCCTTTTATTTCCCCAAGGCGTAGATAATGGTCAGGATATTCCCAGGGACCTTCTTGTTGGGATCTACCAGCGGATACAGAAATGGGAGTTGCGGACCAATGATGACCATGTGTCTCAAGTACAGGCAGTGGAAAGAGTCCTTGTGGGCAAAAAGCCTGTAAGAGCTACTTTTCAATTCATGATGGTTTTCAGGACAAAAACCTTGCTCTAATATAACTCTTGTACTTGTTTTGTTAGGTGTTATCCCTTCCCCATCGTAGGTTGGTGTGTTGCTGCCAGCTGTACGAGGTGCCCGACACCAACAGACCTCAGAGAACGGGCGTACATCAACGCGAGGTCTTTCTCTTTAATGACCTTTTGGTGGTAAGGTGCTCCGTTCATTTTTTTTACCGCGTATTCTTTACGGGCTCATGTGGAAAATATTATTCAGTAGTTAACTCACAGCAGCTCTGTGTCAACTCAAATGGCTTATTAAAGCTCAGATGACTGATGAAAGAAAGTAAAAGTGCTATTGTAGTAGTGATTATTATTCTTGTTCCTGGTATTCAAAGTTTAAATGCCTGTTTAATTAGGCCTTATTAAAAGGAGCTACATATTTTGTGCTACAACTGAAAGCCTCTTTTATGAAGACTTGTTCCTTAAAACTTGATTATTTTTAATTTTATTTTATTTTCAAGGCCTCATGGAAATTCTCTCCATTTTTTGCATTAGGTAACCAAAATCTTTCAGAAGAAAAAAACGTCAGTGACATACAGTTTTCGACAATCTTTTCCCCTGGTTGAGATGCAAGTTCACCTGTTCCAGAATTCTTGTAAATAACTTTTTATTCCATTTACACATTTCAACCATCATTATGTCATTCAAATACTTTGATTCTTATTGTCCTTCTGCTTCCAGATTATCCTCATGGTATTCGCCTGACATCCGCAGTCTTGGGTGGGGAAAGAAAAGTTCTCATCATCTTTATGGCTCCGAGTCAGCAAGACCGCACCCGCTTTGTGAGTGACCTCAGGGAGAGTGTCGCAGAAGTGCAGGAGATGGAGAAATACAGAGTTGAATGTAAGTGCGCCGTCTACTGGATACTGTTGTGAATTACACGCGTGTGTCCCATATACATTCCCTTGCCCTGTTTACAGCGGAGTTGGAGAAGCAGAAAGGTGTCATGCGGCCCAGTTTGCTGACAGGAGGTGTGGTAGGAGGTGGAGCTGGTGTGAAGAGTGACATTGTGAATGGTACCATGGGAAGGACCAGTTTTGATGACAACTGCTCCATTGGCGAAGGTCTCAAACGCACCGCTCTCAGCTCATCTCTCAGGGACTTATCTGATATAGGTGAGGAGAGGAGCTCTGTGGAGAATATTCTACACCGCGTTGGCTTCTGCTTTGATTTTATTCTCTACTTCTGTTGACCTTTCCACCATGTTCTTGTACATACCTCCGGGTGGCAGAAATTCTGATTGAAACCCGGTTCCTTTCTTGGAACATTCGTGCAATCAAAACAGTGATCTTTCAAATGATCTCAGGATATGTCCCCAAACACAACAACTTTTTGTCATCATTCTCAGTTCAGGTCGGCAATAGTTACTCTTCTTCTGCCACCTGGACGTATGTCCCGGCGCCTATTCTTTACAAACATTATAAAAAGGTCTATCAGAACATACTTTTTCTTGGTGTGCATAGCAACGTTGAAATCTTGCTCTCTTTGTAAACTTTACTCTGCCTTTTGGGGTGCAGGGAAGCGTGGCCGAAGGAACAGTGTTGGTTCTCTGGACAGTACAATGGAAGTAAGTCTCAAAGACTATATGAAGAGTTCAAATGCAATAGCTGGCATCTCCATTTTTTATGAGATGAGTAAAATGAGTTTTCGGAATTTCAGGTTACAGGTTGTTTTTATTCATGAGATTAAAAGTTGATCTTGAGATGCTAATTTGACCCCGAAAAAATCTCAAAACGAGATGACTAAAAAAATGGTTCAAAACGGATTATTTTGACATAACTGAAAGTTAGTAACTATTATGCGTCATTAAAAACAATATATGTATAGTTTTACGTGAGTGTACTACAACTACGACTAAACTTCACCTCAACAATCAGGACTTGGCTCTGGGAGTGTTGACAATGGGATCATTGGCAGCCGGTACATTAGCTATGAGCTAACGAGAAGTAAGAGATGCAGACATGACCTGATGGACGGACGAGACGTTCACAATGACATGAACACATAATTGCTGTAAAAGGCATATGGCACTTCAGTTTCTGCAATAAAATCTTTAGAGTGTTACAAAGGCAGAACTACGCTGCCATCAAGGGCAATCTGCTACTAGGCTTGCTTCTATTTTTGGATAAATGGTGCTTGTCAGCTTTTGCATTTAAAGTCTTCAATTGTAGACTTTCAATAACAGACCTGCATCTGTCCTCTTCCCTAAAACTGAGTGTTGCTTGTGAGTGTACATCCACTGTGTGTCTGTCCTGTACCCTTTTACACCCTTTACTTGGATGTCAAAGCACGCCTTTCAAATGTTCCTTATGTATGTGGGCAAATATGAAAGAAATAACGTTGGATGACCAAAGATGCTGTGTCAGCAAACTTTAACTGTCTTATATCCAGCTATTTGTATTACTTTCCACTGTGACCTCATTTCATTTCATCTCCTTTCATCGACATTGCTTGCATTTTCTCTTCTACCTTTTCAAGAGTGTAAAAAATTTGGAACGTGCTTAAGAGCTTCCCAGGATGTTTGTGGAGCAAGATGACGCTCTTTTCCTTTCAGGGTTCCATCATTAGCAGTCCGCAGCCTCACCAGCGCTACCCAGTGGCAGGCGTAGTTCCCGGCTGCTACGCAACAGAAGACTTCCGGCCTCATCGCCCCATCCTGAGCCCCGGGACGGGGATGGGGGGTGGGCCGGGGCAGCAACATACCACTGTTGGGACAGGAGTCGGTGGTGTCCCCAGCAGTGTCGAGAGAGCGGGAGCGACGAGCTGCCCTGGGGGGAGCGGCAACAACAACGGCTCCTTCCTGGGCTCACTATTCGGCAGCAAACGCGCCAAACCGCCGGGGCCCCTCATTCCACCGGGGCCACCCTACCCCGCGCCTGTCGCCCCGCCGACGACGGGAGGGCCCCCTCCTCACTCCCCTTCATCCCTGTGCCAGCCGCTGGATGGGGGGCCTTCCAAGATCCAGGCGCTACACGCACAGTACTGTCACGCGGCTATTGTGCAGCCCCCGCCACCTTACTACCATCACCATCGCTACCACAGCCAAAATGTCACTCCTCCTTCGCAAGGGCCGCCCCCTCATACTATCCAGAGAGGCCCGCAACCCTGTCGTACACCCTTTTGCCCCCCGCACGTCCCGCACCCGCAGCTGGCCCATCTCTCCCAGCTCTCACAACATGGGCTTCCGGGTCGCTACACCAACATGGTTGTGGGACGTCCGCCGCCCCTTTCTCCTCTCTCCCAGCATTCACCGAACCCACAGTTCGCCCTGTACCACATTCAGCCTACACACTCTATCAGGGGGTGCGCCGCCGGCCCTGTTACCAAACCACCCCTAACCTTGTCTCTCTCGCACCCGCACCCCCACGCACACTCCCAAACCCACCCCGGGCACGTGCACACACCGCACCCGGGCAGCCACTCCAGCCATCAAACACACTTCATCTTCGGCACCCTCCCCCACAATCTGCCGTCCGCTACCGTCAACGCGCATCACGCAGCAGCCTCCGCCGGCCCGTATCCGCCCCAGTACCCTCCTCTCTCTTCCATCCCCCCTCCCCCACCACACTCCCCTTTACCCCCCCCTTCGTCCCCCCTTACCCCTCTTACACCTCTCTCCCCTCTCCCCCCCCAACACCCCGGGCAGCCTCAGCCAGGGCCGCAGGTGACAGGGGCTGGGGCGACAGGTACGGTGGGCAGCTCCAAATCCAAGCCTATCAACCGGATAAGCACCGTAGTGTGAGCAGGGTGTGGGCCGCCCGGGGTCATAGGTCGGACGAGAGGGCGGAGGAGGCGGGCAGGGCGAGGGCCAGGGCCAGATCTGCCAGGACCGAGAGCAACAGCGGCAACGCAGCTGACAAGAAGAAACGCAGTTTGCTCCGCCTCTGTTACTTTCACCTCCGCTTTCCGCATATGTAGATCGCAAGTGTGAACAACGCACATGAACACACAATATTTAAAGAAGTCTATAGCCATATAGTTAAAGATTCATATTTCTATATATTGTTACTGCATAGGTTTGAATGAAGTTGTCTGAATTCTCCCGTGTGCCCAAGTCAGAAAAGGCACCCTGCTGGATGTGTGCTTCTCTCGTCCACTCAAATTAGTCATTTACGTGCTCTCATGCCATCCTTTAAAGTCTTGAGAGGCATTTAATTCCTGAGTCTAAAAACAAGGCCTTCATTTGCATTATAAGGACAATTGTTCAAAAGTCCTAACATTTTTTTAACATATGCTGAGTAGGATTTTGTGACATGCGGTGAGGTTCATGAGGTCCTGACTCCTCTAAAAATATCCATGCTTTTACAAGCAGCTCCAGATTTTGATGCAGTCACACATGGTGCGCTAGAAGTCTGGACGGGACGGGAGAATGCGTGTCGGTACAGGCGCACAAGCCAAGCGTGTAAAAAAAGAAAGACTTGCATATAAATGGGAGAATAGCCCTTTTTGGTGTTTATATGTATGAAAAATGACAACCATACTGTACATTCACCTTTTACTTTAAATGCAAACACCTAATGTACAGTTCAGATAAGTAACACTCAAAATAGCAAAAAAAAATTGCAATAATTCCCTTGACTTCATGATGTCTCCATCCACTGCAGGATTTGCTTGACAGTATCTTTTTTTTTTCTCCTCAATGATGACCTCAAACATGTTACCGTCGTCAAACCTTTTAATAGCAGACGTTGAATTTCACTTGAGCGTCTTTTACATGTCGACAGGAGCTTCGTAATGCATTTCTCAAGGACTTTAGAAATTTATGATACAATCAACAATCTATTGTGAATGTTTCTGAAGCTTCTTGCTGTTTTATCAATATTAGATCTGCTATGTGTATAATGAATATTGTCTGTTTGATCAGTATGTAAATGTATCGACAGATGTTAAGCTTCAAAGTACATATAGACGCCCTTCGCTTTGATTTAAAGTCATTGACGTCGTTTTCCTACCATCTTGAGTGATTGTTGATTGGACTGACAATCATTTTGTTTTGCTTGATGGGAGGGAAAAACTTTTTTGTTGGAAGAAGTCTAAGTGTGGTTGTGGAGGTTCATATTTTCAAAATCATACGATCCATCAGTGGGTGTTTCGATGTTTTAATTAAGTGAGCTTTTTACAAGAGATTTTTTGTGGTTTTTCCACATGTGATGTCTTAAGTCACAAGTGACCATCTTATTCTCCCACCCCTCCAGACACTTTTGTAGAACTCTCTTGCCACATTTCCTGATGCAGTGGCATCCCCATGAGGGCTTTGTATTCTTAAAAAAAAAGAATAATTAAGGATTGAGAATGTAAAACAGCATCCTTTGTTATTATGTGGCCTCCTGCAATATTTTGAATTGTGAGTACTGACAGTTACCTACAGTGCCAGCAAGAGAACATTTATTCTCAGATTTGTTTTGGGAGGGGGGAGGGGGAGTGAGGACAAAATGATGTCAATGTTTAGAATGAAGCTGTACTGAATGACAACTTGGATTAAATGTGAATCCACACAAAAGGGTATGAAGAAGGTTTCGAGAAAGTCAAGAATGTGAGATGAAGGTTTTCTATTTATGTGTTGCCAAGCCCTTTTATTTTTTGACTCTTCTTGCATGGATATATCTGCACTTATTGAATATGTAAATGTAAATAATATGCTTAAAGCTTCTCATGGGACAAAGCGCTCCCAGTCTGTATTCAGGTGTGTGCATGTGAGTGCCATGATGTATGTACATAGCAACGACAAACAGGGACAGAAAATGTTGTGAAAAAATATATTTATTTCTTATCATTTGTGACTGAAGACGAAAGATGGAATCAAGAGGAATATAATACAGCCTGACGGTTATGTCAGTGCACCTATGGATATTATTTTGAATCATTTAATTTCTGTTGTGCTTGTATTAAATGTACTGAAAGAGTAGAGATTTGATATGTGAATATTTATTGCTTCAGAACAATTAAAGTGTCCTTGCAGTGATGTGGTTGTCATGTTTTATTCATTTCATATTCAAACAGCGACTGTAGTAGTTTAGTAGTAGTTTAGCGTTAAGATAAAAGCATACAATTCCTATCACTGATGATTTTTTTTTTCTCATAGAGACTTTCGGGTCAGCAGCACACAGCATTTTTTAATTTATAATATTGTGCAGCCCTAATACATAAAGTAAAAGTTAAATCACATTGCACCGCTAAATGAAATATTAAAACAACTCGGTCAATTAATTTATATGGTCTATCAACATGCACTATGAAGTTTACAGTGACAAGCTCACAAAATACAGCATACGAAATGTAAAGTACAAGAACACACACTTATACATCATTCTGTTGATAGGTGGAAAGAAATGATCTTTGTTTCAAAGGTACAGTGAGTCGTTTTATGTTATTTTAAGACTATTTTCGGCGAAGGGGCGGTTGTAACTACAGCACGTTGTTGCTTTCCTACACGCCGTCGTGAATCGGCATACGTGCGCACTACTTCCAAAGAGCGAACGTAGTGGACTTGGGTTTGTGCTTCGGCCGTGAGAAAAAAAAAAAGGGGAAAAAAAGCAAGATGGCGACTCGTCAAGAAAGATAGGATGGCCTGAAGGGAGTGAGTGATGGTGTTTGCCGGAAAAGGATTGCTAGCCACACTACAGTTATCAGTAACGATTCAGAGATAAAATGAAACGGATGCCTCGCGTCCATATTTCATGTGTTTTGTCAGAGTGAATTGAAGCGAGCGGCCAACTTTGCTTGTAGCCGTTAGCAGCGCTAGCTCGCCAACGGCATCAAAGCACAGCTGGCATTCGTTAGCCAACCACCATCAGAGAGCAGCCAGCAGTCATCGCAACGAAACCAAGGAGAGCGGCCAGCGGTCCCGTCACAGCTCGGGACATCGAGGTGTCTACGGTCAGTCGACAAGCGCATATGCCGACTCTGTGTGGTGTGAATGGTGCTCCAGAGGCGACTTTGCTTTTGTTACATAATGCCCAATTGCTGTGTTGACTTGGCCGCTGTCGTGAGGACACACGGAAGCCCCCCCTGCCAATGTTTGCTTAGTCTCATCTTTGAGCTAAGTAATGCTAACCAAGATGGTCCGACGGCAAAATCGGATTGGAGGCCTTAATGCTAATGTTAGCTTCGTTTGGCACCACCAATGTTTGAACAATAATAGACTTAAATTCAATTCATTATCAAAGAAAATGTAGACAGTAGGACTTATAAAGTGAATTGCATAACACCAGAAGTCATGTTTATGGGTTGTTTTGACTGGAGTGGGTGGTCATCGTCTTGTGGTTTCGGGGGCAAATCCAAGCAGATCTTCTGCCACCAACATTGATAACAAGTCGGTGCAAGATAGACAACGTATTATATTCAGTGTCGGTGCTGCTTTTTGACGATTAAGCTTGGATTTCTATACGTTATTTCAAAGCCGTTTTTAAAAAGTGCTCTATGAAAATTGATACCTTTGTGGCCTTGTTTTGGGTTCATGGCCTACACGCCATTGTTGAGGTAGAGGCTCAACAAACACGGATTGCACGAACATAATTGATTCAAGTCTAAATTCAATTGTACTGAACCCAAGTGTGAAGATTTTTAAGAAATTGTAATTCTGAACTGTCACTTTTCTCGACAACACATGTTGGGATTGAGTGTTTCAAATATAAGGACCTGTGATTATGTATGATAACTAATGAAAGATTTCTGTTGCAAAGTTTCCTCCTCTCCACTTTTAAATTGTGTTGATTGATCAAAGAAAGTAAGTTCGTGTTGTTGTCTTGACTTGGGGAAGGGGAAATGCAGACACTTAATCTGCTCATGTTTAGGAATAGAAATGGAACTGCTTCAAATTCCAAAGTTGTGCACTTTGTAGCTATGTGGCTCACACTTGCTTCATTGTATCTTCCAATGGATGGTGACACACAAAACAGGAATGCTTTGCGAACAGTTAAACTTGCTCAGGAAAGGTGTCATGCTGACCCAAACCTCTGTGTTGCTTTTTAAATAGAACTTTCCAATGCTTACATTATTCTGTGGTTGAATACTTTTGAATTAGAAAATTTTAATGGACAATTTTAATTTTGCTATACTTTGTCTACTTTTAAAATCCTAAATGAATTTGTTTAAAAAAAAAAATCTATGGCCCCTCATGTGTAGAACTATATTTGGGCCATTGCATGCATAAATGAAAATTACAGAGTGAACTGATTTTTGTTTGATCTTTTTCAGGGCAATGGAAGGGGACGAGTTTGTCGCTCCTCCGGAGTGTCCAGTTTTTGAGCCGTCATGGGAGGAGTTCAAGGATCCTCTGGGCTACATCGCCAAAATACGTCCAATTGCAGAGAAGTCTGGAATCTGCAAAATTCGACCGCCACCAGTAAGTATTTGATCATTTGTGAAACTAAAAGAAAACTATTTTAGCCGTTTATAGAAATTGTTCATCATGATATTGTCCAAATCCTTTGAGTTTGATATTGCTTAACAACAATAATTGTTTCATAAACAGTAAATCAGAAAAAGTTGTGTTGTAATGAACTTAATGCCAAATAAAGTATAATCCGATTTGATTAATCGATGCAGTAATCGATGGAATAATTAATAGTAAAAATATTCCATTGTGACAACCTAAGATGCAGCGCAGTGTGCGCAGGATTCAGCCACAAGGTTTTATGAGTGGCCCAGTAAATACAGTATATACCATCCCCACAGGTAATGGCCCTTCAAACATTGGTCAAAATAATCCAGATTTTTTTTTTTTTGGTACGCCAACCATTTAATGCAGCTGTACATATATGAAATGTAATCACATTCACTGTCCTTCAAAAGTAAATCTTACGTTTTACAAGCAATACTTAAAAATGGCAATAAAAGTTGCATCAAATTGATCAGGATGCATTGTAGCACTAATTAAACACACAACCAAAAAAACGTTCCTGTGTGGAGTTTGCATGTTCTCCCTGTGTCTGCGTGGGTTTCCTCCAGGTACTCGACCTCAGTAACGCAACAGTATGCAATGCAAAGTCTATGAAAAATATTATTTGAAAACACTAGCTCACAACTGCCACTCACCCAGTTTTGCTGCATTGTTTTGATTATTATCAAATTATCAACAGTGTGGTGCAGTTGTGGCTGCCTTTGTTTCATTTTCCTAGTAAAGAAAAACCTTGATGTGGAATAACCAGCCTAGTAATGCTTGCAATACATGGTTCTGTCCTTTTTTTCATGCGGCGGTCGTTCACGAACGTAGACATTATACTGTTAAAGACCAATTGTAGTCTTCTACTAGCTAACTATTGTCAAAGCCCTGTTGTCGTCTTCTACTAGCTAACGTGTTCTTCATATACATGCATGTGCCGCACACACTCGTGTGCTATACTCCTGCCTCGTGAAATCCCACTGACAGACACAGCTGTGGTAGAAGGCCCTCTTTTGTAGCCCGACTGGTTTACATCAAATAGTGTTATACGGGCTGCTACTGAATAAAGAATTTGACCTCTATAGCCCGTTTTATACCTTGTGGCAAAAAATTCCAAAATATTCTATCGACAGTGCCTTTTGTTTGGACCGTATCTTAGGGTGTTGAATTTGCCAACATTTGAACCCACTCTTCCGAGTGCAAAAGGTCATCATATAAACAGTGCTCTATTTGTACATAACTAAAAGAGAATGTGTTTAGTATTAGTGCTGTTGATGAATTGAGTGTTATCGTTCCACTAGAGAGGTCATGGAAGGAATTAAACTCCTACCACAAAGCATCACTACCTGAAATGTGGGCAATAAATGAAAAAGACAACTGGTTAATTTTGAATAGTGTTTGGTGCTTCACTGACAGATTATTTTCACAAAGTGCTAGTTCCGTTTGATAGGGATAGCTCAAGACCGTATTGTTGACTAATGTTCTTATTCTGGCAATAGGACTGGCAACCACCATTTTCAGTGGAGCTGGATACGTTCCGATTCACGCCGCGCATCCAGAGGCTTAATGAACTGGAGGCAAGTCATTTATACACACTGCTTGATGATGTTAGTTGAATTGAGTGATTGAAGATTTCTGTCATAGTTGTTGTTCTTCATGCCTTTTCCCCCCCAGGCGGAGACAAGAGTGAAGCTTAATTATTTGGACCGCATTGCCAGGTTTTGGGAGATTCAGGCTTCCTCCTTGAAAATCCCGCACATCGAGAGGCGCATTCTTGATCTCTTCGGTCTCTCAAGGGTGAACATGAATTGAATTTCTAGATAAATTATGCATTAGTCTCTTTGCTTTATAGAGTTGTCCCGATCCGGTCATGTGATTGGAAAATTGTAACTTTCTGTTTATTGAAACTGTGATTGGGACATGCTTTGTGCCGTGGTCTTCCAGGTTGTGTCTGATGAAGGCGGTTTTGAGTTGGTCTGTAAAGAACGACGCTGGGCCCGTGTGGCTCAAAGGCTGGGCTACCCTCCGGGCAAGAACATCGGGTCTCTTCTGCGCTCGCACTATGAGAGGATCGTCCACCCTTTTGAAATGTTCCACTCTGGTGCCAGCATGCCGGTAATGCTTTTTAACGCTCACCTACTTTTTCCTCCCTAATTAAACAAAAAAAATCATGTTCAAGTTTTGTCTTTGATGGATTTCGCAGCATTGCAAGCCAAAGCACTACGATGGTGAGGATGTGGATAAGGAGTACAAGCCCCACTCTATCCCCCTGCGTCAATCAGTGCAGCCATCCAAAATGAGCAGTTACGGGCGCAGAGCGAATCGCTGCCAGCCCGACGTAAGTCAAAGCGCTTTGTTGTCATAATAATCATTCTATAGTAAGTTGCCTGACTATATGTTGAGGATTACATTTTCATGCCTCTAAAATGACTAACTTGTACGTGATTGTATTAGGAACAAGTCACTTATCAAAGAAGCACAGTGCTTGTGTGAAAATGACATCACATACAATTTTAACGAACAGGACCTCAGTCTGTCCTGATAAAACAGCGAATTGTTCTTATTCACCAGTTTAATAGTTTCCCGTACATGTCATTGTTTTTTGTCAAGCTAACTTTCTAAGTTTCTAGGAACGCCATCAATTTGAGTGTGTTCCCCCCCCTGCTGAAACGCACGTTGGTTATATTATTCATGGATCTTGTTCGGGAAAGGAAACCGACAGTTTCATATTATGTCTGAGGTGTGTCAGAAAGGTTGCAGGACTGGAGTCACAAAATCTATTTGAAATCCAAACTTAATTGTTCCCTTGGGAGTTATCACAGTCTAACACATCTTCCCAGTATTCTCTGCCAGAATTCCTCGGCATCGCGATAATCACTGCCATGTAGATATTGTCCACATCTTCAAAACGGGTCCCCTTGATTGACCCACTTAAAGCCTGGGAAAAAGAAAACAACACTGAGCCATGTCAGGCGAATAGTCATGTTGCTGCAGCACGGTGAAGAAATGTCAGTTGCTCAGGACGTCGTGAGCAGGCATGCAGTTACAAGTCAGCAACACGTTATATGACCTTTGGGTCACCCAGGGATCACTGAAGTTGGTATGCATACTCAAACTGCACATGCACCAAGGAAGGTTTTCTCTGGCGGTCAGCAGAGTTTGTAGATGTACTGCTTGATTGTCTAGCCTAGCCTGCATTGAGGAGGAAAAAACCCCCACTTAATTTGGTTTTGAAAAATACTGGTCCTGTAACCTTTCTGACAACTGGTCTGAAGGCTTTGTAAGATATTAGCGTTATACAATGGTGCCTTGTGATACTGGTGATATGAGCCAGCAAATTCATATATGTATTTTTTTTTCTGCTTTATCTGCTGTGTTACTTACAGTAGTAGTATAGTAGTAAAATACACCCACCCCCTCTTCCTGACACAAAATCTTTTGTTTTTTGGGTGTGGGAGGCTGGACCCCTCATGGCGTTTCCATTCAGTTCAGGGGGGGGGATTGATTGTGATGCAAGTTACGGGTGTGGTCACAAATGAATATTTCAAGGCACCATTGTACATGTATTAAGAGAGCAACCAACAAACGTATATCATCGAGATCTATGGGTGTCAGAATATAATCGATCGATTGAATCGTCTTGATTGCGTCTTGGTTAATGGGCCACTGCATCAAGGGAATTCTGGAGACCCCTTCTCCAAAAAAACCCACTTTTCTTTGGTGAATCGTATGGCAAGTTATGTCAGTCCATGATGATGAGCCATCATTGTTCAATGATGGAGGACAACAAATACTGCAGCCGCCTATTGCTCTCACTTGCAAGCCACCCTGCCTCTATTGGTTCAGTTTCATTTTGTCATCTGCCTGAAGGTCTCCATTGCATCAGTTACATGGCAGTCTTCCATCTTGTCCTGATGCTGCTGTGTTGCTGTTAACTGTCTGTTCTTGTGTGTGTGTCTGCACTATGTGACTGTGCAATCAGGGCGCATCCCAGCTTGCTTGGCTGCCATCCTGCAATCCACCTGTGCCTTAACCTGCCATTGTTACTGTCTGCTTATTACTGGGTTGCTTTCCCCTCAACTACTTTCATGAACGGAGATTTGGATCTAATTAAGATAACTTAAGCAGTACGAGAGGAGGTTTCATTCAAATAACATTTTTACCACAAGCCCATCTTGACTTACTGGCAATGAAATTATTATAATATAGTGTACTTGCGCTGCAACCAATGCTTTAAATAATAAATTGTTGATTAGTTTTTCTTAATAAATGAATCAGATAAAAATAAATGTTTGCCTTCATTCAAAAACAGGACATTATTTTAAATTGGCAGTGCAGAAAATACAGAAACATTATGATTCAGTTTCTGGTTTCATCTAAAACATGTAAAATGAAAACGGGCAAAAATGTTGATTAATTTACAAAGTCAAAGCAGATGTTTGCAAACGTCTTAATTTGGTTAAACGTAAGTCTGCTTTCATGAAGCACTGCAGAAATCTGACAGTCTTTACTGTTGAGAAATTGGGCCGTTAAGTTAAACAAGGTCCCAAATGATTAATTGATCGTAAAACTATTCTTTATAAGAGATGATGATTGAAGAGAGATGGACAAGAGTCTCAACAATTCAATTTTTCACCACGGCTCCAGCTCCTCCCTGACTGTCCCTCCTGCCCTCTTCTTCCTCCTGGCTTAGTTTATTGTTGCTGTTGTTGTGTCCCCTTGCAGGGTCCGGAGGATCCCAACCCTCATCCTCTCACCACTGGCTCTCAACTCATCTCAGCGGTACTGCCTCTTGAGCATATGAGCTCACCCTCAGCCCCTACTCTTTTCTTGTTTTGCTTCCCGCTGCACAATTCCTAGCATCCACATGCATTGTTTAACAAAAATAGTGTCACTAACCACTTAAACATTTTCATAAACACACATTTAACTCACACTTGAGTTGGGATGCCACACATTAGGGTGGCTCTTTCTGACAGATTGGTGTGCACGGTGATATTGTAAAACTGTTCTGTAGTAGAATCAAGTTTGAACTTGTAATTTTCCTGATTTACCTGCCCAAACTTTGACAGGGGTTGACGGATGTGCTGCAATTTCCAGGACTTCAGTATAAGGGCTGTTTTGGGGGGTTTTGAGTTGGTAGCCCTGTCTTCTATTCAGACGCCTTTGTGATTATGTGCTATATAAATAATTTTGACTTGCCTTTGCTTGCGGTATACACCACCTGAATGGTTGTGCAGTTTTTGCACTGTCCTGCTAACCAACAATGATCAAAACAACAGCTCATGCAGCTTGTACTTAGTCGGGGCTTTAAACGTTTCCCATAAGGCTATCAAGAGCGACTTTGCTGGTGCTGAGAAAAAGTGTAACATCATGTCTGTTCAGAATAAAAGGTTGCCTTTTGACTCTGATCAAATATTTGTAAGGCAGACAGGGAAGGGGAAAAACAGGGCTGGTGTTCATTTTATTGACACACATTTGTTGTGTAGCCTGTTTTTCTGCACGTAGTGTTTTTTTTGGCAAATTTCTAAATACCTTTTATCAGTTTATTTGTGTGTCTCATTGCTTTTTAACCATTGTCTATCTGTGTGCTGCGGAGTTCATTAGAGTATTCGTGTTGTTTAGCGGTGTATTAGTTGACTACTTGGACATGTGATATATTTGGACGGTATTCAATTAAACCTTTTCCATCTTTATAAAACGATTTGCGCAAACGTTTTGGGGAAAAAAAGACATTTCATGTATTCACAACTTCATGATTTGGAAAGGCACACACCTGTCTAGATTCTGTCCAGCAGATGATTGCATGTCAAAGCACAAACCAAGCGCAAAGGTAAAGAAATTTCCTGTAGACTTAAGACTCGAGATTGGCCCAAGGCACACATCTGGAGACGAGCACAGAACAATGTTTGCTGTTTCGAAGCTTCCAATGAGCAAAGTGGCAGAATGGAAGAGGTTTTGAACCACCATCTCTTCCTAGAGCTGGTCCTTTATCTCTGTGGCAAGAATTTTCCAGAAACCTAACCACACAAATGCACATGACAGCATGCCTGGCATTTGCACAAAGTGAAAAGAAGGATTCTCAGACCGCATGAGAATTTTGAGGGAAACATTTTGAATTGATTCCATTTTAGAATGAGTCTAACATCAGGTGGAAAAATGTAAGTTCAGTGATTACTTTCTGGATGCGGATTTGTTGAAATCGTGCAAGCGTAAACATGATTTTGCGACATATCAAATGGCATCTTTGTTGCTTTTGAATTGCATTCTGGAAATGGAAGATGGTGTTAAATTTACAGTGTGTCATAGTTTTAAACAAATATTTTGCAGTACAAGAGTGATTTGATTGAATCGTACCTCCTTTGTGCCACATGGCATCTTTCCATGTTGAATGAATTCAAAGTGGTTTTGTGAATCATTAGTGTGCTATTTATGGTTGTACCTTATTTTGAATCTGTATTTTGATGCTGGGTCGTAACTTTCACGCTTTCCTTAATGTCTAACTTAGCTAGAATAACCCCCTTTTGCACTGCTTGTGATCTTGATTTTTGTCTGGTCACATTGCTTTGCTCTGTGTGCTTTGGAGAGCAGCGGCAGTCTGTTTATTCGATCATATTGATTGTACTTCTACTTACCTACTTTCAGCCCGAACCTACCGAGGAAGACATAGAGAAGAACCCAGAGTTGAAGAAGCTGCAGATCTATGGCGCCGGGCCCAAGATGATGGGACTTGGACTCATGGCGCGGGACCGATATAGGAAGAAGGGTAAGGGGATGCATTGACGTAAATCCTGCATGCGTTCCGGGGACTACTTTGAATCATTTCTTCCAGATGAACTGCCTCAAACTGTGACCGTCATGGACTGCCCAGCACCTGCTGCTGGGGTGACCTGTGCAAAAGAGGAACCTCCGGTTCCACAGGACGGACAGACTGAAGAGTGCTCAGCCACCCCCCAGGTCCCTCCTGCCACCGTCACGGTCAAAACAGAGGTCAAGCCGGAAGTGAAGACCGAAGTAAAGAAAGAGGAATTGGAGGAGCATCTTCACAAAGAAAGTCGCCAACATCTTACCGATGGTCCATGCACCAAAATGACCATGAGGCTACGACGTAACCTCAACAACATGCAAAGTGTAAGTACCGTATTTTCCGCTCCATAAGGCGCACTGAAAAGTCTTTATTTTTCTCAAAAACCGAAGGTGTGCCTTATAATAAGGTGCGTTTTTGTGTAGACCAGCACAATCAAGTGCTTTTTGGATATTGGAACGTTTTAAACTAAAATGTGCCCATTTCTCTCTAAACACTAAAATCTTTGTTCGGTCAAAGGTGGATTCATTTGTGTGTCGGATGTGTGGTCGCGGAGATGACGACGAGAAACTCTTGCTGTGTGATGGTTGTGATGACAACTACCACACGTTCTGTCTGCTGCCACCGCTCACTGATCTTCCCAAAAGCAACTGGCGATGCCCAAAGTGTGTTGCGGAAGTAAGTTGTAGTAGTTTAAAATGAAAAGAAAGCTTCTGTCCTGTATGTGAGTGTCCCAGCTGATAAAACGTATGCCTTCCTGATGGACATGCGTCTTTGCAGGAGTGCAAGAAGCCTTCGGAAGCGTTTGGTTTTGAACAAGCAACTCGTGAGTACAGTCTGCAAAGTTTTGGGGAGATGGCTGACGCATTCAAAGCCGATTACTTCAACATGCCTGTCCATGTAAGCACACTCGCACGTTTCTGCTGCCATCATGAGAGCGAGAGAGAGGTCATCTGTGTGTTCTTCCCTTGTAGATGGTTCCCACTGAGCTTGTGGAGAGGGAGTTCTGGAGGTTGGTTAGCAGCATCGAGGAGGATGTGACTGTCGAGTATGGAGCAGACATCCACTCCAAAGAGTTTGGCAGCGGCTTCCCGATGAACAACGGCAAGAGGATTCTGACAAAAGAGGAGGAGGTGCGCTTGCTTGTGATATGCTACAGTGCTCTGCCTATGGCTCCTGCTAAGAAAAGCAAAACTTAAGGCATTTAGAACTTAAGAATCACATTTCCAGTTCAACTTCAAATACCTAGCATTGTTTATCTGAAGTCTATACAAGTCTGTCAAATGTCAAGTTAGGCTAAATATTTTGGAATGACCTGGAAGCCTTTGAATTTTACTGCTAAAATATGAGTCAGTTATTCTCCAGACAGTCTGGAATACAAGTAGAAGCCACAAGAGTAACCCACACTCAATGAATACACTAGTGCTACATTATGTAAGCTGAGGCAAACTCCTAAGTGCTTCATGATGTTCAACTTGTGCGCCTGTCAGGACTACGCCCGCAGTGGCTGGAACTTGAACGTGATGCCCGTGCTGGAGCAGTCCCTCCTGTGCCACATTAATGGCGATATCTCTGGCATGAAGGTGCCCTGGCTTTATGTTGGCATGGTATTCTCTGCTTTCTGCTGGCACATTGAAGATCACTGGAGCTACTCCATCAACTACCTGCACTGGTACAGGGCGCGCTGTTTCTTTTATTGTTTTTATATGATTTTGGATCTTGTATGCTGACATGCTTGATCATCTTCAGGGGCGAACCTAAAACCTGGTATGGAGTTCCTTCAGTAGCTGCTGAGCGACTAGAGGAGGTGATGAAGAAATTGACTCCAGAGTTATTCGAGTTCCAGCCTGACCTCTTGCACCAGTTGGTCACAATCATGAACCCAAACATCCTCATGGCTCACGGTGTACCGGTCAGTGTCTCAATGCGCACGTTCTCTTGCCTCAGAGTGACCATTTAGGACTTATTTTTTTGACTGGAATACTTTGAATTGACAGGTTGTCAGGACCAACCAGTGTGCCGGCGAGTTTGTCATCACCTTCCCCAGAGCATACCACAGTGGCTTCAACCAGGGATATAATTTTGCAGAAGCAGTCAACTTCTGTACAGCTGACTGGGTAAGTGTCCTAATGCTAGGTTCAAATCTATAACGGCATTAGTAACGCCGTTAGTTCCAACACTGTGCAGTTCTGAAAACATGAGACTTGACAATCAGGATGACCCTGTTATTTTGTTTGTGTTCTAAAGCTACCTGCCGGTCGTTCCTGCATCGAGCACTATCGACGTCTGCGGCGGTATTGCGTCTTCTCTCACGAAGAGCTCACTTGTAAAATGGCAGCCAGTCCAGAGAAACTGGATCTCAATCTTGCTGCTGCAACACACCGGGAAATGTTTATTATTGTTCAGGAAGAGAGAAAGCTGCGAAAGGCTCTGATGGAAAGGGTAAGAGTTGCCAGACATTATATTAATGTCTTTCTGGCATCATTTTTTTTCAAGCTTTTATTTTCTGTCATTTGATTTTATAGATGACCCTGCAAAGCAACAGCAAGCACTACTGACTAATCTCTAAAAATATCCTCTGTATGCAGGGCATCACTGAAGCGGAGCGTGAGGCCTTTGAGCTGTTACCTGATGATGAGCGACAATGTGACAAATGCAAGACAACATGTTTCCTCTCAGCACTAGCTTGTTCAAGCTGCCCCGAGAGTTTGGTGTGTCTGTATCACACTCAGGATCTGTGCAACTGCCCCACTGACAAACTATACCTCAGGTACCTATTCTTTGGGGACTCTTGACAATTGGCTTTCGAAATTTAGAATTCATCATAGGCTACACTTGCAGAATTGCCATTTTGCTGTGCCTCTTTGCAGGTACAGATACACCCTGGATGAGTTGTTGGCCATGTTACACCGCTTAAAAGTTCGCTCAGAGTCCTTCGATTCATGGGCCAACAGAGTAAAAGAGGCGCTTGAGCAAGAGGATGGAAATAAGATAGGTAGGAAGCCAGCACTCAATTGTTTTTCGAGGATTTCTACAGAAACATTAGAATCA